>NC_134904.1:4357868-4468624 GCF_041734735.1 Babylonia areolata | reverse complement strand
CACACACACACACACACACACGGCAGCAATAATCATGAATTATTAGACATTGGACTTGTTCTTGCACACGTCATGGGCGCTCTTTCGACGCGTACATTTTTAACTGACAGGCCCCAAAGTCAGTTTTACAGTTTGCAATGTAGAACGTCGAGCATTTATACTTTTGATGAACACACACACACACACACACACACACACACACACACACACACACACACACATTTATGCATCTTTACACCTATACATCCACACACATCTCTCTCTCTCTTTCTCTCTCTCTCTCATTCGCATTCTCTCTCTCTCTCTCATTATTAAGCTACTGAATAAAAATGTTCACACACACACACACACACACACACACACACACACACACACACACACACACACACACACACACACACACACACACACACTGACAAGCTTGTTTTCAAACCTGATACTTCTGCCATCTACAATGGACCTATTTAGGTACATGACATTAAACCTTTGCAATAAATCACAGAACACTGACTTTCTGTTTCTGAAGGAAGAGTAGGAGTAGAATAGCAGGAAGGACGTGGTAGAGGGGATGGGATGACATATGTCACTCGAAATTTCTGCCATCTTTAATTGATTTATTTGAGTACATGAATACCAAATCATGAAATATTGACGTTATCTTTGTTAAAGAAACATTACGGTTGAGAAGTGTGGGGCATGGGGTGGGGAAGAGGGTTGTGCTGGCAGGGGGGTGGGGCAGTGAAAGACATTTCCACGAGACATTGCACACGTTACAGCCAGTGTTTGTGACACAGACTGCATGACACAGGTGGTGCACTGTGCTTCTGTGGGTCTGAGAGAGAAACACGTGCATTATAGAGCAGGGAAGGTAAACTTCAAGATACGTGTTTAGTGGGTGGAGGACATGTCTAAGAAACGACAAGTCGTGGTTTGGCATCATGCTAGGATAGCGACTGTTTTTTCCCCCCCACTCCACTCACCTCGAGTTGGTGGAATGGGTATTTACTAATACGATAAACCTAAGTCTCGTATGTAACACTGCAGTCACTGTTGCTGCTGCTTTGTTGTTGTTGTCATCATTGTTGTAGACAAGTGTTGAATTAATCTAGTTTATTGCCCAGTCTGGTGTAAAAGCAATAAAGTAAGATTATCATGACAACATTCGCAAATAAATTTCCTTCAAACGTAAACAGGTATCGTTTTTTCAAAGTCATTTTTACGAGAGTCTTTCTGTTTAAATCTTGGGGAGAGTTGATGGAAAGACTGGCATCAAATGAGTACAGTAGTCAGAAACGTCGCTATGTGTGTTTGTTTTTGTCGCAGATTATAATTTTACGCCCCCCCCCCTCCCACCAACAAACACACGCATACACACATGCAGAAAACATATTATGCAGTCTTCAAAAAAACATTAAGGACCTCTTCATATAAGCATTCATGTCATCATATTTTTTTTTGGAGAGATTATTTAATAATGCAGACTGCTCATGTTCAATCATTTGGCTTCTCAATGAATACGCAAGTAGCTGTTCTTGGCAGCAGTGCACCGGAAAATCAATGTTTGAGCAGTTGTCTACAATAGCCAGTGGTTTGTAAACGATAGCTGTACTTTTTCTATGAAAAAAAAAGATGCAAGAAAACACCTCATTGTTATTAGCAGCATATCACATTTTGCTATAAAAAATAGCAGCATCTTGCCTTTCCCCCTAAGGAGGACACTGTGCAAATCCCCAAGTGATCTTTAACTTTTCTTGAACGCTGCTTCCCACGAAGTGTTGCACTGTTCTGTAGGGAAAACGAGTATCAGTGTCAAAGAATCAACTCTGTTATTTGAGTCCTCACAGAGCAACAATGGCGAATAGGACAATTTGTGCATTTGGCCACTACATTTCGCTCTTGGCTGTGTTTGAAATGCTTTCATGCTTTCCCCTTCTCGCTGCTGATGTCATGAAACATCATAAGAACACAAACATGATCAGCAATGATGCTCGTCCATCAGACGTCACTAACGTTTGTCCAGGGGTGGAATACTTCACGAAGACAAACAAGACAGACAGCACTATTCTACAGTTCAATGCGTCAGACTGTGAGACTGACTTGCCAGAGTTCACCACACATCAGGGGGCAGTGTACAGTGTGTGTACAGACACTACAACTTTCTGTAAAATGCATGTGACAGCTCCACAGGGGATGTTCATCCATGCTCATATCCGTCGTCTCTCTTACTGGTGTGAGAGAGATCAAAGTTACTGGAAAACACAAATATTTTCTATGTTTGAAATCACAGTAATATGCGATCGCCACTCTCTAGAGGAAATATTTGTTGATTCTAAGGTTAGTGAAATGTTCATAATAAATAACAACAATCCTCCAGTACATATGGATATAGAGAAAATTACAGTTCACAGTCTTGTCTCAGAATATACATCGGAACATGCAGGGTATGTGATAGTACCGTTTATCATGGAATTCGATGTGATAGATTTTCAGAAAGAACTAGAGGCTGGTTACAGACGTGTGATCATGGTAAGTGTTGAACAGTCACTGGAGCCAAAGTGGTGCACTGAGCGTCAGAACATAGAGGTGATGTACAGAAAACCGAACACTACTCAACAAACTGTTGCGTACATGTGCCTTCAACGTTCGATTTCAGCTCACGTTTTTCTTGCCTCGTATCTTCAAATCAATTTCAGTTACAATGTGTATGACCATGCCCTTCACAAAATAACTTTTTTTCTCCTGAATGCAGTGGACCAACCCCAACAGCTCGTCAGTGGTGCATTCAATTGTTCTGTAAATCATTACTCCAGATTTCAACCTCTTCTACACTGCAACCTGAAGCCAGAGTGTGAAGACGGACGAGATGAAACAGGATCTTGCCCTTTAAGTAGTCCAGACTGCAAGGGTTTGGTGGCTTCACAAAGTAAGTGTTATAAGCTAACCTTGACTGACAGAGTTCTAGTGATTACACTGGCTGTGACTGAGTGTCAAAAAGGAGGTGGTAGACTGGCGTCAATAAAAACACGAAAGGAACAAAATGAGACTCTCAATATTTTCAAAAACTACCATTGGTTTCAAGTAAGTATTGGTTACATATCAGGCTGGTATAACCTGCCTTTCATGTACAGCAAGTTTCGGAAATGGACTGACAACACCTTGATTTACAACATGGACCACATTGTACTAAAATACTTGTATCGCCCTTCAAGGAGAGCAGTGACGATTGATCTTGATTCAATGAGGCTTTTCAACGAAAAGTCAGTTAAAGCAAGGGAAGGTTCTACTCGAGTGTTCCTATGTGAGATACAAATGCATTCGCTAAACATGGTTTCTCCAAAGATTGTCTTGACAAATTCCCATTCAAATCAGTCTGTCTTCATGCATACACAGCAGATTTTACACCAGTGTCCCAATAGTCATGTGACACATATATTCGTGTCATGTCTCTCCTTAAATGACATGGGTGGCATGCAGGTGACTGACCGGTCTGGAAGGACGACACACCATCATGACATTTTTCACTGTGACAATGGTATCGAAACATTGCACTACACTCTGCTGTGCAATTTCGTACAGGACTGCAGTGATAACAGCGACGAATCCTTTTGTGAGCATCCCTCATGTGATGACTTTAGGTGTTCTAACGGACAATGTATACTTCTTAGCCAGCGTTGTAACGAATATTCAGATTGTCTTGATGATTCTGATGAGATCAGCTGTCCCGAACACAGTCATTACCTCAATCATGTCAGAAACACAAATGGACAGAAACGATTTCACATCAGTCTAGATGGGACTGGTTACTTTACTCAGCACATTGGCGAGTACTGTTCTGACACTCACTACAGTTGTAAGACTGAGTGGCTGTACTGTCTCCCTGTCTACACACGATGTAATGGATTTTCTGACTGCATTCACGGTGAAGATGAACGGGACTGTGAGAAAACGACCTGTCCTGGTTTTTATCAATGTGTAGCTTCCAAAATATGTGTGCATGAGAACCATCTGTGTGATGGCTGGAGTCAGTGCCCACAGAGAGATGATGAACTGATGTGCGATATGACGTGTCCTGATGACTGCTTGTGTCAAGGTCACTCCTTTGTATGCAGTGGTTATTTTCCTGCAGGTCTCTTCCCTCACCTTCGGTACGTTGATGCAACAGGCTCGGGAATGACACTGGCTGACTTCAGACAAAATGTTTATCTTATTCACCTGAATTTGTCCTCATGTTCTCTTGGTAGTATTTCAAACACAAAGCTTTCTAATTTGCTGTTCCTTGTCCTTGTTAACAATCAGTTGGAAAGTCTTGATATGGGTGTTCTCCTCGACTTACCAAACTTGCGATTCATACATCTGGAGAATAATCCTCTTAGCCACATTACTAAGATATTTTTTAAGTTTGTTCATTATTCACTGACAGGAATGTATCTATCAAACACTCGCCTAAATATGTTTAACAGAAATTTTTCTATGTATTTCCCTCGTTTGAGATACATGACACTAACTTTTTCTGGCCTTGAAACCATTAGTTCAATGGGCTTTAAAAATATGCCACTGCTGACAGAATTGGACATTAGAGGGAATCCAGTAGGTAGATTTCCTATAGATTTGTTGGTTGGGTCCAATCATTTAGGAACACTATATTCATCTAATTACAGATTTTGTTGTGAGAGCTTGCTTCCCCATCACCGGGATAAAATCTTGTGTTTTGCACCTGACACACTTCTTCAATCCTGTCAAAACCTGTTACCAGCTGGACTGCAAAGGGTTTTCATTTGGTTCCTTTGTATATCTGGTACCTTAGGTAATTTAGCTTCTCTTGCTGTTTTGTATGTTGTACAAACTTCGTTCAAAAGTTATTTCGTAATTCACTCTGTCAGTTTGTATACTGCTAACATCTGTATGGGAAGTCATGTCAGTATTATTGTGCTTGTAGACGAAATATTCCGTGAACAATACATCCACGTAGAAAAGACATGGACCAGCAGCGTTACTTGCAAACTGAGTGGTTTTCTTTCCCTTCTGTCCAGTGAGGTTTCCGTGTTGACTGTGTGGCTAATCACGTTGGACCACTACATTGTCCTGTGCTGTCCTAGATATATAACACCATACAATAAATGTTCAACACCCATTACATGTATTGTAACCTGGGTCATTGGAATGACTCTATCATCAATACCTCTCCTGCCAGGACTCTCACATTTGGGTCTCCATGGCCAGTCAGGTCTGTGTCGTCTGGCTTTATTTGATCACTATGACACTACTTCTGGAATCAGATGGTTCTCTGTTATTGGGGTAATTAACTGTTTACTGTACATGACGATCGTCGCTGCTCACACAATCGTGTGTAAACACACACCAAAGTTCAGGTTTGCACTTGAACCCGCTAAAAGATCGGTGTACTCTTCGGTACGTTTGATGGGGAAGATAGTCACCACAAATGCTGTATTTTGGCTTTCATTGGGCCTGGTGATGATGACTGCTGCATGTGGTGTTGTGGTACTGGACAAGGTCTATGATGCATTGGTTGTTTTCATGTTGCCGCTAAACTCTTCCCTCAGTCCACTTATCTACATGTGGTCCATTGCAACGGAGCAACGGCAGAAAGCACAGGAAGTAAAGACACTAGAAATGTTAAAAGCACGGCTTGCATTGTCAAGGAAGATTGAAAAATAATTTTGATCAGTCACACCCGTATAAGAAAATAGATATTGAGGATGAATAGGATGTGTTTTTATATTTTTTTCTTCTAAAAATCGCAAAACCTGTTCCGTGTGACACCAAATTTATTTGTCATTAGATACATCATTCAGATAATGAGTTTGCATCTCTCTTTCTCTCACTCTTTCTGTCTTTTGTGCGTGTGTGTGTGTGTTATGAAGGTGTTTATATATAAGTTATTCTAACAGTCCTCGTGGCGTAGAATAAAGCTGCTTTTTGAGTCCTCAAATGTTTGCACTATTGATTCACGTTTGTACTTAAGTTTATGTAATGACACGGTGTATGTATGTATGTCCATGAGAAACTTTAACGTTGGCATTCTCTCGACAAATATAAGTGGCAGTGTTGTTTTTGGGAGGGTGCCTTGTCTGGCGACGTGATCAATCCAAGCAAGCACTCGTCGTTTGACGGTTGACAGAAGGTATACTTGGGGGCCCACATGTGTCTTGACCAAGCTCACCTGGTCGTTCGTCTCGTGTTGTTTGTTTGAGATGTAGACAGCATCTTTAAGCATTTGGTTTAAAAGGCCTCGATTTTTCTTTCAGCATCCACCAGCAGCGTTCATGTCACACATCCATACAGCAGTTTGGAAATAACAATTAATTATCTAAGGATTTGAATATTACTTGGAAGCTGATGTTGAGCTTCTACACTCTTTTCAGTTTGGCTGCTGTGGTTCTGGTGATTGTAATCAGACTTCAGCTGTGGAAGTGCCCTCTGGTTATGGAGTGGCTTCTAAATACGTGAAGGTCGTCATTTCTTCGATGGGCTGGCCATTTTCGTGTTGATGTTGGCACTAGTGACGTCCATGCTGTTCACCATGACATTCGATTTGTCTGACCTGTCTACAATGCCAGCCTTGGATATGCCTGGATCTGGCCACACGTTTGTCAGGCCATAGAGCTCACTGTTGCCCACTGTATGTATGTATGTATATCTCATACAAAACACATTTTATTGATTCCTTTACTGGATAAAGTGCATATTACAAGTGAGTCTTGAAGGCCTTGCCTCTTGGGTTTTTTATATTATAATTATAATTCCTCAGATGGAGCTTCTTCTTTTGTTTAATATGAAAGCTACATTGATGCATCCATCTGCCAAGAGCAGCAGAATTTTGCCAAGGCATGGGGCATCAAGATTGGAAGTGTGGTAGGAACTTTTTTTTTCAAGAGAAGAGTTGTCACTTACCAAAAACATTAGATAATACTAGCACAAATATCAATTTTAACAGAACTAGGAAAAGTGTGCCCAGTTGTCTTCCATGCGTGCTCCTGAACTTTCCCACAAGTCCTGTTGAGTACCTCTTCATGTATGTCATGAAATTACTGGCAAAAGTGCAACAAATGAGCAGCATTTATTAGCCACTTGTGTGTGGTCACAAAACGTCTATGGCGTGACGCCCAGGACAGAGAGAAGAACAGGCCTTATCATTACAACCTTGTGAAATCCAAAGATAAAAGGCAGATACAGAAAATCTAATCTTGAATAAGATTTCTTAGTAGCCATGCCTCATATTGGATTTTCAGCTCCTGCAGTCCAGCCTCAGTCAAAGTTTGTATGTTCTGCTCCCACTTTGGCTTCAGGGCTGGATTAAGAGGAGGACTGTGTTAATGGGTCAACCCAGAATCTGGAAAGTACCGTTCACATACCATTCAGTTCAAATGGCATTCAGCGCGCACGCGCGCGCATGTGTGTGTCTGTGTGTGAACTTACCCACTTGTTTGAGTGTGCGTACATGCCTACACGTGTGCAGGTTCACTGAGCGTGGCCCATTTTTGTCATTGTTTTAATTCACCCAGTTGCCTTCAACGTATCTTTCACATGATTATATTAAATGCAGTTACGTATTCATTTATTTTGTTTAATTAGTTGTTGAAGTCAATCATGCAGTCCATCACGAACTAGGAAGACGTCAGTGATTCTGGAGATGAAAACGCAGCCCAAATGCAGATGGACAAATGCAGCCTCACTGTGAGTAGACAACAGCAGATGATATAGGTTTCGTCTCCTCTCCTTGTGGGATTGACGCTTCTGGTCGAGATTCTGAACACGTCTCTCCTCAAGAGCCAGAACTCCCTTGTAGACAGCCAGTAGCTGGGTGCTGCAGTCAGTGGCAGGTTCCCATCTGAGGATGGGAATGATGCAGGCCCCAAGGAAATCTTCCAGGCAGTGCTTGAAGCGTTTGAGTGGCCTTCCGATGTTCCTTCTACCAACAGCCAGCCAGGAGAAGAAGACTATTTTTGGTAATCGCAGTTGTTGATTTGGATTACGTATCCAGCACACAGAAACTGGGATTTCACGATGAGTGCTTCAATCCCCAGACATCTTTGCCATGTGAAGCCCTGTGTTTGGAAACCTGTCCTCCCATAACATGCCCATGATCTTAAGCAAGCATTAGATGTGGGATTCATGCAGGCATCTACTCTGTTTCCTATACAGCATCCATGTCTCACAGCCATACTGTAAGGAAGTGATGACCACTGCCTTGTAATTAGCCAGCTTGGTGGCCAGTTTGATGCAACGTTCACCCCACACTCATGTCCATGGCTTGCAAAAGGAAGCACATCCATTCCCTAGTCTATTTGAGACTTCTTTGGTTATGGTGAAAGTAGAGGAAGGGCAATTTCCCAGGTACGTTGAATTATCAAATACTTTTCAGAGTTGTGCTATTTCGACTTGAGGCTCTGGTGGGGCAAGACCCAGGCTGATTGTCAGTCCAATGGACTTTGCAGCTGCTGAGAGGCAGCTGGTAAGTTCTTGCAGGTCTGGTTGATTCAGTGCTGCATGAGCACAGTCACCTGAAGAAGTCCCTCACTAGGGCTTCTAGAACTTTTTGTCTGCAGACGTCTTAAGCAGAAAAAAAGAATGGACATCAAATCTCACCTGTAGCAGACAGTGAACCTAGCGTTTGTTTGGGACAGGGTAGTGAACAACGTAGAAACAAACGTGAGGCTGAAGAAGAGGGTGGGAGCCAACACACAACCCTGTTTGACGCCAATGAAGACTGGTAATGGATCTGGCACATCACCGCTTTCCACTATGCCATCATGGAATGCTTGGTCCACAATGACTGAAACTGAAGACATGTAAGAGCACTGTCAACTGACATGTCTATTGTCTTTCATAAAAGGCATGTAAGAAAACTGTCAACTGGCATGTCTATTGTCTTTCATAAACGACATGTAAGAACACTGTCAACTGGCATGTCTATTGTCTTTCATAAAAGGCATGTAAGAACATTGTCAACTGGCATGTCTATTGTCTTTCATAAAAGGCATGTAAGAAAACTGTCAACTGGCATGTCTATTGTCTTTCATAAAAGACATGTAAGAACATTGTCAACTGGCATGTCTATTGTCTTTCACAAATGCTGCAGTGCATGTTAGTGTGAAAGTCAAATATCTAATGAATACAAACCCTAGGTTTCTCCCAGTAAAGGATCTTGATGCCGGCTACAGGAAATGGATGAGGCAGTCTCTCCATCGATTCTGACTTGCCAATGGCCATGGTTAGGCACGTGCCAAGACAAGCGTTGTTGAATTTTCCGCTTGTGTGTGATGAGAACAAAATGATCTAGCTTAGCGTCAGTTGAAATCTTTACACTGACGAACGATTAAACTGAAATCAAACATGCTTCTAACTGACTCAAGTGTGTGTGTGTAAGCACAAAAAATATATCACAGTGAACGATACAGAGACTTGATTTAATAGATGTTTAGGGAACAGGCTTAGAATGGGCTTTGCATTCAAACCAGGAATGGCATCACACATTCTGTGCAAATAGTTGGAGACTGGCAGTTTAGTTGGGAAAAAGCTGTCTGCTACAGCTAAGCTTTCAGCTTGTGCTGTGAGTTGAACTACAGTTAGTAGCCAGCACTTTGCTACATATCCCCCATTCTTTTGAGATCCATTGTCTGCGATGGTTAATTGAAAGTAATTCTTGTGAGCAGACTTAGCTAAGCATCAAACAAGAATTATTGAGTAGGTAAAGGGAGATAATTTAGCTGATAACTGATAGCAGAGTGAAATTTGTAGTGAACGCAACATTCTTATGAACTACATCCTATTGCTATATTCAAAGTGGCATTAGACAGGTTAAGTTATGGGTTTGAACTTAGTCCAATGCACCCTCAGTTAACTTTGAAGTGTTTGATATAGAGAAGGGGTCCCAGTTAGGTACACTATGAAGTTGGAAATCATTTATTTTTGTGCCCATCAATCTATGTATACATCAACACTGTCAGACATACATGTAAAAGCATAGGTTATAATGACATGAATTATTTCAGCATGCTGATAGACATACTTTGCATAGCTAAGACCATGCAACAAGCTAGACTACAGGTTAAGCAAGAAGAGAGAAAAAAAAACCCATCAAAATCGTCGCAATTCCATCTTTAAATTTATACCATTATAGCAGGGCAAGGGCTACGCCTGACAGGCAGCATAGTCCTAGCTCTCATTTCTTTCGTCAGTTGTGTTGGAATGTGATTGTGCGTTGACGTAAAAGTTGTGTATGTATTTTATGATGGAGTGGAGTATACACTGGTGCTTGTTTTGTGCGATTCTGCCACCGGAACTTCAAGTTATTTGGACATGTTTTCTGTGTAACCTGGCAAGTATTCTTGCTTGTCAGAGCACGCCATTTCTTCACCATCCCCTTTCGCACGCGCAGCCCGCTCCGCGTGTTCCTGAAGCTGACCTCTACCACAGGCCCTTGCTTAATGCTCATTCTCCCCGTGTGTCTTACACACGGGACCAACTCCTGTCCGTGCCTCCTGCAGCACTTGACCCTTCTGTCATCGACGCCATCAGAGGTGTGGGTATAGGTTGTCACCTCCCCCGTGTTCGCACTCATCGTGCAGGACGTCGCAAGCAGAGGAAGATAGCTGTTGTGTGTGGTACTGGACGTGTAACTTCCACTGACCATCCTGTTAAATGCATCAACTTTAGTAACCATATTCGTGTACCTCTGTCCTGCTTTCCCTCCCACCGCTCAACTCAAATTTCTCTAGGTCTGTTCAACGCCCAGTCAGTTGGTCCTCGCCTCAAACGCTCAGCGATCAACGAACATCTGCTCTCAATCAGCCTCGACATCCTGTGTATCACAGAAACGTGGCTTCGCAGTACTGGGGATGAAGCTAAGTGTCGAGATCTCGCTCCCCCTGGCTACACTACCACCTCCTTCCCTCGTGTTACAACAACTTGCGGGGGAGGAATCGCCTTCGTTGTGTCAGACAGGCTGCTCCCACACACAACGTACACATCTGCCTTTCCCTTCAACCATGCCTCATTCGAAATGGCCCAGCTTTCACTGTCGCTGCTACATTCCCACCTCAATGTGTTCTGCCTCTACCGTCCGCCACCAAACAAGAAAAATAAACTCTCTGATACGATGTTCATAGAACAGTTTCCGGACTTCTTAGAATACGCTAATAGTTTACCAGGCTCCCTACTTATTGTTGGGGACTTTAATTTTCATTTTGATTCACCCACACAGTTTTATACCTCTAAAGTACTTGAAATTGTCAGTTTGTTCGATCTTAACCAGTCTGTAACCGAGCCTACACACAATCGTGGTCACATCGTCGATTGGGTGTTGCACAGAAATGAGGACTGCCTCCTGAAGTCTACCACCGTCGATCACACCCTGTCCTCCGACCATCACAGTGTGACGTGTCATCTGAACCTCACCAAACCTCCCACGCCCCGTGTGTATAGGGAGGTGCGCACACTGACCTCAATCGACTTAGACTTATTTAAAGCTGACCTGCTGACTAATATCCCTTTTGAGCCGACTGCTGACCAGCTATCCACTGTCCTACGCGCTGCACTCGACAGGCACGCCCCGTCGACTCGGCGCCTGATCTCCAATCGTCCCCCGTCGCCTTGGTACAACACCGTGGGACCAGAGCTGTTGGAAGCCAAGTGGGAGAGTAGGAGAGCTGAGAGGCACTGGCGTGCCACTAGTTTGACCATCAGTAGGGACATTTTTCAGACAGCCAGGAATAATGTAACAAACATTGTTGACAGGGCAAAGTCAAAGTTCTACTCTCCTAAAATACTTGCATGCACCACAGCCAAACAGCTTTTCAACGCTACGAACAATCTACTAGGTAAAATGAAAAACACTCCTCTCCCTACAACATTTTCGGTGCAGGAACTCCCTCAAAAGTTTTCTGACTTCTTCACCGGCAAAATATCAGGCATTCGTGAGAAGCTTGACTCTGTTGTGTCTCCTTCTTCACCCGTTCAAGAACGCGTGTACAGTGGTCCTGTTTTACATTGTTTCCAACCGGTTACTGAAGATTTTGTGAAGAAAGTGTGTCTGAGCGCTTGTCCGAAATCCTGTGAGCTTGACCCTGTCCCGTCTTCTTTGTTGGTTGAATGTATTGATGTTCTACTGCCACATATTACTCATGTCATCAATTCTTCCTTACTGTCTGGTTGTTTCCCTGAAAGCTTCAAATCTGCTGTTGTACGTCCACTCATCAAGAAACCATCTTTGGATCATAATTGTTTGAAAAATTATCGACCTGTCTCTAATCTGTCATTTTTATCAAAACTGCTAGAAAAGATCATATTGTCTCAGCTCTTAGCTCATCTGGAGCAGAATGGTTTACTTAATTCCCACCAGTCAGCTTATAGACGTGGTCATAGTTGCGAAACAGCCCTCCTTAGAATAGTGAATGATTTGCTTTCGGGATTTGATGAGGATAAGATATCTTTTCTCGCTCTCTTAGATTTGTCAGCAGCTTTTGACACTATTGACCACTCTATCCTCTTGAACAGACTTAAAACTTCCTTTGGTATTCGTGACACTGCACTAGCATGGATCACGTCTTACCTGTCAGATCGTACACAGAAAGTGTGTGTAAATGGTACATACTCTAGAGTATCTGCCTTGAAATGTGGTGTCCCACAAGGGTCCGTCCTAGGTCCTGTTCTTTTCGTGCTGTATGCAGGCTCCTGTGTCAGATGTCATCAGTCATCATGTGATGTCGCATGAGAGCTTTGCTGATGACACACAACTTTATCAGTCGGCTTCCATAGCTGAATTTGATGCACTGGTGACTCAAACACAGGAGTGCATTGCTGGCCTAAAGGACTGGATGACTCTCAACAAGCTGCAATTAAATGATGATAAGACTGAATTTATGATAACCTGTCCAAAGAAGTTTCGTCAACATCCTTCCTTTCCTGACTCTGTTCTGATCAATAGCACACCTGTTTCACTTTCTCCCTCTGTTCGCAGTCTTGGTGTAATCCTGGACCAGTCTCTTTCCTTCCAACAGCACATTTCGAATATCTGTAAAGTTGCCTATTTGGAACTGCGTAGAATCAGCTCTATCCGCCACTATCTCTCAACCGATGCAACCAAGACACTTGTATGCTCTCTGGTTCTCTCAAGATTGGATTACTGCAACTCTCTTTTGGCCGGCCTTCCCAAATACCTGTTAGACAGACTCCAAAGAATTCAGAATAACGCTGCCAGACTCATTTGCAGAGCTTCTAAATTTGACCATGTTTCTCCTCTCCTTCAGTCTCTCCACTGGTTGCCTGTTTCTGATCGAATAGACTATAAGCTATCCACTCTGACCTTTTCTGCAGTCAACGGATCTGGCCCCAAATATCTTTCTGAACTCATCCATATCTATACCCCGTCTCGCCAGCTCCGTTCTTCCTCTGATACTCGACTTCTCAGGATACCTCACGTCAGAAGTAAGACCTATGGACACAGATCGTTTTCTTTTCAATCGCCAAAGACGTGGAACAAGCTCCCTGATAACCTCCGTCATTCTGATTCCCTCGCATCTTTTAAATCTCGTCTCAAAACTCACCTTTTCCCTCAGCAATAAGTTCAATTGTGGCAGGTCCACAACTACATGCATGTATATGAATGTGTATTGTGTGTGCGTGTGTCTATGTAAGTTTGTGCCTGCCTATGTGTGCGTATGTGTTAGGGTAGCTGTTAGATACACATGTATGTTAAAATGTATGTATGCAGTGTGTGTGTGTGTGTGTGTGTGTGCGCGCGCGCGCGCGCGCGCGTGTGTGTGTGTGTGTGTGTGTGGTCACATTTTGGTGTGTGTATGTAACATAGATATATGTTTTATGTTATCAAAAGCGTTTTTGTAAAGCACCTAGAGCAGATTTCTGGATAGTGTGCTATATAAGTATCCATTATTATTATTACCATTTGTGTTTGCCTACGTTAAACTGATTTAACGCAGTTTGTAATTTTCAGCAACGAGCTCACTAAAACTGACCCATTTCAGGTGACTTGAATTAAGATTATAAACTCATCTTAGATAATCAACACTTCATTTTATACTCATTAGAAAGTAGGTGTTGTGCTGCTACTTTTGTGACCTATCCGACGTAAGTCAGTTCAGGAATCATTTAGATATTTATCATTGAGCACCTTGTCACAAACACAGTGCTAATCAAATTTAGGGGGATTTGAGCTGATTCTCTTCACAGGCCATGCTTGTGTCATTGCAGTTCGCTTAACTTGCGTAAGTAGATGGAGTGGGTGATCACTGGTCACTTTTCCACCTGGCCAGTCACTGGCTAGAGCCTGCTCTCTCTCTCTTGCTGTGTCGCAAGTGGCGTGTGTTGTGTTTGTTCCCACAATGGCTATCGTCATCACCATATGACTGTAAGTACTCCATGTAAAATGTGCTGATGATTTGTAAATTGTATTCTTCGACACAGTACCTGTGTTCATATGAGTTTGTTGATATTGCTTTGTTCAGTTATTGCTTTGACATGTAGTCACAGCTCGGCTATGATTGATCTAAATAATCGCCATGTCGTCATATGCTCGCAGCAGTATTCCATTTAACTCTTTTCCACGTCACAGTCAGTGACGTCTTTGGACACTGATAGTTTGTTCAAGAATGCACTAGGGAAAGATGCGTTCTTTCTCATTTGCTGTCACTGATGAAGGTTAGGTTACTTATCCTACAGAGCTTCTGGGGAGGATACTTAAATGTTGCACACAGGCTGTACTTAACTGTTAATGCTCTGTACAAATATATACCACTCGGGTACACTGCTACATTATTATTATCATTATTATCATTATTGTATTACACAAATCCGATGAAAAAAAAAAAGAGTACAAATATGAAACGTTTCCAAGTCAACCTTCAAGACATGACATCCATTTCAAATTCATAACCAGTCAAACTATTGGCAAACAACATGGGCAGTACAGCTTCACAGGTTGTTGTCCACATTATTTATCATACATTTTGTATTTTTCTTCTTGTTAACTGGATTACTGAATTTCTCTATTTCAGAAAACTAATGGAAAGGCGAACCATTTCTGGAACTGTTTTTGTGTGTATTTCCACTGGATTGTCTTTGTAATGATCAAGATCAATTCAATCAAATGCTAAAGTGTTATATTTGTATTGTCTGAATGTTTTCCGTTTGGTAGCACTACTTAAGTCCCATACAGCACATTCCAACCATAAGTTATAGTTATTATACTGTTTTAGAAATACTTTTTGTATGTTTTATCAAATGGCGCTAATGTGCCTTTTTATTGCAGAGTTTTGCATATTGACGCGCATTGTTACGCACTGTCGCGCACTGTCACACTTTGTGTCAGCAGAGATCAAAATAGAGAACCTCTGTGAAACGATCCTGTGTGTGGGTTTCATTCCCTTTCCTCCCCCTCTTGTCCTCCTCACTCTCTTCTTGAAAAAGCTGTCTCGAAGATAGAACCCACCCACAACAACACAAACAAACAAAAACGTCACCAAAGAGAGTGCAGCTCGAATACGGGTGGAATCAACTCTGAGGCGAAAGCGTGTGAGACAGCATGAGTGACATTCAACACGTGTGATAGTCACACACACACTCTCGCAGATACGCCTATATTTGTTACTCCCAGGTTTGCCAGAAGATGCTTTGTTCAGAAACACTTTCTGATTGATGGTCTCTTTTTAAGGGGAGTTCATTGCTCACATGGGTGCAGTAATTTTCATAATTATGTGCTTCATAAAGTATTTTCTGGTTTCTGTTTCCGTCAGAAGGTTAGCAGGGTCGCGTCTGTTATATACAACAGGTTTTCAATGTGTCAATGACCGTAAGTCATCTGTCTTCCTTTCCGGTCAGGTCTTGGTCATCGCTGTCCTGTCTTACCTTTGTAATCTGTCATTACCCTGTCAGTATATGAGTGGGTGGTCCCCTCTGTATTTGTCTTGTTTCGTTTATCTCTGTGTCTTTTAGAGAGAGAAGAAAAAAGAAAGAAAGCCTTAAGTTATTTCCAAGAGAGCTAATTATATAATCCATGCATGACGCAACCCATGAGTTACTTCACATTGTGGCGAAATAGATTTGCTGGCTGATTGTACACCATAGTGATGTGCTTTTCAGACACTTTTGGTGCTCAACTGAGCAACAGCAAAACAAAGAATCATAATATCATTGAATAAACTTCAGGTAGGTTGTAAAATGGATGAAACCTTGAGGCGAAGCATGAGAGACAGGGTGAATGACAATTGTATAAATGTAACAGTCACACTCAGATACACACCACCACAACAACTGTTATTCCATCTCTGTGCGCGCGCACATGTTTATGTGTGTGTGTGTGTGTGTGTGTGTGTGTGTGTGTGTGTGTGTGTGTGTGTGTGTGTGTGTGTGAAATAATGAAATACAAACAATGTTTTGTCATAATGCATCACTTTTCTTATCCAGTTTTTGAATATTACTTCATTACACTGACTGTTCTGGCATGCTGGAACAACGAGTTCCAGCATTTCAATCAACGAAAGAGTGAAAAGAATAAAAACTGATTGATATGCTGGCCCACATTCGTTAAAAGTTCTGCCAAACCCAACAACTGTCGTGGTGATAATTATAGGAGACGCGTTAGGCCCAGCACAATTATCAGTCCACCTTGACTTTGCTCTCTCCTTTGACTTTAAGAGAACTGTGATGCGAGCCACTTGGTTTAGGAAGGAAAAGTTCGAACCATACGTAATCGTATTTTGAGAAAAAAAAAACACTTTCATTTCACTCGTGGTCAATGGATGGCTCTGGTATATACCGCAAATGGCCTACATGAAACGCTCCCCTCAGCCCCCTTTTGAAAATACACGTCTCCACACTGTTGAAGACGTGAAACACTGACAGTAGAACATTACCAGGACAACTATGGTTACCTGAAGTTGCTTTCCGTTCAGTACCAGTCCTTCTTCCTGCGAGAAAAGGGTTGAAAGTTGATGTTACTTCCAACTAATACCCACTCTGCAAAAAGAACCTCTTTTTCAAGGAAACACAAAGGACCTGGTTCCTGTCATGAATCACAGTCCAAAGCCACTCCATCCTATTCTCCCTCAGACACACACACACACACACACACACACACACACACTCCCCCATACCCGGCCACACAGTGCTACAGGTGTGATAATGTAAACCCACCACACACCCATTCCTCAGCATGGTCTGTTCAAAGCAGCAGAATACAGCGGGGAGAAAAAAAACCCTTTTTTTCGAGGAAGAACAAAGGACCTGGTTCCTATCCTGGACCACAGTCCTCAGCCACTGACAACTCCCACACCTCCATATCCTGACCACATGTTATCATCGATGTTATCGTGTAAAAACCCCTGCAATGCCTTGTTGCACAGTAAGTGATATCCAGTCAACCAGAAAAAAAAGAATTAGAATAAAATAATAAAGTGACAAATCACACACATCCACCAATGAAGATTCTTGTGATGAGTGTAAGACAATATTTCATATACTTTCACTCCAGGAATTAGTTCAATTTAAATCGAAAGGCTGTCAATATAGTTTACATTGGATTCCATCCATTTCAAAAGTTGAACCTCTCCAGATTTCCTTCGCTTTTCCATAAAAGTGTTGAATGTGTAAACAAAGGGGTTAATAGCAGCATTCAGAGGTAAAATAAATATTGCTAAGGCAACATTTATTTCACCAGGAATGGGAACACCAGCAGACGCCAAAAATCCACACAGTCCAATGGGAAACCAACACATGAAATCTGTGACTGCAATGGTAACCAACCTCCGAGCTATGGCCATATCTTGCGACACTTGTGTAGTTTTAGTTTTCAATGAATTTTTCTGTATTGACCAGTAGATGACAGCCTGACCACAAGAAATCAATAAAAACAAGAGAAAATTAAGGATGATCAATATACCAAATGAATAAAATCTTCCTTTGAACTCTTGCCTAGTCACGGGCAATGGAATGCAGATACCTGTCTGGCTGTAAAACTCCCAGTGCGATGTCATCGGGAGTAAAGGTAACGTGGCTAGAAACAAGCCCAGGAACCAAATCAGTGAGCACGCCATGGCTGCTGATGTTCTTTCAAAACGCAAGGTGCTGAACGGAAAACGAAGAACAATGAAACGATCCAGTGTGATAAGCCAGATGATGAGAGCTGACACTTCACTGGACAACAGAGACAAAAATCCAGCAATCTTACATGTGACACTGTTTTTCCATATGTCGTCATAATGGAGATATCTGTCACGGTACTGTTCATCAGCCACTCCAATGATAGAACCATAGACGCCCATCAAAAGGTCTGCCAGTGTCAGGTTGATGACAAACACATCAAATCCCCTAGCTGAAGTACGTTTGTTCAAACACATACGAACTGAAAAGCAAAAGATATTACCAGTAACTGACAGACTGCTGATCAACCATATAAATGCACGATACACCCATGACTGCAATAAGTCTGCACATGATGAAATCTCATCTTTTTTGGTATAACACTGTGAATCAAGAAAGTGACTGGGTAATATCTGACTACAACAAAGTTTATAGTTTTCTGTTGATATGATATGCAGGTGGGACAAATATTCGAAAATGTCTCCTGGAAATGTTTTCACTGGACTACCATCCATATATAAATCAGTTAGATATGGCGTGAACTGAAACCCTTCAGGACTGATGGTATGGATGGAAGTAGAGGACAAATTCAGTTTTCGTAAGCGAGAAAATGGAGTCAATGCTTTAGAGCTGAAGACTGACAACATAGTCTGTGACAGATCAATCACTGACAGTTTACTCTGCTGTAAAGTGGATTCATCAATTGAATAGAGTGAAGTTATGGGATTGCTGGATAGGGAAAGTGCCTGTAGATTTTCTAAACCAATAAAGGATGTCATGTTGACATGCCACATTTTGTTCCCACTGAGGTCCAGAATCCTCAAGTTTACCAGCTTCAGACTGAGCAAGTGAGTCACAGAGCACTGGGCAAGAATCAAGTGAATGAGATAGGTGTTATTACTGACATCACCTAATGTCATACCTGTACCTGTGGCATCCAGGTAGCGGACCTGAGAAAAGCCTGCTGCAAAGAAAGGCTGGAGACACAGCAATGTGTAACCTTGACATAAACAGCCCACAGGACAAGTCACGCCACACAATAATTCATCATCATGCATTGGGCAGTGAGGCCAGCCATCACAGAGATGATCACTATGGAGACATTGTTTCGAAAATCTGCATCGGAAAAATCCTGGACACTTCATTTCGTCACATCTCTCTTCATCCTGACGGCTGATGCAGTCATACATTCCATTGCAACGTGTATATACAGGCACACAGTCGTTCAGCTGACCAGGGCAGCGGTAGTGGCTGTCAGGACAGGTGTCATTGGAATGCATTGGAGTTACTGTGAACTGCGTGACGCCATCGAAATCGATGACAGCAGGTGATGGAGAAGCTGCTTGATCTCTTTTAGATATTTCTCTAAACGCATGGCAGTTAGTTTCATCTGATTTGTCTCGGCACTGGGGTATTTGATCACACATATTGTCATAAGATAGACACTGGCCATCATTGCACGTGAATGTTCGAAAACAAGGAGGGCGCTTGCAGAAAGACTCATCACTCTTGTCCTGACAGTCACCTATGAAGTCACACACCAAGGTGTATGACAATGTTGTGGACTGATCGTCACATGTGAATGTGGGCACTGATGCAGTGTGATGATCCCTGGAATCAAACAAACTGGTGTGTGACGCTGAGTCAGGAAAAAGACATAGTGTATGCTCTTTGTTGCACGTTTTGTATTGGTTGGAACCACACAAAAGAAAAGAGTGTGTCACGTGACCTTCCTCACATAAAACTATGTCTCCTTGTCCCTTGTTTGAAATAAATTGTGTGCTTGGTAAGGAAATTTGTTTTCCACGATTTTTGTTGTCATTCGCACCACTCTTGATTTCACAAACGGCCTTTTTGTAAAATGCGTGAATACATGAAGCAAGCCACAAATTCTGAAAACCGGACATATGACCACATATTTTTTGTCCGGAAAGTATTACACCACCAAATGCCATGTGATGAACTATGGTTCTGTCAACGCTAATCAGACTGTGTTTATACATAACAGGCAACGATATATCGTTTGTATATAAACCAACTATTGTAACGTACAACTGTATGGAATGTATGTCTGTTATCTTTTGAAGATAGCTGTACAAGTTATATACACACTTAGGAAGACCTAATATCCCCCCCAATGTAATACAGTAATCATTAGTCCTTTTGTTAGCATCAGCCTCGTTCTTTTTAAATTCTGGCGGAATGTCCACAAAAATGTAGCAACGATTGCAAAGTGCTATCATCCCATGGCAGTCAGCACTGCTGAAGGGACAGTGTTCATTTTCATCCCGTCCATCTTCACATTCTGTCTTCAGGTTACAATCCATGTGGTGTTGGAAGCTGGCGTAATCATCCACAGAACAGTTCCACAAACCACTGCCCAGCCTTTGAGGTGTTTTACTTTCATTGAAAAAGGAAAAGAAAAGGAAAAGCCGAAAGCAGTTTGTATTGATGCAGTTCGTTCTGACCATTTGAAAACCGAGTTCTGATATCGCGAAGATGTGAGCAAAGTCAGTATGATAGGCATTTCTGTTCCACACTACATCTTTGCATTTGACAAATTGCATAACTGAAGAATCGATATGGTTGTTATGATGACACAACCAGATGTTGTTTGACGTTCGCAATCCATTGTCTTTGAAACTGATCATTGCTCTATGTCTTGGTGGGACAGACACATTTCCCCACAAATAATGGGGACCACCACTGCTAACATTTCTGCTCACTGTGAAGTATCCAGACGACTGGGATGTCATCACCACAACAACACCATCAGCTTCTGTATTTGATTGTGTTTTCAATTACAGCATTATTTTTTCAATGACACGATGGGTAAGATATCACTCAATCTACTATTTAACCGGACAATAATCAGCCAGTCAATGAAACTATACTTACCTCAAAGAAAACCTGAATTAAATTCAACGTGGAATGAATGAATCTGGGTGAGCTGGTACAATGTACAGCTGTACCTGGCAGTACAATTCACAGCTCAGTTTGGGTGTGCAGTGTTATGTAACTCGGGCCTATTCTGGAGAACAGACCCTAGACACAGCTCAATGTGTCCGTGAAGTTGCAGCACACTCAACAACACAGTACCAATGAAACACAGGTAAAGATGAGACAGTTCGCATTAATTACACACTCGCACGGGCACCCCACAGAAGCTAAAAAAACAATCGTATGTGACAGATGAATTGGCTTTAGAGGGAGAAGCTTGCTAACTATCAAGAAGAGACACCCCGACATACCCCAGAGGAATGCCCTGACACGACATCATCCCAGTCTACTTGTTTCCTGGCTTTGGGCAGGGGAATGACGAACAGCTAAGGGAAGAAAGAAAATCGTTTGTTGCATCACCGTTAGGACAATCTTTTGAGAGTATGTCCAGTCTCTGTGCCCTTTAAAAAAGATCTTGTACTAATGAATGTCTCTTGCTCCTGGATTGTTTATTCAGGATGTTTGATGCACACACACACACACACACACACACACACACACACACACACACACACACACCTCTTTCTATCTCTCTCTCTCTCTCTCTATGATTATATATATATATATATATATATATATGTACACACACACACACACACACACACACACACACTCATATATATATATATATATATATATATATATATATATATATATATATATATATATATATGTATGTATGTATGCATGTATGTGTGTATGTATGTATAAGTGGGTTAAAGAAAAGAATACAAGATATCTAAATGTAATACATATTGTTAAGAGAGAGAGAGAGAGAACGGGGTTCCCTCTACATATCTTCCAAAGCTTCCCCCAGCATCTCCCTACAACACACTACCGGGGTAGACTCGATCTCCAGAGGTCCTCAACAAATTTGCTGAAGCCTCCCGTCTCTTCAATCTCATCATCAGCTTGGGCAAAACAGAGGTCCTGCTACAAACTACCCCTACTGCCATGATCTTGAAAGCCCAGCTTCGATGGACGGGGCACGTCATCCAAATGGAAGATTCGGGGATGCCTAAGCAGCTGCTGTAAGACGAGCTTTGCTCAGGCAAGCAGAACTAAGGCAAGCAGTTCAAAGTTTGCAGCACAGCCCTTGCCAGGATCGTCTCAAGGCAGCTCGAGCACCGTGTGTGGGACAGACATGACTGGAGTGCTCTTTCAAGGCAGGCACATAACCACTTTGAAGTAGGACGCCGTGCACGCATCACGTAGGCCCGTGACAGGAGAAAAAGTAGCAGCAACTGTGCCAGCTGAACCAGGACAGTTCCCCCGACCCCACTATGAATAACCATGCCGCACAAGACTTGGACTCCACAGCCACCTGTGAGTCCTCAACAGATAAGCTGTGCAAGCCGTTATCTATGGATTACCAAGGAGGAGTTTCACCCGTGTCCTCTTGGACAGGTATGAATATACTGTGCCAGATTCAAACCGCTGAGAAAAAACAAAACAACACAGGTGATGAGGGTGTGATTTTCTTGCAATGTCAATCCTTCAAATCAATTTCCTAAAAAAGAAAAGAAAAAAAAAGAGAGATCAACATGTCACAATAATAAATCTTGGTATCGTGGTATGTGAAAGGAGGTGAGTGCATTACGTGTAGTTTTATGCATACATGTTTGTGAACGCAACTTAAAAGGTGCGCACATACGGTCATACACGTAAGATGTTACATGTCTGTATGAGTGTGTATTTGCGTGTGACTGAAACCTGATTAAATGACACAGGAGACGAATAATGAGCGCCCATTGGCAGTTGTCAGTCGGCTCTTCTCAGGTAGGCAGACTGTTGTGCAAAATGACTCTGTGTTTGTAAAGCGCTTAGAGCTTGGTGTCTGACCGAGGATAGCTGCTATCATATCATATCATACATCATTAAAAAAAAAACAATAAAAAAACAAACAAAAAAATCATCATATCATACCATTCCAATGTAAAATATACAACCAACCACTTCTAAAAGTGATGCAATATTCAAATATCTTTCACACCACATTCTGAAATGATTCACTTATGGCAACCCTTACCAAAACAAACAAACAACAACATCCGTAAATTCTTCTTCAGTCCATTCACTCAGACGAAAAAAAAAGACCAGACGCCCATATACTGTGAATGCTCTTGGTATGGAATAGGACATGGGGGTAGAGATGCTAAAAGACCCTGCACAATGATACTTTATTGAAACCTTCGTCCGGTCTTGCACACCAGCTTCCCGGAAAAAAGACTAGATAAATAATGAAAACGCAAAAAAAAAAAAAAAAAAAAAAAAAGTTAAAAAAAAAAAAAAGATAATAGACACACACACTCACCTGAGTTTGCTTTTAAATGCAATATTGAAAGAAAGGGAAGCCAATAGAAGTGTGAAGAAATAAGAAATCCGAAAGGAGGAAGAGGGAGATTTTTGTTTAACTCTCTCCATATAGTCCAAGCGCCCGCTGAAAAAGCTTGTTTTGCGTCATAAAGTTTTTTTCTTTGGCGATTCTAACTGAGTTTTCATTGCTGATTTCAAATCTAATGGAGGCCAGACGCTAAACTTTGGGCATTATTGTCTAAAAGTGAAAATCCAAGATGGCCGCCATTGAATTAGAGTGAAAGATGTTGTGATGGGTATCATGCATTTAAAGACATAAAAAAAATGTACAAACTTAGTTAAATAGCATGCAATGAAAGAAAAGTAATCACACTTGATGAAATACACATCAAATATTCGATAAAATGGCTACTTTAGAGAAATAAAGATGGCCGCCATCTAGTTTTCATATAATGTGCTGATCCGCAAAACACTTGAAACCGTTGTATTAAAATCACTTAAATTGTTTAACAGGGAGAAAACACTGGAACACTCACCAGTGTCTGCTGCTAGTTCTCACATCAATAGTGGCTGAAGGGCGTCTGAATACATGTCATGTATCCTCATAGTAGGGCGGGGCAATGACAGTCATTGGATTATTGCAGGCAATTGTTCCTCTGCATTTGCAAAATGCTGTACATGTGACAGACATTTTGGTGCAGGTGCACTGTACTGTGCTGCATCCAGTTTTACAGCTGCATCTGACCAAATTGAGAATTTCATCAGGAGCTGGCAGCTGAGCATCAAGTCCAAGGGCTGGGTGGAGTGTTAACTGGTGTAGCTGCCATCCGTACTCAACAGGATCCAGATCAGGAGGAGATGGCTCCCCTGCCGCTTGCCACAGCACAGCCTGAAAATGTGCTCGTTTGATGTGGGCCTGAAAACTTGCCATTGTCGGAGGAAGGCTACTCAGTTTTGGGGGAATGTGTCTCTTTCCAGCAATCCTCTTCCTGAAAATGTTGGCTCGAACGGTGTTCAGATTGGCCCCTGACTCGTCCCCATAGAGCAGATTAGTGAACTGAAGGCATGACTCAGAGATTTCCTGGAAAGGTACAGACATCTTCCCAAGCTTCAGTTCACCAGAGAATACTTCAAGCTTCTTGAGGACTGTCATCTTTCCAATTCCAGCAAAGGAAGAAACTGTGTCACAACCAGTCAGTGCATGAGCTGCCAGCAGATTAGGCATTATGGTTGCATGCTGTCTGATAACGTCGTTGACGCTTATGACATTATGTGTGGATGTGCACGACTCGATGGACAGAGTCATATTTTGGGACAGTCCTTTGGTCTTCATGTGGAGATGATGTGCCAAGATGATGAGTACATCGGTGTCATCAGAAACAACCCTGATGTTCCTCTGTCCTAATGACGATTCGTTGATGACATGAAACGCCATCAGCACATCAGCTTCTTCATGATACAGAGGGTCTTGCTGAAGTCCAGACCCCATGTGTATGGGGTGTGGGTCTGGCCCAGTGATGACAACATCTGTTCCTGGTGGAGGCTGCATGCTGCAAAGCCGATGTACGATCATTTGTATCAGTTGTTCCTTGTTGGCTGTGACTTTCAGCATGACACTTTGCTGTGGCAGAGGCGACTCTTCAGTCAGGTTGTACACACGACTAGTCCCCTTCTGACGGGCGGTTCGACAGCATGATTTTGTGCTCAGTTTGTAGTATCTGTCGAAGACCACATGTGACACTGGTGCTGCCTGAACTCGTCGCAAAATGGTGGCAACTGCGGCTGTGATGAAAGCCGAGACTTTAGCTGGAGCTGCAGGCCAAGGTACTGTCCACAAAATTGCACAGCCATCCAGGATGACAACAGTGGGAGGTTCTTGGTTGCGAACACCAGACAGAATCTGTATTTTGTTCTTCAGAGCAGCCTTGCTAGTTGTCCTCATGTCACCATTCTCATCAAAAAGGGCTGTAGATTGAAGAGCTAGTTCATGGGAAAACAAAGTCTCAATGGAAACGGATTCCCTGCAAGTCGCCATAATGGCAAGAACGCGTGCATATATGAACTCAGTGTCAATAGCAGTGTCCACTTTAGCATGTTTTGCAGTCACTTTCATGACTGCAGCCATGTTCTTCACTTTCTTTGTGAGCTTGAGATGGAAACTGGCAGGCCATCCGCCCTCAAACGCCTGTTGTTCTGCAGCACCAACCTCTACTGCCTCATGGACATTGACAGTTGGGTCATCAATGACACAGCCAGAAAACACATTGATGAGGCCTGTGTCAGGATGTTTGCTGGTGTCCAGGATGTCAATGCAGGTAGACAATGTCTCTCGAATCTTTGCTCGGTCAGCAGCATCCTCCTTGATGCGTGTGTGACGCTCTTCTTTGTGTGTGTTGACAACTGTCTGAACATCCCCTTCTTTGATTTCCTGGAGGTCGTTCAATAGCTCAGGAAACATGGATAACTGGCATCGCAGACTGGTCTCTGTTAATTAGGCTAACATTCCAATAGTACCAGTAACTTCTACACTTACTTCAGTGCTTATGCTTGTGCTGAAGAGAGGAACACTTGTCTCTCATTTTCAGGCCATTAACACATCGTGCGACCTTCCGTGATGATGTATTTTGACGCTCAACTCTTTTGTTTTTAGTACATGGAGGTGTGTTGTGGCGAAGCATCGTCTGCTAGCGCGCGCGTTCCTTAACCAGCGGAGCCCATATATCACGAAGGGGGGAAGCAGGCCGCGCTGTGCAGATTTCTGTGCCTGTGACATCACTGCGAGAGAAGCTGATAGCATTAGCACCCCTGCACGAATCTAGGTCGACTCATCCATGAGTCGCTCGGTCATCATTCTTGCATGAGAGGGGTTGGTGTATTTCAACCAGCAGAAAAAATTATGCCCATAAGATACAAGTTGGCCCCCGACTGATATGAAGTCTAGAGACCCTGAGGAAGCAGAATCACCAAAGAAAAAAACTTTATGATGGAAAACAACGTTCTAGTACTTGTACATAGACTCGGCTCTCGGACTAATACGAACGGCGAAAGAGACGACGTTAACAGCGTTTCACCTCAATTACAACCATCAAAATATTGCAAGCGGGAGGCTCTTATACTGAAGAGGTGAATGTTGACAAAGAATACCACAATTCTGATGACGGAAGCTAAAGGTTGGGTCATTCAGACACCCACTGGACATCCGAGGGGTCTGTGTATAGGAGAAGAGAGGACTGGCCGTACTGAGTGAGTTAATGTCTCGTCACACATACTGGTAATTGTAGACATTTCATTAATGTTAGAGTATTCATTTTTACATTTGAGTGTTATCGTTTAGGATAGAATGGGGAGGGGGATGAATGGTGAAATAGATATTCAATTACAATCACAGAAAATGAATTAATAGACGTCGTAAACGAGTAGTTGTCCATCTAACAAGTGAAACAACAGATAACAAATGCAAAAAGTAAAAAAATAACTGGAATATAAGAAAATATAAATCAAAAGTCAAAAACATCAATGTTCCCAGTTACTTGTAATAAATCCATGAGGCAATTATCAAAAGAAACCCTAATAGGACGAGAGGAAGTATAGACATTTTTTTTAAACATACCAGCTAGGTCATGGATAATTACAATAAGTAGGCACACCAGCCTTCTGTCCAGCAGTGCAGTGTGACTTCTGTCCTCACTATCCTTTCTTTTTTCTTCTTCCTCTTCTGCTCTCCACATCTGCTCTTTTGAAATACGTTTATCACAATGAAACAAACAAACAAAAAAACAAACAGTGAGGAACATTTAACACACACACACACACACACACACACACAAGGTCAAATGTTGACTTATGCTCCTTGCTTATGACAAATAATAGACGTCACCCCCTCACCGCTAATGATGACATTGTGATATGACGTAAAAGATATGGCGCATACAAGTTACCAATATCAAAACCCATGAAAGCAATAACGACGAACATGAGGACGAACGATGAACAAAACGATGACTATGCTGAGCGAACTGCTATTGCCAACGGACGACTTCCTTTGAAGGATACAGTGAAGACAGATTTGAAAACAGTGACACAGTAATCAAATGAATGGAAATGAATCTTTCACAGTTAAAGTCATGTGTCAAGATTTACCAGGCAATATGAACGCGTCATGACAAAGGGGAGAAACAGAACTGCACACATATACACACACACTGTGTTTTGAATAAGTACACAGATCAATAATGTAAACTCGTCTGCTGCGTGTCATAGAGTGACGCTAAGGTTTGTAGTACAGTAAACTGTTTACACTGTTGACACTGATTATGCAGTTCTGGCAGTGTCACAAATGACATGTTTAGCATGAACCGAATGGTGCCGTCAGGAGTGAGGGTAGATTGACATGGGATATCCTGTGGACTAAACTTACCTGTATGGACTGCATCTGCTTTGTAATGTGTGCACAACATCATCAAACATCACATGTGCGTCCAGCCAAATGTTGCTCCACACACTGTGATGGTTTGTTAATACTTTGTGCTCCAATGTGCAGTGTAGTTAAACTGCAGATATTGTGAAGCCGTAACTTTCTACAACTGTTTCTAGTGCTGGATTACTGGCAAGAAATGTTTCTGTATAAATGTATACAGGCCACAAAGATTAGATACTCCAGAAAATTCTTCCGTGCCTCATACAGATATCAAATCCAAATGAAGAAGTGAGAAACAGATTCAAGCAAACCGGGACATATGAAGGTGTAATATCAGTGAAGAAACGAAAATGGAAGTGGTATGGGCTTGACATTTGCCAAGAGATCCTACAAGGCACAGTGTAACAAGAGAGAAGAAAGGACAGACAGAAACAGAGATGGGAGGACAAATTAAAGTCTTCAATAAACCTTACATATAATGCATTATACTTATATACATAATCTGTGACTTCAGAAACATCACTCAGGGTACAACTCCACAGTCTCCGGTCACTGAAGGAAGCCTTCTACTGAGAGCATCCATCAGTCTCGAGAGACCATATGTATCTGTGCCTGGAATGTCCAGTTCATCTGTGCTGGCAAAGCAGTGCTTGCTATAAATGCCAACATGGCAGTGGCAGTCAAGATCGCAGCGACTACACCTGAACCACTTCTGGGTTCCTGTTTCATGTTTCTTTTGCAGACATTCTTGAAGCGAAGATGGGATCGCCTTTGAGCTCTCCTATCCCGAAAGACATGCAGTGAATGTGACCAGGCTAGCAAAGACGGCGTTGGGATTCGTTAAGAATTGCTGCAAGCCACTTAGCAGATGATGTTTTCGAAGACACCATATTTGTTCACTTTGCGTCAATTTCATGAACACATTGGTCCTTCGATTAATTTTTGTGAGTCACACACACCACAGAATGAAACAACATCAAATAAAACATTCCACAGAAACCCTGAACTTTCAATAGAAATTAATTTTTTTCGAACTTTGAATCGGAAACTTGGCTAAATTCGAAGAATCGATGGGACCCGGCTAAAGTCGTAACTAACAGAGGGTAGCAAGTAAAACCGTTGAAAACCGACTACATTCATACGCTATCTTGATTCAGAAGGTCTAGGGGAGACGATTAATGCCTGTTCACTACTTATTTCCATTTATTACTTCGCAGACCGGAGTTTCCCCGTCTTCATTGCTTTCAGCATGCAACTGAAATAGGGCAAAAGAGTGCAGTGTTTTTCTACATGATTCTGACAGGCATGCACCCGAAAATACTACAGTTTCAGTGTGTTTTGTGCAAAGATACTTACCGACAGCAAAGATAAGATAAGAAATCCCCTTCTTCATTATTTTGACCCTTACCACTTGTTTTTGTGTTCAGCAAAGAATCGCTGGCTGCGACTTTCCCGGCTTTTCGCCCTTGCAGTGCTTTGGAAACGATGGGAACGTCTCCTTTACCTCGGACTTGAAAGAAAATTTTTAATGCCTGCAATATACCAGCATAACATAATTTAATCCGCGTTTGGACTTCGATTGCCGTTGTCGATTTATTCCGCTAAAAGAACGTGCTAAATAATATTTTTAGAACGCCAACACTTAACACGCGTTACCGCAGTGGGTAAAACCACCCATTTTCGATCCAAAAGTCTGTGGTTCGAATCTGCATTGAAGCCTCTTTTTTTTTTTTTTCGCGAAGCTGTATAAAATCATAATAACGACCAAATAATTTTTTATTTAAATTTTTTTTTCTTTAAGTGAGAAGCACAAGTGTGTCTTCAAGGCTATGCCTTTCATGTGTTTGTTGTTGTTGCTTTTCATCTGCTTATTTCTTTTCTCTCCCTCCCTCTCTCTCTCTCTCTCTCTCTCTCTCTCTCTCTCTCTCTCTCTCCTGTAATCGTTCGTTCTTTTTTCATTGATGGCTTCATATAGAAAAGCAATTGTTGCTTATTCAATTTACCATCATGAAATAAAATCTTGTCTTGACGCTCGCACACACACACACACACACACACACACACACACGGCAGCAATAATCATGAATAATTAGACATTGGACTTGTTCTTGCACACGTCATGGGCGCTCTTTCGACGCGTACATTTTTAACTGACAGGCCCCAAAGTCAGTTTTACAGTTTGCAATGTAGAACGTCGAGCATTTATACTTTTGATGAACACACACACACACACACACACACACACACACACACACACACACACACACACACACACACAAATTTATGCATCTTTACACCTATACATCCACACATCTCTCTCTCTCTCTTTCTCTCTCTCTCTCATTCGCATTCTCTCTCTCTCTCATTATTAAGCTACTGAATAAAAATGTTCACACACACACACACACACACACACACACACACACACACACACACACACACACACACACACACACACACTGACAAGCTTGTTTTCAAACCTGATACTTCTGCCATCTACAATGGACCTATTTAGGTACATGACATTAAACCTTAGCAATAAATCACAGAACACTGACTTTCTGTTTCTGAAGGGAGAGTAGGAGTAGAATAGCAGGAAGGACGTGGTAGAGGGGATGGGATGACATATGTCACTCGAAATTTCTGCCATCTTTAATTGATTTATTTGAGTACATGAATACCAAATCATGAAATATTGACGTTATCTTTGTTAAAGAAACATTACGGTTGAGAAGTGGGGGGATGGGGTGGGGAAGAGGGTTGTGCTGGCAGGGGGGTGGGGCAGTGAAAGACATTTCCACGAGACATTGCACACGTTACAGCCAGTGTTTGTGACACAGACTGCATGACACAGGTGGTGCACTGTGCTTCTGTGGGCCTGAGAGAGAAACACGTGCATTATAGAGCAGGGAAGGTAAACTTCAAGATACGTGTTTAGTGGGTGGAGGACATGTCTAAGAAACGACAAGTCGTGCTTTGGCATCATGCTAGGATAGCGACTGTTTTTTCCCCCCCACTCCACTCACCTCGAGTTGGTGGAATGGGTATTTACTAATACGATAAACCTAAGTCTCGTATGTAACACTGCAGTCACTGTTGCTGCTGCTTTGTTGTTGTTGTCATCATTGTTGTAGACAAGTGTTGAATTAATCTAGTTTATTGCCCAGTCTGGTGTAAAAGCAATAAAGTAAGATTATCATGACAACATTCGCAAATAAATTTCCTTCCAACGTAAACAGGTATCGTTTTTTCAAAGTCATTTTTACGAGAGTCTTTCTGTTTAAATCTTGGGGAGAGTTGATGGAAAGACTGGCATCAAATGAGTACAGTAGTCAGAAACGTCGCTAGGTGTGTTTGTTTTTGTCGCAGATTATAATTTTACGCCCCCCCCCCCTCCCACCAACAAACACACGCATACACACATGCAGAAAACATATTATGCAGTCTTCAAAAAAACATTAAGGACCTCTTCATATAAGCATTCATGTCATCATATTTTTTTTTATGGAGAGATTATTTAATAATGCAGACTGCTCATGTTCAATCATTTGGCTTCTCAATGAATACGCAAGTAGCTGTTCTTGGCAGCAGTGCACCGGAAAATCAATGTTTGAGCAGTTGTCTACAATAGCCAGTGGTTTGTAAACGATAGCTGCACTTTTTCTATGAAAAAAAAAGATGCAAGAAAACACCTCATTGTTATTAGCAGCATATCACATTTTGCTATAAAAAATAGCAGCATCTTGCCTTTCCCCCTAAGGAGGACACTGTGCAAATCCCCAAGTGATCTTTAACTTTTCTTGAACGCTGCTTCCCACGAAGTGTTGCACTGTTCTGTAGGGAAAACGAGTATCAGTGTCAAAGAATCAACTCTGTTATTTGAGTCCTCACAGAGCAACAATGGCGAATAGGACAATTTGTGCATTTGGCCACTACATTTCGCTCTTGGCTGTGTTTGAAATGCTTTCATGCTTTCCCCTTCTCGCTGCTGATGTCATGAAACATCATAAGAACACAAACATGATCAGCAATGATGCTCGTCCATCAGACGTCACTAACGTTTGTCCAGGGGTGGAATACTTCACGAAGACAAACAAGACAGACAGCACTATTCTACAGTTCAATGCGTCAGACTGTGAGACTGACTTGCCAGAGTTCACCACACATCAGGGGGCAGTGTACAGTGTGTGTACAGACACTACAACTTTCTGTAAAATGCATGTGACAGCTCCACAGGGGATGTTCATCCGTGCTCATATCCGTCGTCTCTCTTACTGGTGTGAGAGAGATCAAAGTTACTGGAAAACACAAATATTTTCTATGTTTGAAATCACAGTAATATGCGATCGCCACTCTCTAGAGGAAATATTTGTTGATTCTAAGGTTAGTGAAATGTTCATAATAAATAACAACAATCCTCCAGTACATATGGATATAGAGAAAATTACAGTTCACAGTCTTGTCTCAGAATATACATCGGAACATGCAGGGTATGTGATAGTACCGTTTATCATGAAATTGGATGTGATAGATTTTCAGAAAGAACTAGAGGCTGGTTTTGGACGTGTGATCATGATAAGTGTTGAACAGTCACTGGAGCCAAAGTGGTGCACTGAGCGTCAGAACATAGAGGTGATGTACAGAAAACCGAACACTACTCAACAAACTGTTGCGTACATGTGCCTTCAACGTTCGATTTCAGCTCACGTTTTTCTTGCCTCGTATCTTCAAATCAATTTCAGTTACAATGTGTATGACCATGCCCTTCACAAAATAACTTTTTTTCTCCTGAATGCAGTGGACCAACCCCAACAGCTCGTCAGTGGTGCATTCAATTGTTCTGTAAATCATTACTCCAGATTTCAACCTCTTCTACACTGCAACCTGAAGCCAGAGTGTGAAGACGGACGAGATGAAACAGGATCTTGCCCTTTCAGTAGTCCAGACTGCAAGGGTTTGGTGGCTTCACAAAGTAAGTGTTATAAGCTAACCTTGACTGACAGAGTTCTAGTGATTACACTGGCTGTGACTGAGTGTCAAAAAGGAGGTGGTAGACTGGCGTCAATAAAAACACGAAAGGAACAAAATGAGACTCTCAGTATTTTCAAAAACTACCATTGGTTTCAAGTAAGTATTGGTTACATATCAGGCTGGTATAACCTGCCTTTCATGTACAGCAAGTTTCGGAAATGGACTGACAACACCTTGATTTACAACATGGACCACATTGTACTAAAATACTTGTATCGCCCTTCAAGGAGAGCAGTGACGATTGATCTTGATTCAATGAGGCTTTTCAACGAAAAGTCAGTTAAAGCAAGGGAAGGTTCTACTCGAGTGTTCCTATGTGAGATACAAATGCATTCGCTAAACATGGTTTCTCCAAAGATTGTCTTGACAAATTCCCATTCAAATCAGTCTGTCTTCATGCATACACAGCAGATTTTACACCAGTGTCCCAATAGTCATGTGACACATATATTCGTGTCATGTCTCTCCTTAAATGACATGGGTGGCATGCAGGTGACTGACCGGTCTGGAAGGACGACACACCATCATGACATTTTTCACTGTGACAATGGTATCGAAACATTGCACTACACTCTGCTGTGCAATTTCGTACAGGACTGCAGTGATAACAGCGACGAATCCTTTTGTGAGCATCCCTCATGTGATGACTTTAGGTGTTCTAACGGACAATGTATACTTCTTAGCCAGCGTTGTAACGAATATTCAGATTGTCTTGATGATTCTGATGAGATCAGCTGTCCCGAACACAGTCATTACCTCAATCATGTCAGAAACACAAATGGACAGCAACGATTTCACATCAGTCTAGATGGGACTGGTTACTTTACTCAGCACATTGGCGAGTACTGTTCTGACACTCACTACAGTTGTAAGACTGAGTGGCTGTACTGTCTCCCTGTCTACACACGATGTAATGGATTTTCTGACTGCATTCACGGTGAAGATGAACAGGACTGTGAGAAACCGACCTGTCCTGGTTTTTATCAATGTGTAGCTTCCAAAATATGTGTGCATGAGAACCATCTGTGTGATGGCTGGAGTCAGTGCCCACAGAGAGATGATGAACTGATGTGTGACATGACGTGTCCTGATGACTGCTTGTGTCAAGGTCACTCCTTTGTATGCAGTGGTTATTTTCCTGCAGGTCTCCTCCCTCACCTTCGGTACGTTGATGCAACAGGCTCGGGAATGACACTGGCTGACTTCAGACAAAATGCTTATCTTATTCACCTGAATTTGTCCTCATGTTCTCTTGGTAGTATTTCAAACACAAAGCTTTCTAATTTGCTGTTCCTTGTCCTTGTTAACAATCAGTTGGAAAGTCTTGATATGGGTGTTCTCCTCGACTTACCAAACTTGCGATTCATACACCTGGAGAATAATCCTCTTAGCCACATTACTAAGATATTTTTTAAGTTTGTTCATTATTCACTGACAGGAATGTATCTATCAAACACTCGCCTAAATATGTTTAACAGAAATTTTTCTATGTATTTCCCTCGTTTGAGATACATGACACTAACTTTTTCTGGCCTTGAAACCATTAGTTCAATGGGCTTTAAAAATATGCCACTGCTGACAGAATTGGACATTAGAGGGAATCCAGTAGGTAGATTTCCTATAGATTTGTTGGTTGGGTCCAATCATTTAGGAACACTATATTCATCTAATTACAGATTTTGTTGTGAGAGCTTGCTTCCCCATCACCGGGATAAAATCTTGTGTTTTGCACCTGACACACTTCTTCAATCCTGTCAAAACCTGTTACCAGCTGGACTGCAAAGGGTTTTCATTTGGTTCCTTTGTATATCTGGTACTTTAGGTAATTTAGCTTCTCTTGCTGTTTTGTATGTTGTACAAACTTCGTTCAAAAGTTATTTCGTAATTCACTCTGTCAGTTTGTATACTGCTAACATCTGTATGGGAAGTCATGTCAGTATTATTGTGCTTGTAGACGAAATATTCCGTGAACAATACATCCACGTAGAAAAGACATGGACCAGCAGCGTTACTTGCAAACTGAGTGGTTTTCTTTCCCTTCTGTCCAGTGAGGTTTCCGTGTTGACTGTGTGGCTAATCACGTTGGACCACTACATTGTCCTGTGCTGTCCTAGATATATAACACCATACAATAAATGTTCAACACCCATTACATGTATTGTAACCTGGGTCATTGGAATGACTCTATCATCAATACCTCTCCTGCCAGGACTCTCACATTTGGGTCTCCATGGCCAGTCAGGTCTGTGTCGTCTGGCTTTATTTGATCACTATGACACTACTTCTGGAATCAGATGGTTCTCTGTTATTGGGGTAATTAACTGTTTACTGTACATGACGATCGTCGCTGCTCACACAATCGTGTGTAAACACACACCAAAGTTCAGGTTTGCACTTGAACCCGCTAAAAGATCGGTGTACTCTTCGGTACGTTTGATGGGGAAGATAGTCACCACAAATGCCGTATTTTGGCTTTCATTGGGCCTGGTGATGATGACTGCTGCATGTGGTGTTGTGGTACTGGACAAGGTCTATGATGCATTGGTTGTTTTCATGTTGCCGCTGAACTCTTCCCTCAGTCCACTTATCTACATGTGGTCCATTGCAACGGAGCAACGGCAGAAAGCACAGGAAGTAAAGACACTAGAAATGTTAAAAGCACGGCTTGCATTGTCAAGGAAGATTGAAAAATAATTTTGATCAGTCACACCCGTATAAGAAAATAGATATTGAGGATGAATAGGATGTGTTTTTTATATTTTTTTCTTCTAAAAATCTACCAGGTGTCAGACTTTCCTGTCAGAGTGTGATCTGGATAGTGTGTTATAAATGGCAAAAGAAAGGAAAGACGAATACTGATTTTGTTTTTACTATAGCTGTATGAGGCAGTGGTTGTGGTGAGAGCATAATGTTTTCCTGTTGACTGACTGGAGAGTTCGAGATTTTTCCAATTATCATACTTTGTTAAAAACCCAGTCGAACATGTTATGTCAATCAACACTTGAAGCATAAAAGATCTAGCGTCTTAACACACACAACAGTACACCAACACGCCAAACCTGTTCCGTGTGACACCAAATTTATTTGTCATTAGATACATCATTCAGATAATGAGTTTGCATCTCTCTTTCTCTCACTCTTTCTGTCTTTTGTGCGTGTGTGTGTGTGTTATGAAGGTGTTTATATATAAGTTATTCTAACAGTCATCGTGGCGTAGAATAAAGCTGCTTTTTGAGTCCTCAAATGTTTGCACTATTGATTCACGTTTGTACTTAAGTTTATGTAATGACACGGTGTATGTATGTATGTCCATGAGAAACTTTAACGTTGGCATTCTCTCGACAAATATAAGTGGCAGTGTTGTTTTTGGGAGGGTGCCTTGTCTGGCGACGTGATCAATCCAAGCAAGCACTCGTCGTTTGACGGTTGACAGAAGGTATACTTGGGGGCCCACATGTGTCTTGACCAAGCTCACCTGGTCGTTCGTCTCGTGTTGTTTGTTTGAGATGTAGACAGCATCTTTAAGCATTTGGTTTAAAAGGCCTCGATTTTTCTTTCAGCATCCACCAGCAGCGTTCATGTCACACATCCATACAGCAGTTTGGAAATAACAATTAATTATCTAAGGATTTGAATATTACTTGGAAGCTGATGTTGAGCTTCTACACTCTTTTCAGTTTGGCTGCTGTGGTTCTGGTGATTGTAATCAGACTTCAGCTGTGGAAGTGCCCTCTGGTTATGGAGTGGCTTCTAAATACGTGAAGGTCGTCATTTCTTCGATGGGCTGGCCATTTTCGTGTTGATGTTGGCACTAGTGACGTCCATGCTGTTCACCATGACATTCGATTTGTCTGACCTGTCTACAATGCCAGCCTTGGATATGCCTGGATCTGGCCACACGTTTGTCAGGCCATAGAGCTCACTGTTGCCCACTGTATGTATGTATGTATATCTCATACAAAACACATTTTATTGATTTAAAAAAAAATCTTTTGTCTTTCCTCATGATTCCTTTACTGGATAAAGTGCATATTACAAGTGAGTCTTGAAGGCCTTGCCTCTTGGGTTTTTTTATATTATAATTATAATTCCTCAGATGGAGCTTCTTCTTTTGTTTAATATGAAAGCTACATTGATGCATCCATCTGCCAAGAGCAGCAGAATTTTGCCAAGGCATGGGGCATCAAGATTGGAAGTGTGGTAGGAACTTTTTTTTTCAAGAGAAGAGTTGTCACTTACCAAAAACATTAGATAATATTAGCACAAATATCAATTTTAACAGAACTAGGAAAAGTGTGCCCAGTTGTCTTCCATGCGTGCTCCTGAACTTTCCCACAAGTCCTGTTGAGTACCTCTTCATGTATGTCATGAAATTACTGGCAAAAGTGCAACAAATGAGCAACATTTATTAGCCACTTGTGTGTGGTCACAAAACGTCTATGGCGTGACGCCCAGGACAGAGAGAAGAACAGGCCTTATCATTACAACCTTGTGAAATCCAAAGATAAAAGGTAGATACAGAAAATCTAATCTTGAATAAGATTTCTTACTAGCCATGCCTCATATTGGATTTTCAGCTCCTGCAGTCCAGCCTCAGTCAAAGTTTGTATGTTCTGCTCCCACTTTGGCTTCAGGGCTGGATTAAGAGGGCTGTGTTAATGGGTCAACCCAGAATCTGGAAAGTACCGTTCACATACCATTCAGTTCAAATGGTATTCAGTGTGTGTGTGTGTGTGTGTGTGTGTGTGTGTGTGTGTGTGTGTGTGTGTGTGAACTTACCCATTTGTTTGAGTGTGCGTGCATGCCTGCACGTGTGCAGGTTCGCTGAGTGTGGCCCATTTTTGTCATTGTTTTAATTCACCCGTGCCTTCAACGTATCTTTCACATGATCATATTAAATGCAGTTACGTATTCATTTATTTTGTTTAATTAGTTGTTGAAGTCAATCATGCAGTCCGTCACGAACTAGGAAGACGTCAGTGATTCTGGAGATGAAAACGCAGCCCAAATGCAGATGGACAAATGCAGCCTCACTGTGAGTAGACAACAGCAGATGATATATGTTTCGTCTCCTCTCTTTGTGGGATTGACGCTTCTGGTCGAGATCCTGAAGATGTCTCTCCTCAAGAGCCAGAACTCCCTTGTAGACAACCAGTAGCTGGGGCTGCAGTCAGTGGCAGGTTCCCATCTGAGGATGGGAATGATGCAGGCCCCAAGGAAATCTTCCAGGAGTCCTTGAAGAGTTTTAGTGGCCTTCCAATGTTCCTTCCACCAACAGCCAGCCATGAGAAGAAGACTATTTTTGGTAATCGCAGTTGTCGATTTGGATTTTCATATCCAGCACACAGAAACTGGGATTTCACGATGAGTGCTTCAATCCCCAGACATCTTTGCCATGTGAAGACCTTCTGTGTTTGGAAACCTGTCCTCCCATAACATGCCCATGATCTTAAGCAAGCATTAGATGTGGGATTCATCCAGGCATCTACTCTGTTTCTTATACAGCATCCGTGTCTCACAGCCATACTGCAGGGAAGTGACGACCACTGCCTTGTAATTAGCCAGCTTGGTGGCCAGTTTGATGCAACGTTCACCCCACACTCATGTCCATAGCTTGCAGAAGGAAGAACATCCCTTCCATAGTCTATTTGAGACTTCTTTGGTTATGGTGAAAGTAGAGGAAGGGCAATTTTCCAGGTACGTTGAATTATTAAATACTTTTCAGAGTTGTGCTATTTCGACTTGAGGCTCTGGTGGGGCAAGACCCAGGCTGATTGTCAGTCCAATGGCCTTTGCAGCTGCTGAGAGGCAGCTGGCAAGTTCTTGCACGTCTGGTTGATTCAGCGCTGCATGAGCACAGTCACCTGAAGAAGTCCCTCACTAGGGCTTCCAGGACTTTTTGTCTGCAGACGTCTTAAGCAAAAAAAAGGAAAGGACATCAAATCTCCTCTGTAGCAGACAGTGAACCTAGCGTTTGTTTGGGAGACGGTGGTGAACAACGTAGAAACAAACGTGAGGCTAAAGAAGAGGATGGGAGCCACTATGCTATCATGGAATGCTTGGTCCACAATGACTGAAACTGAAGTAAAAGACATGTAAGAGCACTGTCAACTGGCATGTCTATTGTCTTTCATAAAAGACATGTAAGAACATTGTCAACTGGCATGTCTATTGTCTTTCATAAAAGACATGTAAGAAAACTGTCAACTGGCATGTCTATTGTCTTTCATAAAAGACATGTAAGAACATTGTCAATTGGCATGTCTATTGTCTTTCACAAATGCTGCAGTGCATGTTAGTGTGAAAGTCAAATATCTAATGAATACAAACCCTAGGTTTCTCCCAGTAAAGGATCTTGGTGCTGGCTACAGGAAATGGATGAGGCAGTCTCTCCATCGATTCTGACTTGCCGATGGCCACGGTTAGGTACGTGCCAAGACAAGCGTTGTTGTTGAATTTTCCACTTGTGTGTGATGAGAAGAACAAAATGATGTAAGCTTAGCGTCAGTTGAAATCTTTACACTAACGAATGATTAAACTGAAACCAAACATGCTTCTAACTGACTCAAGTGTGTGTGTAAGCACAACAAATATAATATTACAGTGAACGATACAGAGACTTGATTTAATAGATGTTTAGGGAATAGGCTTAGAATGGGCTTTGCATTCAAACCAGGAATAGCATCACACATTCTGTGCAAGCAATTGGAGACTGGCAGTTTAGTCGGGACAAAGCTGTCTGCTACAGCTAAGCTTTCAGCTTGTGCTGTGAGTTGAACTACAGTTAGTAGCCAGCACTTTGCTACATCTCCCCCATTCTTTTGAAATCCATTGTCTGTGATGGTTAATTGAAAGTAATTCTTGTGAGCAGACTTAGTTGAGCATCAAACAAGAGTTATTGAGTAGGTAAAGGGAGATAATTTAGCTGATAACTGATAGAGTGAAATTTCTAGTGACTGCAACATTCTTATGAACTACATCCCACTTCTATATTCAAAGTGGCATTAGACAGGTTAAGTTATGGGTTTGAACTTAGTCCAATGCATCCTCAGTTAACTTAAGTGTTTGATATAGAGAAGGGGTCCCAGTTAGGTAAATACACTATGAAGTTGGAAAGCATTCATTTTTGTGCCTATCAATCTATGTATACATCAACACTGTCAGACAGACATGTAAAAGCATAGGTTATAATGACATGAATTATTTCAGCATGCTAATAGACATATTTTGCATAGCTAAGACCAAGCGACAAGCTAGACTACAGGTTAAGCAAGAAGAGAAAAAACAACAACAAAAAAACATCAAAAATCATTTTTGCAGAAATACCTGAAAATGAAAATAGAATCAAAGCATGAACAGGAATGATATGAAAAATAACATAACAGCACTGTTTCAGCTGAGCAAAAATTAAAAAGTAATAATAAATCAACATGAGTATCAGCATCATGCCTGTTTTTGCTGAAATGTCTCACCGTTCTGGCTGTAAAATATTTCTTCACCAGTCTCAAAACACTGTTAGTGGAGTCCTGGTTGCCAGTTGTGTGGATTGCCTAGGGGTGGGAGCTGCTAGTGGAGGCGGCTCTGGTGCAGCTTGCATGATGGAGGCCCTGGGTTTCAGTGTGGGTCTGACCAGTCACACACCACTGTCACTGTCACTGTCGTCATAGTGTGACCCCTTGCTGTCCTGGCAGTGCAGTGGGGCTGGGTCAGTTGGCCTCACAGCAGGTGGTGGTTGTTCGCTGTGCCTCTGCTGACTGAGGTTGGCCACAGGTGAGAGTGGCACCTGAGTGACCACAGCACCAGGTGTGGTGCTATCTGCGTCTGCACCTGTGCTGTCTGCAGTGTCTTGGTGCTGCTGCAGAGGAAGAGACTGATCTGCAGGAAGGGTGCTACAAGTATTATATACTGGCAAAATCGTCGCAATTCCATCTTTAAATTTATACCATTTGTGTTTGCCTACGTTAAACTGATTTAACGCAGTTTGTAATTTTCAGCAATGAACTGACCAGAACTGACCCATTTCAGGTGACTTGAATTAAGATTATAAATTCATCTTAGATAATCAACACTTCATTTTGTACTCATTAGAAAGTAGGTGTTGTGCTGCTACTTTTGTGACCTATCTGACGTAAATCAGTTCAGGAATCATTTAGATATTTATCATTGAGCACCTTGTCACAAACACAATGCTCATCAAATTTAGGGGGATTTGAGCTGATTCTCTTCACAGGCCATGCTTGTGTCATTGCAGTTCACTTAACTTGCATAAGTATGATGGAGTGGGTGATCACTGGTCACTTTTCCACCTGGCCAGTCACTGGCTAGAGCCTGCTCTCTCTCTCTCTTGCTGTGTCGCAAGTGGCATGTGTTGTGTTTGTTCCCACAATGGCTAGCGTCATCGCCATATGACTGTAAGTACTCCATGTAAAATGTGCTGATGATTTGTAAATTGTATTCTTTGACACAGTACCTGTGTTCATATGAGTATGTTGATATTGCTTTGTTCAGTTATTGCTTTGACATGTAGTCACAGCTCGGCTATGATTGATCTAAATAATCGCCATGTCGTCATATGCTCGTAGCAGTGTTCCATTTAACTCTTTTCAACGTCACAGTCAGTGACGTCTCTGGACACTGATAGTTTCTTCTAGAATGTACTAGGGAAAGACGCGTTCTTTCTCATTTGCTGTCACTGATAAAGGTTAAGTTACTTATCCTGCAGAGCTTCTGGGGAGGATATTTAAATGTTGCACACAGGCTGTACTTAACTGTTAATGTTCTGCACAAAACTGGGTAACTTGTATAGGTTCATTCACCACTTAATGGTTAAGCCATGATGGTTCTTCCAATCTTTGTATTGAGCACTAACAAACAATAGAAAACCCTTTTGTAACTGGCCTCTACATGTTCCTGGCCTTCACGTGGAGATTTTCGATCCTTTAATTCAGTAAATCATCATTAGTAATTCTTTTGTACCATCCCCTTATATACGACTCAGCTACACTGCTACATTATTAGGGGAAGCAATTGCGTGTTTCTTGAGAATATAATTTTACTGGAATCATCGTTCCTCAATGTCAGTGAGTACAGTTCTGGGAAGCTCAACTGATCCCGTCGCAGCAATTGAAAACCAGAGCTTGAGAATTGGTTGGTACTGGTGTTTCAGTGTTTTGCCTTTTGTCACACTGATGAGGTGGGGATATCTTTGGTATTGCTGTTTGGTCCCGTTATTGTTCTTATTATGCATATCTTTTTGTTCTTTATTACTTATCATACATTTTGTATTTTTCTTCTTGTAAACTGGATTACTGAATTTCTCTATTTCAGAAAACTAATGGAAAGGCGAACCATTTCTGGAACTGTTTTGGTGTTTATTTCCACTCGATTGTCTTTGTAATGATGATAGATCAATTCAATCAAATGCTAAAGTGTTATATTTGTATTGTCTTAATGTTTTCCGTTTGGTTGCACTACTTAAGTCCCATACAGCACATTCCAACTATAAGTTATAACTATTATACTGTTTTAGAAATACTTTTTGTATGTTTTATCAAATGGCGCTAATGTGCCTTTTTATTGCAGAGTTTTGCATATTGACGCGCATTGTTACGCACTGTCGCGCATTGTCACACTTTGTGTCAGAAGATATCAAAATAGAGAACCTCTGTGAAACGATCCTGTGTGTGGGTTTCATTCCCTTTCCTCCCCCTCTTGTCCTCCTCACTCTCTTCTTGAAAAAGCGGTCTCGAAGATAGAACCCACCCACAAGAACACAAACAAACAAACAAAAACGTCACCAAAGAGAGTGCAGCTCGAATACGGGTGGAATCAACTCTGAGGTGAAAGCGTGCGAGACAACATGAGTGACATTCAACATGTGTGATAGTCACACACACACTCTCGCAGATACGCCTATGTTTGTTACTCCCAGGTTTGCCAGAGGATGCTTTGTTCAGAAACACTTTCTGATTGATGGTCGCTTTATTTTAAGGGAGAGTTGATTGCTCACATGGGTGCAGTAATTTTCATAATTATGTGCTTCATAAAGTATTTTCTGGTTTCTGTTTCCGTCAGAAGGTTAGCAGGGTCGCGTCTGTTATATACAACAGGTTTTCAATGTGTCAATGACCGTAAGTCATCTGTCTTCCTTTCCTGTCAGGTGTTGGTCATCGCTGTCCTGTCTTACCTTTGTAATCTGTCATTACCCTGTCAGTATATGAGTGGGTGGTCCCCTCTGTATTTGTCTTGTTTCGTTTATCTCTGTGTCTTTTAGAGAGAGAAGAAAAAAGAAAGAAAGCCTTAAGTTATTTCCAAGAGAGATAATTATATAATCCATGCATGACGCAACCCATGAGTTACTTCACATTGTGGCGAAATAGATTTGCTGGCTGATTGTACACCATAGTGATGTGCTTTTCAGACACTTTTGGTGCTCAACTGAGCAACAGCAAAACAAAGAATCATAATATCATTGAATAAACTTCAGGTAGGTTGTAAAATGGATGAAACCTTGAGGCGAAGCATGAGAGACAGGGTGAATGACAATTGTATAAATGTAACAGTCACACTCAGATACACACCACCACAACAACTGTTATTCCATCTCTGTGCGCGCGCACATGTTTATGTGTGTGTGTGTGTGTGTGTGTGTGTGTGTGTGTGTGTGTGTGTGTGTGTGTGTGTGTGTGAAATAATGAAATACAAACAATGTTTTGTCATAATGCATCACTTTTCTTATCCAGTTTTTGAATATTACTTCATTACACTGACTGTTCTGGCATGCTGGAACAACGAGTTCCAGCATTTCAATCAACGAAAGAGTGAAAAGAATAAAAACTGATTGATATGCTGGCCCACATTCGTTAAAAGTTCTGCCAAACCCAACAACTGTCGTGGTGATAATTATAGGAGACGCGTTAGGCCCAGCACAATTATCAGTCCACCTTGACTTTGCTCTCTCCTTTGACTTTAAGAGAACTGTGATGCGAGCCACTTGGTTTAGGAAGGAAAAGTTCGAACCATACGTAATCGTATTTTGAGAAAAAAAAAACACTTTCATTTCACTCGTGGTCAATGGATGGCTCTGGTATATACCGCAAATGGCCTACATGAAACGCTCCCCTCAGCCCCCTTTTGAAAATACACGTCTCCACACTGTTGAAGACGTGAAACACTGACAGTAGAACATTACCAGGACAACTATGGTTACCTGAAGTTGCTTTCCGTTCAGTACCAGTCCTTCTTCCTGCGAGAAAAGGGTTGAAAGTTGATGTTACTTCCAACTAATACCCACTCTGCAAAAAGAACCTCTTTTTCAAGGAAACACAAAGGACCTGGTTCCTGTCATGAATCACAGTCCAAAGCCACTCCATCCTATTCTCCCTCAGACACACACACACACACACACACACACACACACACTCCCCCATACCCGGCCACACAGTGCTACAGGTGTGATAATGTAAACCCACCACACACCCATTCCTCAGCATGGTCTGTTCAAAGCAGCAGAATACAGCGGGGAGAAAGAACCCCCTTTTTTCGAGGAAGAACAAAGGACCTGGTTCCTATCCTGGACCACAGTCCTCAGCCACTGACAACTCCCACACCTCCATATCCTGACCACATGTTATCATCGATGTTATCGTGTAAAAACCCCTGCAATGCCTTGTTGCACAGTAAGTGATATCCAGTCAACCAGAAAAAAAAGAATTAGAATAAAATAATAAAGTGACAAATCACACACATCCACCAATGAAGATTCTTGTGATGAGTGTAAGACAATATTTCATATACTTTCACTCCAGGAATTAGTTCAATTTAAATCGAAAGGCTGTCAATATAGTTTACATTGGATTCCATCCATTTCAAAAGTTGAACCTCTCCAGATTTCCTTCGCTTTTCCATAAAAGTGTTGAATGTGTAAACAAAGGGGTTAATAGCAGCATTCAGAGGTAAAATAAATATTGCTAAGGCAACATTTATTTCACCAGGAATGGGAACACCAGCAGACGCCAAAAATCCACACAGTCCAATGGGAAACCAACACATGAAATCTGTGACTGCAATGGTAACCAACCTCCGAGCTATGGCCATATCTTGCGACACTTGTGTAGTTTTAGTTTTCAATGAATTTTTCTGTATTGACCAGTAGATGACAGCCTGACCACAAGAAATCAATAAAAACAAGAGAAAATTAAGGATGATCAATATACCAAATGAATAAAATCTTCCTTTGAACTCTTGCCTAGTCACGGGCAATGGAATGCAGATACCTGTCTGGCTGTAAAACTCCCAGTGCGATGTCATCGGAAGTAAAGGTAACGTGGCTAGAAACAAGCCCAGGAACCAAATCAGTGAGCACGCCATGGCTGCTGATGTTCTTTCAAAACGCAAGGTGCTGAACGGAAAACGAAGAACAATGAAACGATCCAGTGTGATAAGCCAGATGATGAGAGCTGACACTTCACTGGACAACAGAGACAAAAATCCAGCAATCTTACATGTGACACTGTTTTTCCATATGTCGTCATAATGGAGATATCTGTCACGGTACTGTTCATCAGCCACTCCAATGATAGAACCATAGACGCCCATCAAAAGGTCTGCCAGTGTCAGGTTGATGACAAACACATCAAATCCCCTAGCTGAAGTACGTTTGTTCAAACACATACGAACTGAAAAGCAAAAGATATTACCAGTAACTGACAGACTGCTGATCAACCATATAAATGCACGATACACCCATGACTGCAATAAGTCTGCACATGATGAAATCTCATCTTTTTTGGTATAACACTGTGAATCAAGAAAGTGACTGGGTAATATCTGACTACAACAAAGTTTATAGTTTTCTGTTGATATGATATGCAGGTGGGACAAATATTCGAAAATGTCTCCTGGAAATGTTTTCACTGGACTACCATCCATATATAAATCAGTTAGATATGGCGTGAACTGAAACCCTTCAGGACTGATGGTATGGATGGAAGTAGAGGACAAATTCAGTTTTCGTAAGCGAGAAAATGGAGTCAATGCTTTAGAGCTGAAGACTGACAACATAGTCTGTGACAGATCAATCACTGACAGTTTACTCTGCTGTAAAGTGGATTCATCAATTGAATAGAGTGAAGTTATGGGATTGCTGGATAGGGAAAGTGCCTGTAGATTTTCTAAACCAATAAAGGATGTCATGTTGACATGCCACATTTTGTTCCCACTGAGGTCCAGAATCCTCAAGTTTACCAGCTTCAGACTGAGCAAGTGAGTCACAGAGCACTGGGCAAGAATCAAGTGAATGAGATAGGTGTTATTACTGACATCACCTAATGTCATACCTGTACCTGTGGCATCCAGGTAGCGGACCTGAGAAAAGCCTGCTGCAAAGAAAGGCTGGAGACACAGCAATGTGTAACCTTGACATAAACAGCCCACAGGACAAGTCACGCCACACAATAATTCATCATCATGCATTGGGCAGTGAGGCCAGCCATCACACAGATGATCACTATGGAGACATTGTTTCGAAAATCTGCATCGGAAAAATCCTGGACACTTCATTTCGTCACATCTCTCTTCATCCTGACGGCTGATGCAGTCATACATTCCATTGCAACGTGTATATACAGGCACACAGTCGTTCAGCTGACCAGGGCAGCGGTAGTGGCTGTCAGGACAGGTGTCATTGGAATGCATTGGAGTTACTGTGAACTGCGTGACGCCATCGAAATCGATGACAGCAGGTGATGGAGAAGCTGCTTGATCTCTTTTAGATATTTCTCTAAACGCATGGCAGTTAGTTTCATCTGATTTGTCTCGGCACTGGGGTATTTGATCACACATATTGTCATAAGATAGACACTGGCCATCATTGCACGTGAATGTTCGAAAACAAGGAGGGCGCTTGCAGAAAGACTCATCACTCTTGTCTTGACAATCACCTAAGAAGTCACACACCAAGGTGTATGACAATGTTGTGGACTGATCGTCACATGTGAATGTGGGCACTGATGCAGTGTGATGATCCCTGGAATCAAACAAACTGGTGTGTGACGCTGAGTCAGGAAAAAGACATGGTGTATGCTCTTTGTTGCACGTTTTGTATTGGTTGGAACCACACAAAAGAAAAGAGTGTGTCACGTGACCTTCCTCACATAAAACTATGTCTCCTTGTCCCTTGTTTGAAATAAATTGTGTGCTTGGTAAGGAAATTTGTTTTCCACGATTTTTGTTGTCATTCGCACCACTCTTGATTTCACAAACGGCCTTTTTGTAAAATGCGTGAATACATGAAGCAAGCCACAAATTCTGAAAACCGGACATATGACCACATATTTTTTGTCCGGAAAGTATTACACCACCAAATGCCATGTGATGAACTATGGTTCTGTCAACGCTAATCAGACTGTGTTTATACATAACAGGCAACGATATATCGTTTGTATATAAACCAACTATTGTAACGTACAACTGTATGGAATGTATGTCTGTTATCTTTTGAAGATAGCTGTACAAGTTATATACACACTTAGGAAGACCTAATATCCCCCCCAATGTAATACAGTAATCATTAGTCCTTTTGTTAGCATCAGCCTCATTCTTTTTAAATTCTGGCGGAATGTCCACAAAAATGTAGCAACGATTGCAAAGTGCTATCATCCCATGGCAGTCAGCACTGCTGAAGGGACAGTGTTCATTTTCATCCCGTCCATCTTCACATTCTGTCTTCAGGTTACAATCCATGTGGTGTTGGAAGCTGGCGTAATCATCCACAGAACAGTTCCACAAACCACTGCCCAGCCTTTGAGGTGTTTTACTTTCATTGAAAAAGGAAAAGAAAAGGAAAAGCCGAAAGCAGTTTGTATTGATGCAGTTCGTTCTGACCATTTGAAAACCGAGTTCTGATATCGCGAAGATGTGAGCAAAGTCAGTATGATAGGCATTTCTGTTCCACACTACATCTTTGCATTTGACAAATTGCATAACTGAAGAATCGATATGGTTGTTATGATGACACAACCAGATGTTGTTTGACGTTCGCAATCCATTGTCTTTGAAACTGATCATGACTCTATGTCTTGGTGGGACAGACACATTTCCCCACAAATAATGGGGACCACCACTGCTAACATTTCTGCTCACTGTGAAGTATCCAGACGACTGGGATGTCATCACCACAACAACACCATCAGCTTCTGTATTTGATTGTGTTTTCAATTACAGCATTATTTTTTCAATGACACGATGGGTAAGATATCACTCAATCTACTATTTAACCGGACAATAATCAGCCAGTCAATGAAACTATACTTACCTCAAAGAAAACCTGAATTAAATTCAACGTGGAATGAATGAATCTGGGTGAGCTGGTACAATGTACAGCTGTACCTGGCAGTACAATTCACAGCTCAGTTTGGGTGTGCAGTGTTATGTAACTCGGGCCTATTCTGGAGAACAGACCCTAGACACAGCTCAATGTGTCCGTGAAGTTGCAGCACACTCAACAACACAGTACCAATGAAACACAGGTAAAGATGAGACAGTTCGCATTAATTACACACTCGCACGGGCACCCCACAGAAGCTAAAAAAACAATCGTATGTGACAGATGAATTGGCTTTAGAGGGAGAAGCTTGCTAACTATCAAGAAGAGACACCCCGACATACCCCAGAGGAATGCCCTGACACGACATCATCCCAGTCTACTTGTTTCCTGGCTTTGGGCAGGGGAATGACGAACAGCTAAGGGAAGAAAGAAAATCGTTTGTTGCATCACCGTTAGGACAATCTTTTGAGAGTATGTCCAGTCTCTGTGCCCTTTAAAAAAGATCTTGTACTAATGAATGTCTCTTGCTCCTGGATTGTTTATTCAGGATGTTTGATGCACACACACACACACACACACACACACACACACACACACACCTCTTTCTATCTCTCTCTCTCTCTCTCTATGATTATATATATATATATATATATATATATATATGTACACACACACACACACACACACACACACACACTCATATATATATATATATATATATATATATATATATATATATGTATGCATGTATGTGTGTATGTATGTATAAGTGGGTTAAAGAAAAGAATACAAGATATCTAAATGTAATACATATTGTTAAGAGAGAGAGAGAGAGAGAGAGAGAGAGAGAGAGAGAGAGAGAGAGAGAGAGAACGGGGTTCCCTCTACATATCTTCCAAAGCTTCCCCCAGCATCTCCCTACAACACACTACCGGGGTAGACTCGATCTCCAGAGGTCCTCAACAAATTTGCTGAAGCCTCCCGTCTCTTCAATCTCATCATCAGCTTGGGCAAAACAGAGGTCCTGCTACAAACTACCCCTACTGCCATGATCTTGAAAGCCCAGCTTCGATGGACGGGGCACGTCATCCAAATGGAAGATTCGGGGATGCCTAAGCAGCTGCTGTAAGACGAGCTTTGCTCAGGCAAGCAGAACTAAGGCAAGCAGTTCAAAGTCTGCAGCACAGCCCTTGCCAGGATCGTCTCAAGGCAGCTCGAGCACCGTGTGTGGGACAGACATGACTGGAGTGCTCTTTCAAGGCAGGCACATAACCACTTTGAAGTAGGACGCCGTGCACGCATCACGTAGGCCCGTGACAGGAGAAAAAGTAGCAGCAACTGTGCCAGCTGAACCAGGACAGTTCCCCCGACCCCACTATGAATAACCATGCCGCACAAGACTTGGACTCCACAGCCACCTGTGAGTCCTCAACAGATAAGCTGTGCAAGCCGTTATCTATGGATTACCAAGGAGGAGTTTCACCCGTGTCCTCTTGGACAGGTATGAATATACTGTGCCAGATTCAAACCGCTGAGAAAAAACAAAACAACACAGGTGATGAGGGTGTGAGTGCATGAGGAAGATAAAATGGATATGCAGAGAACAAACCTCATCAACTGATTTTCTTGCAATGTCAATCCTTCAAATCAATTTCCTAAAAAAGAAAAGAAAAAAAAAGAGAGATCAACATGTCACAATAATAAATCTTGGTATCGTGGTATGTGAAAGGAGGTGAGTGCATTACGTGTAGTTTTATGCATACATGTTTGTGAACGCAACTTAAAAGGTGCGCACATACGGTCATACACGTAAGATGTTACATGTCTGTATGAGTGTGTATTTGCGTGTGACTGAAACCTGATTAAATGACACAGGAGACGAATAATGAGCGCCCATTGGCAGTTGTCAGTCGGCTCTTCTCAGGTAGGCAGACTGTTGTGCAAAATGACTCTGTGTTTGTAAAGCGCTTAGAGCTTGGTGTCTGACCGAGGATAGCTGCTATCATATCATATCATACATCATTAAAAAAAAAACAATAAAAAAACAAACAAAAAAATCATCATATCATACCATTCCAATGTAAAATATACAACCAACCACTTCTAAAAGTGATGCAATATTCAAATATCTTTCACACCACATTCTGAAATGATTCACTTATGGCAACCCTTACCAAAACAAACAAACAACAACATCCGTAAATTCTTCTTCAGTCCATTCACTCAGACGAAAAAAAAAGACCAGACGCCCATATACTGTGAATGCTCTTGGTATGGAATAGGACATGGGGGTAGAGATGCTAAAAGACCCTGCACAATGATACTTTATTGAAACCTTCGTCCGGTCTTGCACACCAGCTTCCCGGAAAAAAGACTAGATAAATAATGAAAACGCAAAAAAAAAAAAAAAAAAAAAAAAAAAGTTAAAAAAAAAAAAGATAATAGACACACACACTCACCTGAGTTTGCTTTTAAATGCAATATTGAAAGAAAGGGAAGCCAATAGAAGTGTGAAGAAATAAGAAATCCGAAAGGAGGAAGAGGGAGATTTTTGTTTAACTCTCTCCATACGAACGGCGAAAGAGACGACGTTAACAGCGTTTCACCTCAATTACAACCATCAAAATATTGCAAGCGGGAGGCTCTTATACTGAAGAGGTGAATGTTGACAAAGAATACCACAATTCTGATGACGGAAGCTAAAGGTTGGGTCATTCAGACACCCACTGGACATCCGAGGGGTCTGTGTATAGGAGAAGAGAGGACTGGCCGTACTGAGTGAGTTAATGTCTCGTCACACATACTGGTAATTGTAGACATTTCATTAATGTTAGAGTATTCATTTTTACATTTGAGTGTTATCGTTTAGGATAGAATGGGGAGGGGGATGAATGGTGAAATAGATATTCAATTACAATCACAGAAAATGAATTAATAGACGTCGTAAACGAGTAGTTGTCCATCTAACAAGTGAAACAACAGATAACAAATGCAAAAAGTAAAAAATAACTGGAATATAAGAAAATATAAATCAAAAGTCAAAAACATCAATGTTCCCAGTTACTTGTAATAAATCCATGAGGCAATTATCAAAAGAAACCCTAATAGGACGAGAGGAAGTATAGACATTTTTTTTAAACATACCAGCTAGGTCATGGATAATTACAATAAGTAGGCACACCAGCCTTCTGTCCAGCAGTGCAGTGTGACTTCTGTCCTCACTATCCTTTCTTTTTTCTTCTTCCTCTTCTGCTCTCCACATCTGCTCTTTTGAAATACGTTTATCACAATGAAACAAACAAACAAAAAAACAAACAAACAGTGAGGAACATTTAAAACACACACACACACACACACAAGGTCAAATGTTGACTTATGCTCCTTGCTTATGACAAATAATAGACGTCACCCCCTCACCGCTAATGATGACATTGTGATATGACGTAAAAGATATGGCGCATACAAGTTACCAATCTCAAAACCCATGAAAGCAATAACGACGAACATGAGGACGAACGATGAACAAAACGATGACTATGCTGAGCGAACAGCTATTGCCAACGGACGACTTCCTTTGAAGGATACAGTGAAGACAGATTTGAAAACAGTGACACAGTAATCAAATGAATGGAAATGAATCTTTCACAGTTAAAGTCATGTGTCAAGATTTACCAGGCAATATGAACGCGCCATGACAAAGGGGAGAAACAGAACTGCAAACATACACACACACACTGTGTTTTGAATAAGTACACAGATCAATAATGTAAACTCGTCTGCTGCGTGTCATAGAGTGACGCTAAGGTTTGTAGTACAGTAAACTGTTTACACTGTTGACACTGATGATGCAGTTCTGGCAGTGTCACAAATGACATGTTTAGCATGAACCGAATGGTGCCGTCAGGAGTGAGGGTAGATTGACATGGGATATCCTGTGGACTAAACTTACCTGTATGGACTGCATCTGCTTTGTAATGTGTGCACAACATCATCAAACATCACATGTGCGTCCAGCCAAATGTTGCTCCACACACTGTGATGGTTTGTTAATACTTTGTGCTCCAATGTGCAGTGTAGTTAAACTGCAGATATTGTGAAGCCGTAACTTTCTACAACTGTTTCTAGTGCTGGATTACTGGCAAGAAATGTTTCTGTATAAATGTATACAGGCCACAAAGATTAGATACTCCAGAAAATTCTTCCGTGCCTCATACAGATATCAAATCCAAATGAAGAAGTGAGAAACAGATTCAAGCAAACCGGGACATATGAAGGTGTAATATCAGTGAAGAAACGAAAATGGAGGTGGTATGGGCTTGACATTTGCCAAGAGATCCTACAAGGCACAGTGTAACAAGAGAGAAGAAAGGACAGACAGAAACAGAGATGGGAGGACAAATTAAAGTCTTCAATAAACCTTACATATAATGCACTATACTTATATACATAATCTGTGACTTCAGAAACATCACTCAGGGTACAACTCCACAGTCTCCGGTCACTGAAGGAAGCCTTCTACTGAGAGCATCCATCAGTCTCGAGAGACCATATGTATCTGTGCCTGGAATGTCCAGTTCATCTGTGCTGGCAAAGCAGTGCTTGCTATAAATGCCAACATGGCAGTGGCAGTCAAGATCGCAGCGACTACACCTGAACCACTTCTGGGTTCCTGTTTCATGTTTCTTTTGCAGACATTCTTGAAGCGAAGATGGGATCGCCTTTGAGCTCTCCTATCCCGAAAGACATGCAGTGAATGTGACCAGGCTAGCAAAGACGGCGTTGGGATTCGTTAAGAATTGCTGCAAGCCACTTAGCAGATGATGTTTTCGAAGACACCATATTTGTTCACTTTGCGTCAATTTCATGAACACATTGGTCCTTCGATTAATTTTTGTGAGTCACACACACCACAGAATGAAACAACATCAAATAAAACATTCCACAGAAACCCTGAACTTTCAATAGAAATTAATTTTTTTCGAACTTTGAATCGGAAACTTGGCTAAATTCGAAGAATCGATGGGACCCGGCTAAAGTCGTAACTAACAGAGGGTAGCAAGTAAAACCGTTGAAAACCGACTACATTCATACGCTATCTTGATTCAGAAGGTCTAGGGGAGACGATTAATGCCTGTTCACTACTTATTTCCATTTATTACTTCGCAGACCGGAGTTTCCCCGTCTTCATTGCTTTCAGCATGCAACTGAAATAGGGCAAAAGAGTGCAGTGTTTTTCTACATGATTCTGACAGGCATGCACCCGAAAATACTACAGTTTCAGTGTGTTTTGTGCAAAGATACTTACCGACAGCAAAGATAAGATAAGAAATCCCCTTCTTCATTATTTTGACCCTTACCACTTGTTTTTGTGTTCAGCAAAGAATCGCTGGCTGCGACTTTCCCGGCTTTTCGCCCTTGCAGTGCTTTTGAAACGATGGGAACGTCTCCTTTACCTCGGACTTGAAAGAAAATTTTTAATGCCTGCAATATACCAGCATAACATAATTTAATCCGCGTTTGGACTTCGATTGCCGTTGTCGATTTATTCCGCTAAAAGAACGTGCTAAATAATATTTTTAGAACGCCAACACTTAACACGCGTTACCGCAGTGGGTAAAACCACCCATTTTCGATCCAAACGTCTGTGGTTCGAATCTGCATTGAAGCCTTTTTTTTTTCGCGAAGCTGTATAAAATCATAATAACGACCAAATAATTTTTTATTTAAAATTTTTTTTTCTTTAAGTGAGAATCACAAGTGTGTCTTCAAGGCTATGCCTTTCATGTGTTTGTTGTTGTTGCTTTTCATCTGCTTATTTCTTTTCTCTCCCTCCCTCCCTCTCTCTCTCTCTCTCTCTCTCTCTCTCTCTCTCTCTCTCTCTCTCTCTCCTGTAATCGTTCGTTCTTTTTTCATTGATGGCTTCATATAGAAAAGCAATTGTTGCTTATTCAATTTACCATCATGAAATAAAATCTTGTCTTGACGCTCGCACACACACACACACACACACACACACACACACACACGGCAGCAATAATCATGAATTATTAGACATTGGACTTGTTCTTGCACACGTCATGGGCGCTCTTTCGACGCGTACATTTTTAACTGACAGGCCCCAAAGTCAGTTTTACAGTTTGCAATGTAGAACGTCGAGCATTTATACTTTTGATGAACACACACACACACACACACACACACACACACACACACATTTATGCATCTTTACACCTATACATCCACACACATCTCTCTCTCTCTTTCTCTCTCTCTCTCATTCGCATTCTCTCTCTCTCTCTCATTATTAAGCTACTGAATAAAAATGTTCACACACACACACACACACACACACACACACACACACACACACACACACACACACACACTGACAAGCTTGTTTTCAAACCTGATACTTCTGCCATCTACAATGGACCTATTTAGGTACATGACATTAAACCTTTGCAATAAATCACAGAACACTGACTTTCTGTTTCTGAAGGAAGAGTAGGAGTAGAATAGCAGGAAGGACGTGGTAGAGGGGATGGGATGACATATGTCACTCGAAATTTCTGCCATCTTTAATTGATTTATTTGAGTACATGAATACCAAATCATGAAATATTGACGTTATCTTTGTTAAAGAAACATTACGGTTGAGAAGTGTGGGGCATGGGGTGGGGAAGAGGGTTGTGCTGGCAGGGGGGTGGGGCAGTGAAAGACATTTCCACGAGACATTGCACACGTTACAGCCAGTGTTTGTGACACAGACTGCATGACACAGGTGGTGCACTGTGCTTCTGTGGGTCTGAGAGAGAAACACGTGCATTATAGAGCAGGGAAGGTAAACTTCAAGATACGTGTTTAGTGGGTGGAGGACATGTCTAAGAAACGACAAGTCGTGGTTTGGCATCATGCTAGGATAGCGACTGTTTTTTCCCCCCCACTCCACTCACCTCGAGTTGGTGGAATGGGTATTTACTAATACGATAAACCTAAGTCTCGTATGTAACACTGCAGTCACTGTTGCTGCTGCTTTGTTGTTGTTGTCATCATTGTTGTAGACAAGTGTTGAATTAATCTAGTTTATTGCCCAGTCTGGTGTAAAAGCAATAAAGTAAGATTATCATGACAACATTCGCAAATAAATTTCCTTCAAACGTAAACAGGTATCGTTTTTTCAAAGTCATTTTTACGAGAGTCTTTCTGTTTAAATCTTGGGGAGAGTTGATGGAAAGACTGGCATCAAATGAGTACAGTAGGCAGAAACGTCGCTATGTGTGTTTGTTTTTGTCGCAGATTATAATTTTACGCCCCCCCCCCCCTCCCACTAACAAACACACGCATACACACATGCAGAAAACATATTATGCAGTCTTCAAAAAAACATTAAGGACCTCTTCATATAAGCATTCATGTCATCATATTTTTTTTTATGGAGAGATTATTTAATAATGCAGACTGCTCATGTTCAATCATTTGGCTTCTCAATGAATACGCAAGTAGCTGTTCTTGGCAGCAGTGCACCGGAAAATCAATGTTTGAGCAGTTGTCTACAATAGCCAGTGGTTTGTAAACGATAGCTGTACTTTTTCTATGAAAAAAAAAGATGCAAGAAAACACCTCATTGTTATTAGCAGCATATCACATTTTGCTATAAAAAATAGCAGCATCTTGCCTTTCCCCCTAAGGAGGACACTGTGCAAATCCCCAAGTGATCTTTAACTTTTCTTGAACGCTGCTTCCCACGAAGTGTTGCACTGTTCTGTAGGGAAAACGAGTATCAGTGTCAAAGAATCAACTCTGTTATTTGAGTCCTCACAGAGCAACAATGGCGAATAGGACAATTTGTGCATTTGGCCACTACATTTCGCTCTTGGCTGTGTTTGAAATGCTTTCATGCTTTCCCCTTCTCGCTGCTGATGTCATGAAACATCATAAGAACACAAACATGATCAGCAATGATGCTCGTCCATCAGACGTCACTAACGTTTGTCCAGGGGTGGAATACTTCACGAAGACAAACAAGACAGACAGCACTATTCTACAGTTCAATGCGTCAGACTGTGAGACTGACTTGCCAGAGTTCACCACACATCAGGGGGCAGTGTACAGTGTGTGTACAGACTCTACAACTTTCTGTAAAATGCATGTGACAGCTCCACAGGGGATGTTCATCCGTGCTCATATCCGTCGTCTCTCTTACTGGTGTGAGAGAGATCAAAGTTACTGGAAAACACAAATATTTTCTATGTTTGAAATCACAGTAATATGCGATCGCCACTCTCTAGAGGAAATATTTGTTGATTCTAAGGTTAGTGAAATGTTCATAATAAATAACAACAATCCTCCAGTACATATGGATATAGAGAAAATTACAGTTCACAGTCTTGTCTCAGAATATACATCGGAACATGCAGGGTATGTGATAGTACCGTTTATCATGGAATTCGATGTGATAGATTTTCAGAAAGAACTAGAGGCTGGTTACAGACGTGTGATCATGGTAAGTGTTGAACAGTCACTGGAGCCAAAGTGGTGCACTGAGCGTCAGAACATAGAGGTGATGTACAGAAAACCGAACACTACTCAACAAACTGTTGCGTACATGTGCCTTCAACGTTCGATTTCAGCTCACGTTTTTCTTGCCTCGTATCTTCAAATCAATTTCAGTTACAATGTGTATGACCATGCCCTTCACAAAATAACTTTTTTTCTCCTGAATGCAGTGGACCAACCCCAACAGCTCGTCAGTGGTGCATTCAATTGTTCTGTAAATCATTACTCCAGATTTCAACCTCTTCTACACTGCAACCTGAAGCCAGAGTGTGAAGACGGACGAGATGAAACAGGATCTTGCCCTTTCAGTAGTCCAGACTGCAAGGGTTTGGTGGCTTCACAAAGTAAGTGTTATAAGCTAACCTTGACTGACAGAGTTCTAGTGATTACACTGGCTGTGACTGAGTGTCAAAAAGGAGGTGGTAGACTGGCGTCAATAAAAACACGAAAGGAACAAAATGAGACTCTCAATATTTTCAAAAACTACCATTGGTTTCAAGTAAGTATTGGTTACATATCAGGCTGGTATAACCTGCCTTTCATGTACAGCAAGTTTCGGAAATGGACTGACAACACCTTGATTTACAACATGGACCACATTGTACTAAAATACTTGTATCGCCCTTCAAGGAGAGCAGTGACGATTGATCTTGATTCAATGAGGCTTTTCAACGAAAAGTCAGTTAAAGCAAGGGAAGGTTCTACTCGAGTGTTCCTATGTGAGATACAAATGCATTCGCTAAACATGGTTTCTCCAAAGATTGTCTTGACAAATTCCCATTCAAATCAGTCTGTCTTCATGCATACACAGCAGATTTTACACCAGTGTCCCAATAGTCATGTGACACATATATTCGTGTCATGTCTCTCCTTAAATGACATGGGTGGCATGCAGGTGACTGACCGGTCTGGAAGGACGACACACCATCATGACATTTTTCACTGTGACAATGGTATCGAAACATTGCACTACACTCTGCTGTGCAATTTCGTACAGGACTGCAGTGATAACAGCGACGAATCCTTTTGTGAGCATCCCTCATGTGATGACTTTAGGTGTTCTAACGGACAATGTATACTTCTTAGCCAGCGTTGTAACGAATATTCAGATTGTCTTGATGATTCTGATGAGATCAACTGTCCCGAACACAGTCATTACCTCAGTCAAGTCAGAAACACAAATGGACAGCAACGATTTCACATCAGTCTAGATGGGACTGGTTACTTTACTCAGCAGATTATGGACATTGGCGAGTACTGTTCTGACACTCATTACAGTTGTAAGACTGAGTGGCTGTACTGTCTCCCTGTCTACACACGATGTAATGGATTTTCTGACTGCATTCACGGTGAAGATGAACGGGACTGTGAGAAAACGACCTGTCCTGGTTTTTATCAATGTGTAGCTTCCAAAATATGTGTGCATGAGAACCATCTGTGTGATGGCTGGAGTCAGTGCCCACAGAGAGATGATGAACTGATGTGCGACATGACGTGTCCTGATGACTGCTTGTGTCAAGGTCACTCCTTTGTATGCAGTGGTTATTTTCCTACAGGTCTCCTCCCTCACCTTCGGTACGTTGATGCAACAGGCTCGGGAATGACACTGGTTGACTTCAGACAAAATGCTTATCTTATTCACCTGAATTTGTCCTCATGTTCTCTTGGTAGTATTTCAAGCACGAAGCTTTCTAATTTGCTGTTCCTTGTCCTCGCTAACAATCAGTTGGAAAGTCTTGATATGGGTGTTCTCCTCGACTTACCAAACTTGCGATTCATACATCTGGAGAATAATCCTCTTAGCCACATGACTAGAATATTTTTTAAGTTTGTTCATTATTCACTGACAGGAATGTATCTATCAAACACTCGCCTAAATATGTTTAACAGAAATTTTTCTATGTATTTCCCTCGTTTGAGATACATGACACTATCTTTTTCTGGCCTTGAAACCATTAGTTCAATGGGCTTTAAAAATATGCCACTGCTGACAGAATTGGACATTAGAGGGAATCCAGTAGATAGATTTCCTATAGATTTGTTGGTTGGGTCCAATCATTTAGGAACACTATATTCATCTAATTACAGATTTTGTTGTGAGAGCTTGCTTCCCCATCACCGGGATAAAATCTTGTGTTTTGCACCTGACACACTTCTTCAATCATGTCAAAACCTGATACCAGCTGTACTGCAGAGGGTTTTCATTTGGTTCCTTTGTATAGCTGGTACTTTAGGTAATTTAGCTTCTCTTGCAGTTTTGTATGTTGTACAAACTTCGTTCAAAAGTTATTTCGTAATTCACTCTGTCAGTTTGTATACTGCTAACATCTGCATGGGAAGTCATGTCAGTATTGTTGTGCTTGCAGACGAAATATTCCGTGAACAATACATCCACGTAGAAAAGACATGGACCAGCAGCGTTGCTTGCAAACTGAGTGGTTTTCTTTCCCTTCTGTCCAGTGAGGTTTCCGTGTTGACTGTGTGGCTAATCACGTTGGACCACTACATTGTCCTATGCTGTCCTAGATATATAACACCATACAGTAAATGTTCAACACCTGTAGCATGTATTGTAACCTGGGTGATTGGAATGACTCTGTCATCAATACCTCTCCTGCCCGGACTCTCGCATTTGGGTCTCTATGGCCAGTCAGGTCTGTGTCGTCTGGCTTTATTTGATCACTATGACACTACTTCTGGAATCAGATGGTTCTCTGTTATTGGGGTAATTAACTGTTTTCTGTACATGACGATCGTCGCTGCTCACACAATCGTGTGCAAACATACACCAAAATTCAGGTTTGCACTTGAACCCGCTAAAAGATCACTGTACTCTTCAGTACGTTTGATGGGGAAGATAGTCACCACAAATGCTGTATTTTGGCTTTCATTGGGTCTGGTGATGATGACTGCTGCATGTGGTGTTGTGGTACTGGACAAGGTCTATGATGCATTGGTTGTTTTCATGTTGCCGCTAAACTCTTCCCTCAGTCCACTTATCTACGTGTGGTCCATTGCAACGGAGCAACGGCAGAAAGCACAGGAAGTAAAGACACTAGAAATGTTAAAAGCACGGCTTGCATTGTCAAGGAAGATTGAAAAATAATTTTGATCAGTCACACCCGTATAAGAAAATAGATATTGAGGATGAATAGGATGTGTTTTTATATTTTTTTCTTCTAAAAATCTACCAGGTGTCAGACTTTGCTGTCAAAGTGTGATCTGGAAAGTGTGTTATAAATGGCAAAAGAAAGGAAAGACGAATACTGATTTTGTTTTTACTATAGCTGTATGAGGCAGTGGTTGTGGTGAGAGCATAATGTTTTCCTGTTGACTGACTGGAGAATTCGAGATTTTTCCAATTATCATACTTTGTTAAAACCCCAGTCGAATATGTTATGTCAATCAACACTTGAAGCATAAAAGATCTAGCGTCTTAACACACACAACAGTACACCAACACGCCAAACCTGTTCCGTGTGACACCAAATTTATTTGTCATTAGATACATCATTCAGATAATGAGTTTGCATCTCTCTTTCTCTCACTCTTTCTGTCTTTTGTGCGTGTGTGTGTGTGTTATGAAGGTGTTTATATATAAGTTATTCTAACAGTCATCGTGGCGTAGAATAAAGCTGCTTTTTGAGTCCTCAAATGTTTGCACTATTGATTCACGTTTGTACTTAAGTTTATGTAATGACACGGTGTATGTATGTATGTCCATGAGAAACTTTAACGTTGGCATTCTCTCGACAAATATAAGTGGCAGTGTTGTTTTTGGGAGGGTGCCTTGTCTGGCGACGTGATCAATCCAAGCAAGCACTCGTCGTTTGACGGTTGACAGAAGGTATACTTGGGGGCCCACATGTGTCTTGACCAAGCTCACCTGGTCGTTCGTCTCGTGTTGTTTGTTTGAGATGTAGACAGCATCTTTAAGCATTTGGTTTAAAAGGCCTCGATTTTTCTTTCAGCATCCACCAGCAGCGTTCATGTCACACATCCATACAGCAGTTTGGAAATAACAATTAATTATCTAAGGATTTGAATATTACTTGGAAGCTGATGTTGAGCTTCTACACTCTTTTCAGTTTGGCTGCTGTGGTTCTGGTGATTGTAATCAGACTTCAGCTGTGGAAGTGCCCTCTGGTTATGGAGTGGCTTCTAAATACGTGAAGGTCGTCATTTCTTCGATGGGCTGGCCATTTTCGTGTTGATGTTGGCACTAGTGACGTCCATGCTGTTCACCATGACATTTGATTTGTCTGACCTGTCTACAATGCCAGCCTTGGATATGCCTGGATCTGGCCACACGTCTGTCAGGCCATAGAGCTCACTGTTGCCCACTGTATGTATGTATGTATATCTCATACAAAACACATTTTATTGATTTAAAAAAAAATCTTTTGTCTTTCCTCATGATTCCTTTACTGGATAAAGTGCATATTACAAGTGAGTCTTGAAGGCCTTGCCTCTTGGGTTTTTTTATATTATAATTATAATTCCTCAGATGGAGCTTCTTCTTTTGTTTAATATGAAAGCTACATTGATGCATCCATCTGCCAAGAGCAGCAGAATTTTGCCAAGGCATGGGGCATCAAGATTGGAAGTGTGGTAGGAACTTTTTTTTTCAAGAGAAGAGTTGTCACTTACCAAAAACATTAGATAATATTAGCACAAATATCAATTTTAACAGAACTAGGAAAAGTGTGCCCAGTTGTCTTCCATGCGTGCTCCTGAACTTTCCCACAAGTCCTGTTGAGTACCTCTTCATGTATGTCATGAAATTACTGGCAAAAGTGCAACAAATGAGCAACATTTATTAGCCACTTGTGTGTGGTCACAAAACGTCTATGGCGTGACGCCCAGGACAGAGAGAAGAACAGGCCTTATCATTACAACCTTGTGAAATCCAAAGATAAAAGGTAGATACAGAAAATCTAATCTTGAATAAGATTTCTTACTAGCCATGCCTCATATTGGATTTTCAGCTCCTGCAGTCCAGCCTCAGTCAAAGTTTGTATGTTCTGCTCCCACTTTGGCTTCAGGGCTGGATTAAGAGGGCTGTGTTAATGGGTCAACCCAGAATCTGGAAAGTACCGTTCACATACCATTCAGTTCAAATGGTATTCAGTGTGTGTGTGTGTGTGTGTGTGTGTGTGTGTGTGTGTGTGTGTGTGTGTGTGTGTGTGTGTGTGTGTGTGTGTGAACTTACCCATTTGTTTGAGTGTGCGTGCATGCCTGCACGTGTGCAGGTTCGCTGAGTGTGGCCCATTTTTGTCATTGTTTTAATTCACCCGTGCCTTCAACGTATCTTTCACATGATCATATTAAATGCAGTTACGTATTCATTTATTTTGTTTAATTAGTTGTTGAAGTCAATCATGCAGTCCGTCACGAACTAGGAAGACGTCAGTGATTCTGGAGATGAAAACGCAGCCCAAATGCAGATGGACAAATGCAGCCTCACTGTGAGTAGACAACAGCAGATGATATATGTTTCGTCTCCTCTCTTTGTGGGATTGACGCTTCTGGTCGAGATCCTGAAGATGTCTCTCCTCAAGAGCCAGAACTCCCTTGTAGACAACCAGTAGCTGGGGCTGCAGTCAGTGGCAGGTTCCCATCTGAGGATGGGAATGATGCAGGCCCCAAGGAAATCTTCCAGGAGTCCTTGAAGAGTTTTAGTGGCCTTCCAATGTTCCTTCCACCAACAGCCAGCCATGAGAAGAAGACTATTTTTGGTAATCGCAGTTGTCGATTTGGATTTTCATATCCAGCACACAGAAACTGGGATTTCACGATGAGTGCTTCAATCCCCAGACATCTTTGCCATGTGAAGACCTTCTGTGTTTGGAAACCTGTCCTCCCATAACATGCCCATGATCTTAAGCAAGCATTAGATGTGGGATTCATCCAGGCATCTACTCTGTTTCTTATACAGCATCCGTGTCTCACAGCCATACTGCAGGGAAGTGACGACCACTGCCTTGTAATTAGCCAGCTTGGTGGCCAGTTTGATGCAACGTTCACCCCACACTCATGTCCATAGCTTGCAGAAGGAAGAACATCCCTTCCATAGTCTATTTGAGACTTCTTTGGTTATGGTGAAAGTAGAGGAAGGGCAATTTTCCAGGTACGTTGAATTATTAAATACTTTTCAGAGTTGTGCTATTTCGACTTGAGGCTCTGGTGGGGCAAGACCCAGGCTGATTGTCAGTCCAATGGCCTTTGCAGCTGCTGAGAGGCAGCTGGCAAGTTCTTGCACGTCTGGTTGATTCAGCGCTGCATGAGCACAGTCACCTGAAGAAGTCCCTCACTAGGGCTTCCAGGACTTTTTGTCTGCAGACGTCTTAAGCAAAAAAAAGGAAAGGACATCAAATCTCCTCTGTAGCAGACAGTGAACCTAGCGTTTGTTTGGGAGACGGTGGTGAACAACGTAGAAACAAACGTGAGGCTAAAGAAGAGGATGGGAGCCACTATGCTATCATGGAATGCTTGGTCCACAATGACTGAAACTGAAGTAAAAGACATGTAAGAGCACTGTCAACTGGCATGTCTATTGTCTTTCATAAAAGACATGTAAGAACATTGTCAACTGGCATGTCTATTGTCTTTCATAAAAGACATGTAAGAAAACTGTCAACTGGCATGTCTATTGTCTTTCATAAAAGACATGTAAGAACATTGTCAATTGGCATGTCTATTGTCTTTCACAAATGCTGCAGTGCATGTTAGTGTGAAAGTCAAATATCTAATGAATACAAACCCTAGGTTTCTCCCAGTAAAGGATCTTGGTGCTGGCTACAGGAAATGGATGAGGCAGTCTCTCCATCGATTCTGACTTGCCGATGGCCACGGTTAGGTACGTGCCAAGACAAGCGTTGTTGTTGAATTTTCCACTTGTGTGTGATGAGAAGAACAAAATGATGTAAGCTTAGCGTCAGTTGAAATCTTTACACTAACGAATGATTAAACTGAAACCAAACATGCTTCTAACTGACTCAAGTGTGTGTGTAAGCACAACAAATATAATATTACAGTAAACGATACAGAGACTTGATTTAATAGATGTTTAGGGAATAGGCTTAGAATGGGCTTTGCATTCAAACCAGGAATAGCATCACACATTCTGTGCAAGCAATTGGAGACTGGCAGTTTAGTCGGGACAAAGCTGTCTGCTACAGCTAAGCTTTCAGCTTGTGCTGTGAGTTGAACTACAGTTAGTAGCCAGCACTTTGCTACATCTCCCCCATTCTTTTGAAATCCATTGTCTGTGATGGTTAATTGAAAGTAATTCTTGTGAGCAGACTTAGTTGAGCATCAAACAAGAGTTATTGAGTAGGTAAAGGGAGATAATTTAGCTGATAACTGATAGAGTGAAATTTCTAGTGACTGCAACATTCTTATGAACTACATCCCACTTCTATATTCAAAGTGGCATTAGACAGGTTAAGTTATGGGTTTGAACTTAGTCCAATGCATCCTCAGTTAACTTAAGTGTTTGATATAGAGAAGGGGTCCCAGTTAGGTAAATACACTATGAAGTTGGAAAGCATTCATTTTTGTGCCTATCAATCTATGTATACATCAACACTGTCAGACAGACATGTAAAAGCATAGGTTATAATGACATGAATTATTTCAGCATGCTAATAGACATATTTTGCATAGCTAAGACCAAGCGACAAGCTAGACTACAGGTTAAGCAAGAAGAGAAAAAACAACAACAAAAAAACATCAAAAATCATTTTTGCAGAAATACCTGAAAATGAAAATAGAATCAAAGCATGAACAGGAATGATATGAAAAATAACATAACAGCACTGTTTCAGCTGAGCAAAAATTAAAAAGTAATAATAAATCAACATGAGTATCAGCATCATGCCTGTTTTTGCTGAAATGTCTCACCGTTCTGGCTGTAAAATATTTCTTCACCAGTCTCAAAACACTGTTAGTGGAGTCCTGGTTGCCAGTTGTGTGGATTGCCTAGGGGTGGGAGCTGCTAGTGGAGGCGGCTCTGGTGCAGCTTGCATGATGGAGGCCCTGGGTTTCAGTGTGGGTCTGACCAGTCACACACCACTGTCACTGTCACTGTCGTCATAGTGTGACCCCTTGCTGTCCTGGCAGTGCAGTGGGGCTGGGTCAGTTGGCCTCACAGCAGGTGGTGGTTGTTCGCTGTGCCTCTGCTGACTGAGGTTGGCCACAGGTGAGAGTGGCACCTGAGTGACCACAGCACCAGGTGTGGTGCTATCTGCGTCTGCACCTGTGCTGTCTGCAGTGTCTTGGTGCTGCTGCAGAGGAAGAGACTGATCTGCAGGAAGGGTGCTACAAGTATTATATACTGGCAAAATCGTCGCAATTCCATCTTTAAATTTATACCATTTGTGTTTGCCTACGTTAAACTGATTTAACGCAGTTTGTAATTTTCAGCAATGAACTGACCAGAACTGACCCATTTCAGGTGACTTGAATTAAGATTATAAATTCATCTTAGATAATCAACACTTCATTTTGTACTCATTAGAAAGTAGGTGTTGTGCTGCTACTTTTGTGACCTATCTGACGTAAATCAGTTCAGGAATCATTTAGATATTTATCATTGAGCACCTTGTCACAAACACAATGCTCATCAAATTTAGGGGGATTTGAGCTGATTCTCTTCACAGGCCATGCTTGTGTCATTGCAGTTCACTTAACTTGCATAAGTATGATGGAGTGGGTGATCACTGGTCACTTTTCCACCTGGCCAGTCACTGGCTAGAGCCTGCTCTCTCTCTCTCTTGCTGTGTCGCAAGTGCATGTGTTGTGTTTGTTCCCACAATGGCTAGCGTCATCGCCATATGACTGTAAGTACTCCATGTAAAATGTGCTGATGATTTGTAAATTGTATTCTTTGACACAGTACCTGTGTTCATATGAGTATGTTGATATTGCTTTGTTCAGTTATTGCTTTGACATGTAGTCACAGCTGGGCTATGATTGATCTAAATAATCGCCATGTCGTCATATGCTCGTAGCAGTGTTCCATTTAACTCTTTTCAACGTCACAGTCAGTGACGTCTCTGGACACTGATAGTTTCTTCTAGAATGTACTAGGGAAAGACGCGTTCTTTCTCATTTGCTGTCACTGATAAAGGTTAAGTTACTTATCCTGCAGAGCTTCTGGGGAGGATATTTAAATGTTGCACACAGGCTGTACTTAACTGTTAATGTTCTGCACAAAACTGGGTAACTTGTATAGGTTCATTCACCACTTAATGGTTAAGCCATGATGGTTCTTCCAATCTTTGTATTGAGCACTAACAAACAATAGAAAACCCTTTTGTAACTGGCCTCTACATGTTCCTGGCCTTCATGTGGAGATTTTCGATCCTTTAATTCAGTAAATCATCATTAGTAATTCTTTTGTACCATCCCCTTATATACGACTCAGCTACACTGCTACATTATTAGGGGAAGCAATTGCGTGTTTCTTGAGAATATAATTTTACTGGAATCATCGTTCCTCAATGTCAGTGAGTACAGTTCTGGGAAGCTCAACTGATCCCGTCGCAGCAATTGAAAACCAGAGCTTGAGAATTGGTTGGTACTGGTGTTTCAGTGTTTTGCCTTTTGTCACACTGATGAGGTGGGGATATCTTTGGTATTGCTGTTTGGTCCCGTTATTGTTCTTATTATGCATATCTTTTTGTTCTTTATTACTTATCATACATTTTGTATTTTTCTTCTTGTAAACTGGATTACTGAATTTCTCTATTTCAGAAAACTAATGGAAAGGCGAACCATTTCTGGAACTGTTTTGGTGTTTATTTCCACTCGATTGTCTTTGTAATGATGATAGATCAATTCAATCAAATGCTAAAGTGTTATATTTGTATTGTCTTAATGTTTTCCGTTTGGTTGCACTACTTAAGTCCCATACAGCACATTCCAACAATAAGTTATAACTATTATACTGTTTTAGAAATACTTTTTGTATGTTTTATCAAATGGCGCTAATGTGCCTTTTTATTGCAGAGTTTTGCATATTGACGCGCATTGTTACGCACTGTCGCGCATTGTCACACTTTGTGTCAGAAGATATCAAAATAGAGAACCTCTGTGAAACGATCCTGTGTGTGGGTTTCATTCCCTTTCCTCCCCCTCTTGTCCTCCTCACTCTCTTCTTGAAAAAGCGGTCTCGAAGATAGAACCCACCCACAAGAACACAAACAAACAAACAAAAACGTCACCAAAGAGAGTGCAGCTCGAATACGGGTGGAATCAACTCTGAGGTGAAAGCGTGCGAGACAACATGAGTGACATTCAACATGTGTGATAGTCACACACACATGAGAGGCAGCTGGCAAGTTCTTGCACGTCTGGTTGATTCAGCGCTGCATGAGCACAGTCACCTGAAGAAGTCCCTCACTAGGGCTTCCAGGACTTTTTGTCTGCAGACGTCTTAAGCAAAAAAAAGGAAAGGACATCAAATCTCCTCTGTAGCAGACAGTGAACCTAGCGTTTGTTTGGGAGACGGTGGTGAACAACGTAGAAACAAACGTGAGGCTAAAGAAGAGGATGGGAGCCACTATGCTATCATGGAATGCTTGGTCCACAATGACTGAAACTGAAGTAAAAGACATGTAAGAGCACTGTCAACTGGCATGTCTATTGTCTTTCATAAAAGACATGTAAGAACATTGTCAACTGGCATGTCTATTGTCTTTCATAAAAGACATGTAAGAAAACTGTCAACTGGCATGTCTATTGTCTTTCATAAAAGACATGTAAGAACATTGTCAATTGGCATGTCTATTGTCTTTCACAAATGCTGCAGTGCATGTTAGTGTGAAAGTCAAATATCTAATGAATACAAACCCTAGGTTTCTCCCAGTAAAGGATCTTGGTGCTGGCTACAGGAAATGGATGAGGCAGTCTCTCCATCGATTCTGACTTGCCGATGGCCACGGTTAGGTACGTGCCAAGACAAGCGTTGTTGTTGAATTTTCCACTTGTGTGTGATGAGAAGAACAAAATGATGTAAGCTTAGCGTCAGTTGAAATCTTTACACTAACGAATGATTAAACTGAAACCAAACATGCTTCTAACTGACTCAAGTGTGTGTGTAAGCACAACAAATATAATATTACAGTGAACGATACAGAGACTTGATTTAATAGATGTTTAGGGAATAGGCTTAGAATGGGCTTTGCATTCAAACCAGGAATAGCATCACACATTCTGTGCAAGCAATTGGAGACTGGCAGTTTAGTCGGGACAAAGCTGTCTGCTACAGCTAAGCTTTCAGCTTGTGCTGTGAGTTGAACTACAGTTAGTAGCCAGCACTTTGCTACATCTCCCCCATTCTTTTGAAATCCATTGTCTGTGATGGTTAATTGAAAGTAATTCTTGTGAGCAGACTTAGTTGAGCATCAAACAAGAGTTATTGAGTAGGTAAAGGGAGATAATTTAGCTGATAACTGATAGAGTGAAATTTCTAGTGACTGCAACATTCTTATGAACTACATCCCACTTCTATATTCAAAGTGGCATTAGACAGGTTAAGTTATGGGTTTGAACTTAGTCCAATGCATCCTCAGTTAACTTAAGTGTTTGATATAGAGAAGGGGTCCCAGTTAGGTAAATACACTATGAAGTTGGAAAGCATTCATTTTTGTGCCTATCAATCTATGTATACATCAACACTGTCAGACAGACATGTAAAAGCATAGGTTATAATGACATGAATTATTTCAGCATGCTAATAGACATATTTTGCATAGCTAAGACCAAGCGACAAGCTAGACTACAGGTTAAGCAAGAAGAGAAAAAACAACAACAAAAAAACATCAAAAATCATTTTTGCAGAAATACCTGAAAATGAAAATAGAATCAAAGCATGAACAGGAATGATATGAAAAATAACATAACAGCACTGTTTCAGCTGAGCAAAAATTAAAAAGTAATAATAAATCAACATGAGTATCAGCATCATGCCTGTTTTTGCTGAAATGTCTCACCGTTCTGGCTGTAAAATATTTCTTCACCAGTCTCAAAACACTGTTAGTGGAGTCCTGGTTGCCAGTTGTGTGGATTGCCTAGGGGTGGGAGCTGCTAGTGGAGGCGGCTCTGGTGCAGCTTGCATGATGGAGGCCCTGGGTTTCAGTGTGGGTCTGACCAGTCACACACCACTGTCACTGTCACTGTCGTCATAGTGTGACCCCTTGCTGTCCTGGCAGTGCAGTGGGGCTGGGTCAGTTGGCCTCACAGCAGGTGGTGGTTGTTCGCTGTGCCTCTGCTGACTGAGGTTGGCCACAGGTGAGAGTGGCACCTGAGTGACCACAGCACCAGGTGTGGTGCTATCTGCGTCTGCACCTGTGCTGTCTGCAGTGTCTTGGTGCTGCTGCAGAGGAAGAGACTGATCTGCAGGAAGGGTGCTACAAGTATTATATACTGGCAAAATCGTCGCAATTCCATCTTTAAATTTATACCATTTGTGTTTGCCTACGTTAAACTGATTTAACGCAGTTTGTAATTTTCAGCAATGAACTGACCAGAACTGACCCATTTCAGGTGACTTGAATTAAGATTATAAATTCATCTTAGATAATCAACACTTCATTTTGTACTCATTAGAAAGTAGGTGTTGTGCTGCTACTTTTGTGACCTATCTGACGTAAATCAGTTCAGGAATCATTTAGATATTTATCATTGAGCACCTTGTCACAAACACAATGCTCATCAAATTTAGGGGGATTTGAGCTGATTCTCTTCACAGGCCATGCTTGTGTCATTGCAGTTCACTTAACTTGCATAAGTATGATGGAGTGGGTGATCACTGGTCACTTTTCCACCTGGCCAGTCACTGGCTAGAGCCTGCTCTCTCTCTCTCTTGCTGTGTCGCAAGTGGCATGTGTTGTGTTTGTTCCCACAATGGCTAGCGTCATCGCCATATGACTGTAAGTACTCCATGTAAAATGTGCTGATGATTTGTAAATTGTATTCTTTGACACAGTACCTGTGTTCATATGAGTATGTTGATATTGCTTTGTTCAGTTATTGCTTTGACATGTAGTCACAGCTCGGCTATGATTGATCTAAATAATCGCCATGTCGTCATATGCTCGTAGCAGTGTTCCATTTAACTCTTTTCAACGTCACAGTCAGTGACGTCTCTGGACACTGATAGTTTCTTCTAGAATGTACTAGGGAAAGACGCGTTCTTTCTCATTTGCTGTCACTGATAAAGGTTAAGTTACTTATCCTGCAGAGCTTCTGGGGAGGATATTTAAATGTTGCACACAGGCTGTACTTAACTGTTAATGTTCTGCACAAAACTGGGTAACTTGTATAGGTTCATTCACCACTTAATGGTTAAGCCATGATGGTTCTTCCAATCTTTGTATTGAGCACTAACAAACAATAGAAAACCCTTTTGTAACTGGCCTCTACATGTTCCTGGCCTTCACGTGGAGATTTTCGATCCTTTAATTCAGTAAATCATCATTAGTAATTCTTTTGTACCATCCCCTTATATACGACTCAGCTACACTGCTACATTATTAGGGGAAGCAATTGCGTGTTTCTTGAGAATATAATTTTACTGGAATCATCGTTCCTCAGTGTCAGTGAGTACAGTTCTGGGAAGCTCAACTGATCCCGTCGCAGCAATTGAAAACCAGAGCTTGAGAATTGGTTGGTACTGGTGTTTCAGTGTTTTGCCTTTTGTCACACTGATGAGGTGGGGATATCTTTGGTATTGCTGTTTGGTCCCGTTATTGTTCTTATTATGCATATCTTTTTGTTCTTTATTACTTATCATACATTTTGTATTTTTCTTCTTGTAAACTGGATTACTGAATTTCTCTATTTCAGAAAACTAATGGAAAGGCGAACCATTTCTGGAACTGTTTTCGTGTTTATTTCCACTCGATTGTCTTTGTAATGATGATAGATCAATTCAATCAAATGCTAAAGTGTTATATTTGTATTGTCTTAATGTTTTCCGTTTGGTTGCACTACTTAAGTCCCATACAGCACATTCCAACTATAAGTTATAACTATTATACTGTTTTAGAAATACTTTTTGTATGTTTTATCAAATGGCGCTAATGTGCCTTTTTATTGCAGAGTTTTGCATATTGACGCGCATTGTTACGCACTGTCGCGCATTGTCACACTTTGTGTCAGAAGATATCAAAATAGAGAACCTCTGTGAAACGATCCTGTGTGTGGGTTTCATTCCCTTTCCTCCCCCTCTTGTCCTCCTCACTCTCTTCTTGAAAAAGCGGTCTCGAAGATAGAACCCACCCACAAGAACACAAACAAACAAACAAAAACGTCACCAAAGAGAGTGCAGCTCGAATACGGGTGGAATCAACTCTGAGGTGAAAGCGTGCGAGACAACATGAGTGACATTCAACATGTGTGATAGTCACACACACACTCTCGCAGATACGCCTATGTTTGTTACTCCCAGGTTTGCCAGAGGATGCTTTGTTCAGAAACACTTTCTGATTGATGGTCGCTTTATTTTAAGGGAGAGTTGATTGCTCACATGGGTGCAGTAATTTTCATAATTATGTGCTTCATAAAGTATTTTCTGGTTTCTGTTTCCGTCAGAAGGTTAGCAGGGTCGCGTCTGTTATATACAACAGGTTTTCAATGTGTCAATGACCGTAAGTCATCTGTCTTCCTTTCCTGTCAGGTGTTGGTCATCGCTGTCCTGTCTTACCTTTGTAATCTGTCATTACCCTGTCAGTATATGAGTGGGTGGTCCCCTCTGTATTTGTCTTGTTTCGTTTATCTCTGTGTCTTTTAGAGAGAGAAGAAAAAAGAAAGAAAGCCTTAAGTTATTTCCAAGAGAGATAATTATATAATCCATGCATGACGCAACCCATGAGTTACTTCACATTGTGGCGAAATAGATTTGCTGGCTGATTGTACACCATAGTGATGTGCTTTTCAGACACTTTTGGTGCTCAACTGAGCAACAGCAAAACAAAGAATCATAATATCATTGAATAAACTTCAGGTAGGTTGTAAAATGGATGAAACCTTGAGGCGAAGCATGAGAGACAGGGTGAATGACAATTGTATAAATGTAACAGTCACACTCAGATACACACCACCACAACAACTGTTATTCCATCTCTGTGCGCGCGCACATGTTTATGTGTGTGTGTGTGTGTGTGTGTGTGTGTGTGTGTGTGTGTGTGTGTGTGTGTGTGTGTGTGTGAAATAATGAAATACAAACAATGTTTTGTCATAATGCATCACTTTTCTTATCCAGTTTTTGAATATTACTTCATTACACTGACTGTTCTGGCATGCTGGAACAACGAGTTCCAGCATTTCAATCAACGAAAGAGTGAAAAGAATAAAAACTGATTGATATGCTGGCCCACATTCGTTAAAAGTTCTGCCAAACCCAACAACTGTCGTGGTGATAATTATAGGAGACGCGTTAGGCCCAGCACAATTATCAGTCCACCTTGACTTTGCTCTCTCCTTTGACTTTAAGAGAACTGTGATGCGAGCCACTTGGTTTAGGAAGGAAAAGTTCGAACCATACGTAATCGTATTTTGAGAAAAAAAAAACACTTTCATTTCACTCGTGGTCAATGGATGGCTCTGGTATATACCGCAAATGGCCTACATGAAACGCTCCCCTCAGCCCCCTTTTGAAAATACACGTCTCCACACTGTTGAAGACGTGAAACACTGACAGTAGAACATTACCAGGACAACTATGGTTACCTGAAGTTGCTTTCCGTTCAGTACCAGTCCTTCTTCCTGCGAGAAAAGGGTTGAAAGTTGATGTTACTTCCAACTAATACCCACTCTGCAAAAAGAACCTCTTTTTCAAGGAAACACAAAGGACCTGGTTCCTGTCATGAATCACAGTCCAAAGCCACTCCATCCTATTCTCCCTCAGACACACACACACACACACACACACACACACACACTCCCCCATACCCGGCCACACAGTGCTACAGGTGTGATAATGTAAACCCACCACACACCCATTCCTCAGCATGGTCTGTTCAAAGCAGCAGAATACAGCGGGGAGAAAGAACCCCCTTTTTTCGAGGAAGAACAAAGGACCTGGTTCCTATCCTGGACCACAGTCCTCAGCCACTGACAACTCCCACACCTCCATATCCTGACCACATGTTATCATCGATGTTATCGTGTAAAAACCCCTGCAATGCCTTGTTGCACAGTAAGTGATATCCAGTCAACCAGAAAAAAAAAGAATTAGAATAAAATAATAAAGTGACAAATCACACACATCCACCAATGAAGATTCTTGTGATGAGTGTAAGACAATATTTCATATACTTTCACTCCAGGAATTAGTTCAATTTAAATCGAAAGGCTGTCAATATAGTTTACATTGGATTCCATCCATTTCAAAAGTTGAACCTCTCCAGATTTCCTTCGCTTTTCCATAAAAGTGTTGAATGTGTAAACAAAGGGGTTAATAGCAGCATTCAGAGGTAAAATAAATATTGCTAAGGCAACATTTATTTCACCAGGAATGGGAACACCAGCAGACGCCAAAAATCCACACAGTCCAATGGGAAACCAACACATGAAATCTGTGACTGCAATGGTAACCAACCTCCGAGCTATGGCCATATCTTGCGACACTTGTGTAGTTTTAGTTTTCAATGAATTTTTCTGTATTGACCAGTAGATGACAGCCTGACCACAAGAAATCAATAAAAACAAGAGAAAATTAAGGATGATCAATATACCAAATGAATAAAATCTTCCTTTGAACTCTTGCCTAGTCACGGGCAATGGAATGCAGATACCTGTCTGGCTGTAAAACTCCCAGTGCGATGTCATCGGAAGTAAAGGTAACGTGGCTAGAAACAAGCCCAGGAACCAAATCAGTGAGCACGCCATGGCTGCTGATGTTCTTTCAAAACGCAAGGTGCTGAACGGAAAACGAAGAACAATGAAACGATCCAGTGTGATAAGCCAGATGATGAGAGCTGACACTTCACTGGACAACAGAGACAAAAATCCAGCAATCTTACATGTGACACTGTTTTTCCATATGTCGTCATAATGGAGATATCTGTCACGGTACTGTTCATCAGCCACTCCAATGATAGAACCATAGACGCCCATCAAAAGGTCTGCCAGTGTCAGGTTGATGACAAACACATCAAATCCCCTAGCTGAAGTACGTTTGTTCAAACACATACGAACTGAAAAGCAAAAGATATTACCAGTAACTGACAGACTGCTGATCAACCATATAAATGCACGATACACCCATGACTGCAATAAGTCTGCACATGATGAAATCTCATCTTTTTTGGTATAACACTGTGAATCAAGAAAGTGACTGGGTAATATCTGACTACAACAAAGTTTATAGTTTTCTGTTGATATGATATGCAGGTGGGACAAATATTTGAAAATGTCTCCTGGAAATATTTTCACTGGACTACCATCCATATATAAATCAGTTAGATATGGCGTGAACTGAAACCCTTCAGGACTGATAGTATGGATGGAAGTAGAGGACAAATTCAGTTTTCGTAAGCGAGAAAACGGAGTCAATGCTTTAGAGCTGAAGACTGACAACATAGTCTGTGACAGATCAATCACTGACAGTTTACTCTGCTGTAAAGTGGATTCATCAATTGAATAGAGTGAAGTTATGGGATTGCTGGATAGGGAAAGTGCCTGTAGATTTTCTAAACCAATAAAGGATGTCATGTTGACATGCCACATTTTGTTCCCACTGAGGTCCAGAATCCTCAAGTTTACCAGCTTCAGACTGAGCAAGTGAGTCACAGAGCACTGGGCAAGAATCAAGTGAATGAGATAGGTGTTATTACTGACATCACCTAATGTCATACCTGTACCTGTGGCATCCAGGTAGCGGACCTGAGAAAAGCCTGCTGCAAAGAAAGGCTGGAGACACAGCAATGTGTAACCTTGACATAAACAGCCCACAGGACAAGTCACGCCACACAATAATTCATCATCATGCATTGGGCAGTGAGGCCAGCCATCACAGAGATGATCACTATGGAGACATTGTTTCGAAAATCTGCATCGGAAAAATCCTGGACACTTCATTTCGTCACATCTCTCTTCATCCTGACGGCTGATGCAGTCATACATTTCATTGCAACGTGTATATACAGGCACACAGTCGTTCAGCTGACCAGGGCAGCGGTAGTGGCTGTCAGGACAGGTGTCATTGGAATGCATTGGAGTTACTGTGAACTGCGTGACGCCATCGAAATCGATGACAGCAGGTGATGGAGAAGCTGCTTGATCTCTTTTAGATATTTCTCTAAACGCATGGCAGTTAGTTTCATCTGATTTGTCTCGGCACTGGGGTATTTGATCACACATATTGTCATAAGATAGACACTGGCCATCATTGCACGTGAATGTTCGAAAACAAGGAGGGCGCTTGCAGAAAGACTCATCACTCTTGTCTTGACAATCACCTAAGAAGTCACACACCAAGGTGTATGACAATGTTGTGGACTGATCGTCACATGTGAATGTGGGCACTGATGCAGTGTGATGATCCCTGGAATCAAACAAACTGGTGTGTGACGCTGAGTCAGGAAAAAGACATGGTGTATGCTCTTTGTTGCACGTTTTGTATTGGTTGGAACCACACAAAAGAAAAGAGTGTGTCACGTGACCTTCCTCACATAAAACTATGTCTCCTTGTCCCTTGTTTGAAATAAATTGTGTGCTTGGTAAGGAAATTTGTTTTCCACGATTTTTGTTGTCATTCGCACCACTCTTGATTTCACAAACGGCCTTTTTGTAAAATGCGTGAATACATGAAGCAAGCCACAAATTCTGAAAACCGGACATATGACCACATATTTTTTGTCCGGAAAGTATTACACCACCAAATGCCATGTGATGAACTATGGTTCTGTCAACGCTAATCAGACTGTGTTTATACATAACAGGCAACGATATATCGTTTGTATATAAACCAACTATTGTAACGTACAACTGTATGGAATGTATGTCTGTTATCTTTTGAAGATAGCTGTACAAGTTATATACACACTTAGGAAGACCTAATATCCCCCCCAATGTAATACAGTAATCATTAGTCCTTTTGTTAGCATCAGCCTCATTCTTTTTAAATTCTGGCGGAATGTCCACAAAAATGTAGCAACGATTGCAAAGTGCTATCATCCCATGGCAGTCAGCACTGCTGAAGGGACAGTGTTCATTTTCATCCCGTCCATCTTCACATTCTGTCTTCAGGTTACAATCCATGTGGTGTTGGAAGCTGGCGTAATCATCCACAGAACAGTTCCACAAACCACTGCCCAGCCTTTGAGGTGTTTTACTTTCATTGAAAAAGGAAAAGAAAAGGAAAAGCCGAAAGCAGTTTGTATTGATGCAGTTCGTTCTGACCATTTGAAAACCGAGTTCTGATATCGCGAAGATGTGAGCAAAGTCAGTATGATAGGCATTTCTGTTCCACACTACATCTTTGCATTTGACAAATTGCATAACTGAAGAATCGATATGGTTGTTATGATGACACAACCAGATGTTGTTTGACGTTCGCAATCCATTGTCTTTGAAACTGATCATGACTCTATGTCTTGGTGGGACAGACACATTTCCCCACAAATAATGGGGACCACCACTGCTAACATTTCTGCTCACTGTGAAGTATCCAGACGACTGGGATGTCATCACCACAACAACACCATCAGCTTCTGTATTTGATTGTGTTTTCAATTACAGCATTATTTTTTCAATGACACGATGGGTAAGATATCACTCAATCTACTATTTAACCGGACAATAATCAGCCAGTCAATGAAACTATACTTACCTCAAAGAAAACCTGAATTAAATTCAACGTGGAATGAATGAATCTGGGTGAGCTGGTACAATGTACAGCTGTACCTGGCAGTACAATTCACAGCTCAGTTTGGGTGTGCAGTGTTATGTAACTCGGGCCTATTCTGCAGAACAGACCCTAGACACAGCTCAATGTGTCCGTGAAGTTGCAGCACACTCAACAACACAGTACCAATGAAACACAGGTAAAGATGAGACAGTTCGCATTAATTACACACTCGCACGGGCACCCCACAGAAGCTAAAAAAACAATCGTATGTGACAGATGAATTGGCTTTAGAGGGAGAAGCTTGCTAACTATCAAGAAGAGACACCCCGACATACCCCAGAGGAATGCCCTGACACGACATCATCCCAGTCTACTTGTTTCCTGGCTTTGGGCAGGGGAATGACGAACAGCTAAGGGAAGAAAGAAAATCGTTTGTTGCATCACCGTTAGGACAATCTTTTGAGAGTATGTCCAGTTTCTGTGCCCTTTAAAAAAGATCTTGTACTAATGAATGTCTCTTGCTCCTGGATTGTTTATTCAGGATGTTTGATGCACACACACACACACACACACACACACACACACACACACACACACACACACACACACCTCTTTCTATCTCTCTCTCTCTCTCTCTATGATTATATATATATATATATATATATATATATATGTACACACACACACACACACACACACACACTCATATATATATATATATATATATATATATATATGTATGTATGCATGTATGTGTGTATGTATGTATAAGTGGGTTAAAGAAAAGAATACAAGATATCTAAATGTAATACATATTGTTAAGAGAGAGAGAGAGAGAGAGAGAGAGAGAGAGAGAGAGAGAGAGAGAGAGAGAGAGAGAGAGAACGGGGTTCCCTCTACATATCTTCCAAAGCTTCCCCCAGCATCTCCCTACAACACACTACCGGGGTAGACTCGATGTCCAGAGGTCCTCAACAAATTTGCTGAAGCCTCCCGTCTCTTCAATCTCATCATCAGCTTGGGCAAAACAGAGGTCCTGCTACAAACTACCCCTACTGCCATGATCTTGAAAGCCCAGCTTCGATGGACGGGGCACGTCATCCAAATGGAAGATTCGGGGATGCCTAAGCAGCTGCTGTAAGACGAGCTTTGCTCAGGCAAGCAGAACTAAGGCAAGCAGTTCAAAGTCTGCAGCACAGCCCTTGCCAGGATCGTCTCAAGGCAGCTCGAGCACCGTGTGTGGGACAGACATGACTGGAGTGCTCTTTCAAGGCAGGCACATAACCACTTTGAAGTAGGACGCCGTGCACGCATCACGTAGGCCCGTGACAGGAGAAAAAGTAGCAGCAACTGTGCCAGCTGAACCAGGACAGTTCCCCCGACCCCACTATGAATAACCATGCCGCACAAGACTTGGACTCCACAGCCACCTGTGAGTCCTCAACAGATAAGCTGTGCAAGCCGTTATCTATGGATTACCAAGGAGGAGTTTCACCCGTGTCCTCTTGGACAGGTATGAATATACTGTGCCAGATTCAAACCGCTGAAAAAAAACAAAACAACACAGGTGATGAGGGTGTGAGTGCATGAGGAAGATAAAATGGATATGCAGAGAACAAACCTCATCAAATGATTTTCTTGCAATGTCAATCCTTCAAATCAATTTCCTAAAAAAGAAAAGAAAAAAAAGAGAGATCAACATGTCACAATAATAAATCTTGGTATCGTGGTATGTGAAAGGAGGTGAGTGCATTACGTGTAGTTTTATGCATACATGTTTGTGAACGCAACTTAAAAGGTGCGCACATACGGTCATACACGTAAGATGTTACATGTCTGTATGAGTGTGTATTTGCGTGTGACTGAAACCTGATTAAATGACACAGGAGACGAATAATGAGCGCCCATTGGCAGTTGTCAGTCGGCTCTTCTCAGGTAGGCAGACTGTTGTGCAAAATGACTCTGTGTTTGTAAAGCGCTTAGAGCTTGGTGTCTGACCGAGGATAGCTGCTATCATATCATATCATACATCATTAAAAAAAAAACAATAAAAAAACAAACAAAAAAATCATCATATCATACCATTCCAATGTAAAATATACAACCAACCACTTCTAAAAGTGATGCAATATTCAAATATCTTTCACACCACATTCTGAAATGATTCACTTATGGCAACCCTTACCAAAACAAACAAACAACAACATCCGTAAATTCTTCTTCAGTCCATTCACTCAGACGAAAAAAAAAGACCAGACGCCCATATACTGTGAATGCTCTTGGTATGGAATAGGACATGGGGGTAGAGATGCTAAAAGACCCTGCACAATGATACTTTATTGAAACCTTCGTCCGGTCTTGCACACCAGCTTCCCGGAAAAAAGACTAGATAAATAATGAAAACGCAAAAAAAAAAAAAAAAAAAAAAAAAAGTTAAAAAAAAAAAAGATAATAGACACACACACTCACCTGAGTTTGCTTTTAAATGCAATATTGAAAGAAAGGGAAGCCAATAGAAGTGTGAAGAAATAAGAAATCCGAAAGGAGGAAGAGGGAGATTTTTGTTTAACTCTCTCCATACGAACGGCGAAAGAGACGACGTTAACAGCGTTTCACCTCAATTACAACCATCAAAATATTGCAAGCGGGAGGCTCTTATACTGAAGAGGTGAATGTTGACAAAGAATACCACAATTCTGATGACGGAAGCTAAAGGTTGGGTCATTCAGACACCCACTGGACATCCGAGGGGTCTGTGTATAGGAGAAGAGAGGACTGGCCGTACTGAGTGAGTTAATGTCTCGTCACACATACTGGTAATTGTAGACATTTCATTAATGTTAGAGTATTCATTTTTACATTTGAGTGTTATCGTTTAGGATAGAATGGGGAGGGGGATGAATGGTGAAATAGATATTCAATTACAATCACAGAAAATGAATTAATAGACGTCGTAAACGAGTAGTTGTCCATCTAACAAGTGAAACAACAGATAACAAATGCAAAAAGTAAAAAATAACTGGAATATAAGAAAATATAAATCAAAAGTCAAAAACATCAATGTTCCCAGTTACTTGTAATAAATCCATGAGGCAATTATCAAAAGAAACCCTAATAGGACGAGAGGAAGTATAGACATTTTTTTTAAACATACCAGCTAGGTCATGGATAATTACAATAAGTAGGCACACCAGCCTTCTGTCCAGCAGTGCAGTGTGACTTCTGTCCTCACTATCCTTTCTTTTTTCTTCTTCCTCTTCTGCTCTCCACATCTGCTCTTTTGAAATACGTTTATCACAATGAAACAAACAAACAAAAAAACAAACAAACAGTGAGGAACATTTAAAACACACACACACACACACACAAGGTCAAATGTTGACTTATGCTCCTTGCTTATGACAAATAATAGACGTCACCCCCTCACCGCTAATGATGACATTGTGATATGACGTAAAAGATATGGCGCATACAAGTTACCAATCTCAAAACCCATGAAAGCAATAACGACGAACATGAGGACGAACGATGAACAAAACGATGACTATGCTGAGCGAACAGCTATTGCCAACGGACGACTTCCTTTGAAGGATACAGTGAAGACAGATTTGAAAACAGTGACACAGTAATCAAATGAATGGAAATGAATCTTTCACAGTTAAAGTCATGTGTCAAGATTTACCAGGGAATATGAACGCGCCATGACAAAGGGGAGAAACAGAACTGCAAACATACACACACACACTGTGTTTTGAATAAGTACACAGATCAATAATGTAAACTCGTCTGCTGCGTGTCATAGAGTGACGCTAAGGTTTGTAGTACAGTAAACTGTTTACACTGTTGACACTGATGATGCAGTTCTGGCAGTGTCACAAATGACATGTTTAGCATGAACCGAATGGTGCCGTCAGGAGTGAGGGTAGATTGACATGGGATATCCTGTGGACTAAACTTACCTGTATGGACTGCATCTGCTTTGTAATGTGTGCACAACATCATCAAACATCACATGTGCGTCCAGCCAAATGTTGCTCCACACACTGTGATGGTTTGTTAATACTTTGTGCTCCAATGTGCAGTGTAGTTAAACTGCAGATATTGTGAAGCCGTAACTTTCTACAACTGTTTCTAGTGCTGGATTACTGGCAAGAAATGTTTCTGTATAAATGTATACAGGCCACAAAGATTAGATACTCCAGAAAATTCTTCCGTGCCTCATACAGATATCAAATCCAAATGAAGAAGTGAGAAACAGATTCAAGCAAACCGGGACATATGAAGGTGTAATATCAGTGAAGAAACGAAAATGGAAGTGGTATGGGCTTGACATTTGCCAAGAGATCCTACAAGGCACAGTGTAACAAGAGAGAAGAAAGGACAGACAGAAACAGAGATGGGAGGACAAATTAAAGTCTTCAATAAACCTTACATATAATGCATTATACTTATATACATAATCTGTGACTTCAGAAACATCACTCAGGGTACAACTCCACAGTCTCCGGTCACTGAAGGAAGCCTTCTACTGAGAGCATCCATCAGTCTCGAGAGACCATATGTATCTGTGCCTGGAATGTCCAGTTCATCTGTGCTGGCAAAGCAGTGCTTGCTATAAATGCCAACATGGCAGTGGCAGTCAAGATCGCAGCGACTGCACCTGAACCACTTCTGGGTTCCTGTTTCATGTTTCTTTTGCAGACATTCTTGAAGCGAAGATGGGATCGCCTTTGAGCTCTCCTATCCCGAAAGACATGCAGTGAATGTGACCAGGCTAGCAAAGACGGCGTTGGGATTCGTTAAGAATTGCTGCAAGCCACTTAGCAGATGATGTTTTCGAAGACACCATATTTGTTCACGTTGCGTCAATTTCATGAACACATTGGTCCTTCGATTAATTTTTGTGAGTCACACACACCACAGAATGAAACAACATCAAATAAAACATTCCACAGAAACCATGAACTTTCAATAGAAATTAATTTTTTTCGAACTTTGAATCGGAAACTTGGCTAAATTCGAAGAATCGATGGGACCCGGCTAAAGTCGTAACTAACAGAGGGTAGCAAGTAAAACCGTTGAAAACCGACTACATTCATACGCTATCTTGATTCAGAAGGTCTAGGGGAGACGATTAATGCCTGTTCACTACTTATTTCCATTTATTACTTCGCAGACCGGAGTTTCCCCGTCTTCATTGCTTTCAGCATGCAACTGAAATAGGGCAAAAGAGTGCAGTGTTTTTCTACACGATTCTGACAGGCATGCACCCGAAAATACTACAGTTTCAGTGTGTTTTGTGCAAAGATACTTACCGACAGCAAAGATAAGATAAGAAATCCCCTTCTTCATTATTTTGACCCTTACCACTTGTTTTTGTGTTCAGCAAAGAATCGCTGGCTGCGACTTTCCCGGCTTTTCGCCCTTGCAGTGCTTTTGAAACGATGGGAACGTCTCCTTTACCTCGGACTTGAAAGAAAATTTTTAATGCCTGCAATATACCAGCATAACATAATTTAATCCGCGTTTGGACTTCGATTGCCGTTGTCGATTTATTCCGCTAAAAGAACGTGCTAAATAATATTTTTAGAACGCCAACACTTAACTCACTCAGTACGGCCAGTCCTCTCTTCTCCTCTACACAGACCCCTCGGATGTCCAGTGGGTGTCTGAATGACCCAACCTTTAGCTTCCGTCGTCAGAACTGTGGTATTCTTTGTCAACATTCACTTCTTCAGTATAAGAGCCTTCCGCTTGCAATATTTTGATGATGGTAATTGGGATGAAACGCTGTTAACGTCGTCTCTTTCGCCGTTCGTATGGAGAGAGTTAACACGCGTTACCGCAGTGGGTAAAACCACCCATTTTCGATCCAAAAGTCTGTGGTTCGAATCTGCATTGAAGCCTCTTTTTTTTTTCGCGAAGCTGTATAAAATCATAATAACGACCAAATAATTTTTTATTTAAATTTTTTTTTTCTTTAAGTGAGAAGCACAAGTGTGTCTTCAAGGCTATGCCTTTCATGTGTTTGTTGTTGTTGCTTTTCATCTGCTTATTTCTTTTCTCTCCCTCCCTCTCTCTCTCTCTCTCTCTCTCTCTCTCTCTCTCTCTCTCTCTCTCTCCTGTAATCGTTCGTTCTTTTTTCATTGATGGATTCATATAGAAAAGCAATTGTTGCTTATTCAATTTACCATCATGAAATAAAATCTTGTCTTGACGCTCGCACACACACACACACACACACACACACACACACACACGGCAGCAATAATCATGAATTATTAGACATTGGACTTGTTCTTGCACACGTCATGGGCGCTCTTTCGACGCGTACATTTTTAACTGACAGGCCCCAAAGTCAGTTTTACAGTTTGCAATGTAGAACGTCGAGCATTTATACTTTTGATGAACACACACACACACACACACACACACACACACACACACACAAATTTATGCATCTTTACACCTATACATCCACACACATCTCTCTCTCTCTTTCTCTCTCTCTCTCATTCGCATTCTCTCTCTCTCTCTCATTATTAAGCTACTGAATAAAAATGTTCACACACACACACACACACACACACACACACACACACACACACACACACACACACACACTGACAAGCTTGTTTTCAAACCTGATACTTCTGCCATCTACAATGGACCTATTTAGGTACATGACATTAAACCTTAGCAATAAATCACAGAACACTGACTTTCTGTTTCTGAAGGAAGAGTAGGAGTAGAATAGCAGGAAGGACGTGGTAGAGGGGATGGGATGACATATGTCACTCGAAATTTCTGCCATCTTTAATTGATTTATTTGAGTACATGAATACCAAATCATGAAATATTGACGTTATCTTTGTTAAAGAAACATTACGGTTGAGAAGTGTGGGGCATGGGGTGGGGAAGAGGGTTGTGCTGGCAGGGGGGTGGGGCAGTGAAAGACATTTCCACGAGACATTGCACACGTTACAGCCAGTGTTTGTGACACAGACTGCATGACACAGGTGGTGCACTGTGCTTCTGTGGGTCTGAGAGAGAAACACGTGCATTATAGAGCAGGGAAGGTAAACTTCAAGATACGTGTTTAGTGGGTGGAGGACATGTCTAAGAAACGACAAGTCGTGGTTTGGCATCATGCTAGGATAGCGACTGTTTTTTCCCCCCACTCCACTCACCTCGAGTTGGTGGAATGGGTATTTACTAATACGATAAACCTAAGTCTCGTATGTAACACTGCAGTCACTGTTGCTGCTGCTTTGTTGTTGTTGTCATCATTGTTGTAGACAAGTGTTGAATTAATCTAGTTTATTGCCCAGTCTGGTGTAAAAGCAATAAAGTAAGATTATCATGACAACATTCGCAAATAAATTTCCTTCAAACGTAAACAGGTATCGTTTTTTCAAAGTCATTTTTACGAGAGTCTTTCTGTTTAAATCTTGGGGAGAGTTGATGGAAAGACTGGCATCAAATGAGTACAGTAGTCAGAAACGTCGATATGTGTGTTTGTTTTTGTCGCAGATTATAATTTTACGCCCCCCCCCCCCCTCCCACCAACAAACACACGCATACACACATGCAGAAAACATATTATGCAGTCTTCAAAAAAACATTAAGGACCTCTTCATATAAGCATTCATGTCATCATATTTTTTTTATGGAGAGATTATTTAATAATGCAGACTGCTCATGTTCAATCATTTGGCTTCTCAATGAATACGCAAGTAGCTGTTCTTGGCAGCAGTGCACCGGAAAATCAATGTTTGAGCAGTTGTCTACAATAGCCAGTGGTTTGTAAACGATAGCTGTACTTTTTCTATGAAAAAAAAAGATGCAAGAAAACACCTCATTGTTATTAGCAGCATATCACATTTTGCTATAAAAAATAGCAGCATCTTGCCTTTCCCCCTAAGGAGGACACTGTGCAAATCCCCAAGTGATCTTTAACTTTTCTTGAACGCTGCTTCCCACGAAGTGTTGCACTGTTCTGTAGGGAAAACGAGTATCAGTGTCAAAGAATCAACTCTGTTATTTGAGTCCTCACAGAGCAACAATGGCGAATAGGACAATTTGTGCATTTGGCCACTACATTTCGCTCTTGGCTGTGTTTGAAATGCTTTCATGCTTTCCCCTTCTCGCTGCTGATGTCATGAAACATCATAAGAACACAAACATGATCAGCAATGATGCTAGTCCATCAGACGTCACTAACGTTTGTCCAGGGGTGGAATACTTCACGAAGACAAACAAGACAGACAGCACTATTCTACAGTTCAATGCGTCAGACTGTGAGACTGACTTGCCAGAGTTCACCACACATCAGGGGGCAGTGTACAGTGTGTGTACAGACTCTACAACTTTCTGTAAAATGCATGTGACAGCTCCACAGGGGATGTTCATCCGTGCTCATATCCGTCGTCTCTCTTACTGGTGTGAGAGAGATCAAAGTTACTGGAAAACACAAATATTTTCTATGTTTGAAATCACAGTAATATGCGATCGCCACTCTCTAGAGGAAATATTTGTTGATTCTAAGGTTAGTGAAATGTTCATAATAAATAACAACAATCCTCCAGTACATATGGATATAGAGAAAATTACAGTTCACAGTCTTGTCTCAGAATATACATCGGAACATGCAGGGTATGTGATAGTACCGTTTATCATGGAATTCGATGTGATAGATTTTCAGAAAGAACTAGAGGCTGGTTACAGACGTGTGATCATGGTAAGTGTTGAACAGTCACTGGAGCCAAAGTGGTGCACTGAGCGTCAGAACATAGAGGTGATGTACAGAAAACCGAACACTACTCAACAAACTGTTGCGTACATGTGCCTTCAACGTTCGATTTCAGCTCACGTTTTTCTTGCCTCGTATCTTCAAATCAATTTCAGTTACAATGTGTATGACCATGCCCTTCACAAAATAACTTTTTTTCTCCTGAATGCAGTGGACCAACCCCAACAGCTCGTCAGTGGTGCATTCAATTGTTCTGTAAATCATTACTCCAGATTTCAACCTCTTCTGCACTGCAACCTGAAGCCAGAGTGTGAAGACGGACGAGATGAAACAGGATCTTGCCCTTTCAGTAGTCCAGACTGCAAGGGTTTGGTGGCTTCACAAAGTAAGTGTTATAAGCTAACCTTGACTGACAGAGTTCTAGTGATTACACTGGCTGTGACTGAGTGTCAAAAAGGAGGTGGTAGACTGGCGTCAATAAAAACACGAAAGGAACAAAATGAGACTCTCAATATTTTCAAAAACTACCATTGGTTTCAAGTAAGTATTGGTTACATATCAGGCTGGTATAACCTGCCTTTCATGTACAGCAAGTTTCGGAAATGGACTGACAACACCTTGATTTACAACATGGACCACATTGTACTAAAATACTTGTATCGCCCTTCAAGGAGAGCAGTGACGATTGATCTTGATTCAATGAGGCTTTTCAACGAAAAGTCAGTTAAAGCAAGGGAAGGTTCTACTCGAGTGTTCCTATGTGAGATACAAATGCATTCGCTAAACATGGTTTCTCCAAAGATTGTCTTGACAAATTCCCATTCAAATCAGTCTGTCTTCATGCATACACAGCAGATTTTACACCAGTGTCCCAATAGTCATGTGACACATATATTCGTGTCATGTCTCTCCTTAAATGACATGGGTGGCATGCAGGTGACTGACCGGTCTAGAAGGACGACACACCATCATGACATTTTTCACTGTGACAATGGTATCGAAACATTGCACTACACTCTGCTGTGCAATTTCGTACAGGACTGCAGTGATAACAGCGACGAATCCTTTTGTGAGCATCCCTCATGTGATGACTTTAGGTGTTCTAACGGACAATGTATACTTCTTAGCCAGCGTTGTAACGAATATTCAGATTGTCTTGATGATTCTGATGAGATCAGCTGTCCCGAACACAGTCATTACCTCAATCATGTCAGAAACACAAATGGACAGAAACGATTTCACATCAGTCTAGATGGGACTGGTTACTTTACTCAGCACATTGGCGAGTACTGTTCTGACACTCACTACAGTTGTAAGACTGAGTGGCTGTACTGTCTCCCTGTCTACACACGATGTAATGGATTTTCTGACTGCATTCACGGTGAAGATGAACGGGACTGTGAGAAAACGACCTGTCCTGGTTTTTATCAATGTGTAGCTTCCAAAATATGTGTGCATGAGAACCATCTGTGTGATGGCTGGAGTCAGTGCCCACAGAGAGATGATGAACTGATGTGTGAAATGACGTGTCCTGATGACTGCTTGTGTCAAGGTCACTCCTTTGTATGCAGTGGTTATTTTCCTGCAGGTCTCTTCCCTCACCTTCGGTACGTTGATGCAACAGGCTCGGGAATGACACTGGCTGACTTCAGACAAAGTGCTTATCTTATTCACCTGAATTTGTCCTCATGTTCTCTTGGTAGTATTTCAAACACAAAGCTTTCTAATTTGCTGTTCCTTGTCCTTGTTAACAATCAGTTGGAAAGTCTTGATATGGGTATTCTCCTCGACTTACCAAACTTGCGATTCATACATCTGGAGAATAATCCTCTTAGCCACATGACTAGAATATTTTTTAAGTTTGTTCATTATTCACTGACAGGAATGTATCTATCAAACACTCGCCTAAATATGTTTAACAGAAATTTTTCTATGTATTTCCCTCGTTTGAGATACATGACACTATCTTTTTCTGGCCTTGAAACCATTAGTTCAATGGGCTTTAAAAATATGCCACTGCTGACAGAATTGGACATTAGAGGGAATCCAGTAGATAGATTTCCTATAGATTTGTTGGTTGGGTCCAATCATTTAGGAACACTATATTCATCTAATTACAGATTTTGTTGTGATAGCTTGCTTCCCCATCACCGGGATAAAATCAAGTGTTTTGCACCTGACACACTTCTTCAATCATGTCAAAACCTGATACCAGCTGTACTGCAGAGGGTTTTCATTTGGTTCCTTTGTATATCTGGTACTTTAGGTAATTTAGCTTCTCTTGCAGTTTTGTATGTTGTACAAACTTCGTTCAAAAGTTATTTCGTAATTCACTCTGTCAGTTTGTATACTGCTAACATCTGTATGGGAAGTCATGTCAGTATTATTGTGCTTGCAGACGAAATATTCCGTGAACAATACATCCACGTAGAAAAGACATGGACCAGCAGCGTTACTTGCAAACTGAGTGGTTTTCTTTCCCTTCTGTCCAGTGAGGTTTCCGTGTTGACTGTGTGGCTAATCACATTGGACCACTACATTGTCCTATGCTGTCCTAGATATATAACACCATACAGTAAATGTTCAACACCTGTAGCATGTATTGTAACCTGGGTGATTGGAATGACTCTGTCATCAATACCTCTCCTGCCCGGACTCGCACATTTGGGTCTCCATGGCCAGTCAGGTCTGTGTCGTCTGGCTTTATTTGATCACTATGACACTACTTCTGGAATCAGATGGTTCTCTGTTATTGGGGTAATTAACTGTTTTCTGTACATGACGATCGTCGCTGCTCACACAATCGTGTGCAAACATACACCAAAATTCAGGTTTGCACTTGAACCCGCTAAAAGATCGCTGTACTCTTCAGTACGTTTGATGGGGAAGATAGTCACCACAAATGCCGTATTTTGGCTTTCACTGGGCCTGGTGATGATGATTGCTGCATGTGGTGTTGTGGTACTGGACAAGGTCTATGATGCATTGGTTGTTTTCATGTTGCCGCTGAACTCTTCCCTCAGTCCACTTATCTACATGTGGTCCATTGCAACGGAGCAACGGCAGAAAGCACAGGAACTAAAGACACTAGAAATGTTAAAAGCACGGCTTGCATTGTCAAGGAAGATTGAAAAATAATTTTGATCAGTCACACCCGTATAAGAAAATAGATATTGAGGATGAATAGGATGTGTTTTTGTGTTTTTATATTTTAAAAATCTACCAGGTGTCAGACTTTCCTGTCAAAGTGTGATCTGGATAGTGTGTTTTAAATGGCAAAAGAAAGGAAAGACGAATACTGATTTTGTTTTTACTATAGCTGTATGAGGCAGTGGTTGTGGTGAGAGCATAATGTTTTCCTGTTGACTGACTGGAGAGTTCGAGATTTTTTCAATTATCATACATTGTTAAAAACCCAGTCGAACATGTTATGTCAATCAACACTTGAAGCATAAAACATCTAGCGTCTTAACACACACAACAGTACACCAACACGCCAAACCTGTTCCGTGTGACACCAAATTTATTTGTCATTAGATACATCATTCAGATAATGAGTTTGCATCTCTCTATCTCTCACTCTTTCTGTCTTTTGTGCGTGTGTGTGTGTTATGAAGGTGTTTATATATAAGTTATTCTAACAGTCCTCGTGGCGTAGAATAAAGCTGCTTTTTGAGTCCTCAAATGTTTGCACTATTGATTCACGTTTGTACTTAAGTTTATGTAATGACACAGTGTATGTATGTATGTCCATGAGAAACTTTAACGTTGGCATTCTCTCGACAAATATAAGTGGCAGTGTTGTTTTTGGGAGGGTGCCTTGTCTGGCGACGTGACCAATCCAAGCAAGCACTCGTCGTTTGACGGTTGACAGAAGGTATACTTGGGGGCCCACATGTGTCTTGACCAAGCTCACCTGGTCGTTCGTCTCGTGTTGTTTGTTTGAGATGTAGACAGCATCCTTAAGCATTTGGTTTGAAAGGCCTCGATTTTTCTTTCAGCATCCACCAGCAGCGTTCATGTCTCACATCCATATAGCAGTTTGGAAATAACAATTAATTATCTAAGGATTTGAATATTACTTGAAAGCTGATGTTGAGCTTCTACACTCTTTTCAGTTTGGCTGCTGTGGTTCTGGTGATCGTAATCAGACTTCAGCTGTGGAAGTGCCATCTGGTTATGGAGTCTTCTAAATACGTGAAGGTCGTCATTTCTTCGATGGGCTCGCCATTTTCGTGTTGATGTTGGCACTAGTGACGTCCATGCTGTTCTACATGACATTCGATTTGTCTGACCTGTCTACAATGCCAGCCATGGATAGGCCTGGATCTGGCCACACGTCTGTCAGGCCATAGAGCTCACTGTTGCCCACTGTACGTATGTATGTATGCATGTATGTATATCTCATACAAAACACATTTTAATGATTTAAAAAAACACTTTTGTCTTTCCTCATGATTCCTTTACTGGATAAAGTGCATTTGACATGTGAGTCTTGAAGGCCTTGCCTCTTGTTTTGTTTGTTTTTTTTTTAATTATAATTATAATTCCTCAGATGGAGCTTCTTCTTTTGTTTAATATGAAAGCTACATTGATGCATCCATCTGCCAAGAGCAGCAGAATTTTGCCAAGTCATGGGGCATCAAGATCTGAAGTGTGGTAGGAACGGGTGTTTTTTTTAAGAGAAGAGTTGTCACTTACCAAAAACATTAGATAATATTAGCACAAATATCAATTTTAACAGAACTAGGAAAAGTGTGCCCAGTTGTCTTCCACGCGTGCTCCTGAACTTTCCCACAAGTCCTGTTGAGTACCTCTTCATGTATGTCATGAAATCACTGGCAAAAGTGCAACAAATGAGCAGCATTTATTACCCACTAGTGTGTGGTCACAAAACGTCTATGGCGTGACGCCCAGGACAGAGAGAAGAACAGGCCTTATCATTACAAACTTGTGAAACCCAAAAAGGTAGATACAGAAAATCTAATCTTGAATAAGATTTCTTAGTAGCCATGCCTCATAATGGATTTTCAGCTCCTGCAGTCCAGCCTCAGTCAAAGTTTGTATGTTCTGCTCCCACTTTGGCTTCAGGGCTGGATTAAGAGGAGGACTGTGTTAATGGGTCAACCCAGAATCTGGAAAGTACCGTTCACATACCATATTTCCCAACTTCTCTCTAACGCGCGCGCGCGTGTGTGTGAACTTACCCACTTGTTTGAGTGTGTGTACATGCCTGCACGTGTGCAGGTTCGCTGAGCGTGGCCCATTTTTCTCATTGTTTTAATTCACCCGGTTGCCTTCAACGTATCTTTCACATGATTATATTAAATGCATTTACGTATTCATTTATTTTGTTTAATTTGTTGTTGAAGTCAATCATGCAGTCCATCACGAACTAGGAAGACGTCAGTGATTCTGGAGATGAAAATGCAGCCCAAATGCAGATGGACAAATGCAGCCTCACTGTGAGTAGACAACAGCAGATGATATAGGTTTCGTCTCCTCTCCTTGTGGGATTGACGCTTCTGGTCGAGATCCTGAAGATGTCTCTCCTCAAGAGCCAGAACTCCCTTGTAGACAGCCAGTAGCTGGGTGCTGCAGTCAGTGGCAGGTTCCCATCTGAGGATGGGAATGATGCAGGCCCCAAGGAAATCTTCCAGGAGTCCTTGAAGAGTTTTAGTGGCCTTCCAATGTTCCTTCCACCAACAGCCAGCCATGAGAAGAAGACTATTTTTGGTAATCGCAGTTGTCAATTTGGATTTTCATATCCAGCACACAGAAACTGGGATTTCACGATGAGTGCTTCAATCCCCAGACATCTTTGCCATGTGAAGACCTTCTGTGTTTGGAAACCTGTCCTCCCATAACATGCCCATGATCTTAAGCAAGCATTAGATGTGGGATTCATCCAGGCATCTACTCTGTTTCTTATACAGCATCCATGTCTCACAGCCATACTGCAGGGAAGTGATGACCACTGCCTTGTAATTAGCCAGCTTGGTGGCCAGTTTGATGCAACGTTCACCCCACACTCATGTCCATAGCTTGCAGAAGGAAGAACATCCCTTCCATAGTCTATTTGAGACTTCTTTGGTTATGGTGAAAGTAGAGGAAGGGCAATTTCCCAGGTACGTTGAATTATCAAATACTTTTCAGAGTTGTGCTATTTCGACTTGAGGCTCTGGTGGGGCAAGACCCAGGCTGATTGTCAGTCCAATGGCCTTTTGCAGCTGCTGAGAGGCAGCTGGCAAGTTCTTGCAGGTCTGATTGATTCAGCGCTGCATGAGCACAGTCACCTGAAGAAGTCCCTCACAAGGGCTTCCAGGACTTTTTGTCTGCAGACGTCTTAAGCAGAAAAAAGAAAGGACATCAAATCTCCTCTGTAGCAGACAGTGAACCTAGCGTTTGTTTGGGAGACGGTGGTGAACAACGTAGAAACAAACGTGAGGCTAAAGAAGAGGATGGGAGCCAACACACAACCCTATTTGATGCCAACGAAGACTGGTAATGGATCTAGCACATCACCGATTTCCACTATGCTATCATGGAATGCTTGGTTCACAATGACTGAAACTGAAGTAAAAGACATGTAAGAGCACTGTCAACTGGCATGTCTATTGTCTTTCATAAAAGACATGTAAGAACATTGTCAACTGGCATGTCTTTTGTCTTTCACAAATGCTGCAGTGCATGTTAGTGTGAAAGTTAAATATCTAATGAATACAAACCCTAGGTTTCTCCCAGTAAAGGATCTTGGTGCTGGCTACAGGAAATGGACGAGGCAGTCTCTCCATTGATTCTGACTTGCCGATGGCCACGGTTAGGCACGTGCCAAGACAAGCGTTGTTGTTAAATTTTCCACTTGTGTGTGATGAGAAGAACAAAATGATGTAAGCTTAGCGTCAGTTGAAATCTTTACACTGACGAATGATTAAACTGAAATCAAACATGCTTCTAACTGACTCAAGTGTGTGTGTAAGCACAACAAATATAATATTACAGTGAACGATACAGAGACTTGATTTAACAGATGTTTAGGGAACAGGCTTAGAATGGGCATTTGCATTCAAACCAGGAATGGCATCACATATTCTGTGTGAGCCATTGGAGACTAGCAGTTACGTTGGGAAAAGACTGTCTGCTACAGCTTAGCTTTCAGCATGTGCTGTGAGTTGAACTACAGTTAGCAGCCAGCACTTTGCTACATCTCCCCCATTCTTTTGAAATCCATTGTCTGCAATGGTTAAATGAAAGTAATTCTTGTGAGCAGACTTAGCTAAGCATCAAACAAGAGTTATTGAGTAGGTAAAGGGAGATTATTTAGCTGATAACTGATAGCAGAGTGAAATTTGTAGTGAACACAACATTCTTATGAACTACATCCTACTTCTATATTCAAAGTGGCATTAGACAGGTTATGTTATGGGTTTGAACTTAGTCCAATGCATCCTCAGTTAACTTTGAAGTGTTTGATATAGAGAAGGGGTCCCAGTTAGGTAAATACACTATGAAGATGGAAAGCATTCATTTTTGTGCCCATCAATCTATGTATACATCAACGCTGTCAGACATACATGTAAAAGCATAGATTATAATGACATGAATTATTTCAGCATGCTGATAGACATACTTTGCATAGCTAAGACCATGCGACAAGCTAGACTACAGGTTAAGCAAGAAGAGAAAAATACAAACAGAAATACCTGAAAATGAAAATAGAATCAAAGCATGAACAGGAATGATATGAAAAAGAACATAACAGCACTGTTTCAGCTTAGCAAGAATTAAAAAAGTAATAATAAATCAACATGAGTATAAGCATCATGCCTGTTTTTGCTGAAATGTCTCACTGTTCTGGCTGTAAAATATTTCTTCACCAGTCTCAAAACACAGTTAGTGTAGTCCTGGTTGCCAGTTGTGTGGATTGCCTAGGGGTGGGAGCTGCTAGTGGAGGCGGCTCTGGTGCAGCTTGCATGATGGAGGCCCTGGGTTTCAGTGTGGGTCTGACCAGCCACACACCACTGTCACTGTCACTGTCATAGTGTGACCCCTTGCTGTCCTGGCAGTGCAGTGGGGCTGGGTCAGTTGGCGTCACAGCAGGTGGTGGTTGTTCGCTGTACCTCTGCTGACTGAGGTTGGCCACAGGCCACAGCATCAGATGTGGTGCTATCTGTGTCTGCACCTGTGTTGTCTGCGGTGTCTTGGTGCTGCTGCAGAGGAAGAGACTGATCTGCAGGAAGGATGCTACAAGTATTATATACTGGCAAAATCGTCGCAATTCCATCTTTAAATTTATACCATTTGTGTTTGCCTCCGTTAAACTGATTTAACGCAGTTTGTAATTTTCAGCAACGAGCTCACTAAAACTGACCCATTTCAGGTGACTTGAATTAAGATTATAAATTCATCTTAGATAATCAACACTTCATTTTATACTCATTAGAAAGTAGGTGTTGTGCTGCTACTTTTGTGACCTATCCAACGTAAATCAGTTCAGGAATCATTTAGATATTTATCATTGAGCACCTTGTCACAAACACAATGCTAATTAAATTTAGGGGGATTTGAGCTGATTCTCTTCACAGGCCATGCTTGTGTCATTGCAGTTCGCTTAACTTACATAAGTAGATGGAGTGGGTGATCACTGGTCACTTTTCCACCTGGCCAGTCACTGGCTAGAGCCTGCTCTCTCTTGCTGTGTCGCAAGTGGTGTGTGTTGTGTTTGTTCCCACAATGGCTAGCATCATCACCATATGACTGTAAGTACTCCATGTAAAATGTGCTGATGATTTGTAAATTGTATTCTTTGACACAGTACCTGTGTTCATATGAGTATGTTGATATTGCTTTGTTCAGTTATTGCTTTGACATGTAGTCACAGCTAGGCTATGATTGATCTACCTAATCGTCATGTCGTCATATGCTTGTAAGCAGTATTCCATTTAACTCTTTTCAACGTCACAGTCAGTGACGTCTCTGGACACTGATAGTTTGTTCAAGAATGTACTAGGGAAAGACGCGTTCTTTCTCATTTGCTGTCACTGATAAAAGTTAAGTTACTTATCCTGCAGAGCTTCTGGGAAGGATATTTAAATGCTGCACACATGCTGTACTTAACTGTTAATGTTCTGCACAAAACTGGGTAACTTGTATAGGTTCATTCACCACTTAATGGTTAAGCCATGATGGTTCTTCCAATCTTTGTATTGAGCACTAACAAACAATAGAAAACCCTTTTGTAACGAGCCTCTACATGTTCCTGGCCTGCACGTGGAGATTTTCTATCCTTTAATTCAGTAAATCATCATTAGTAATTCTTTTGTACCATCCCCTTATACAACACTCGGGTACACTGCTACATTATTATTATCATTATTATTATTATTGTATTACACAAATCCGATGAAAAAAAAAAGTACAGATATGAAACGTTTCCAAGTCAACCTTCAAGACATGGCATCCATTTCAAATTCATATCAGTCAAATTATTAGCAAACAACATGGACAGTACAGCTTCACAGGTTGTTGTCCACTTGGAAAACAAACAAACAAATGTAATAGCATTTATCTTGGTGGCACTTTGAATGATTGTGTGTTTGAGATTGCGAGTGTGTGTTGTTGCTTGTGATGCTATGGGAAGCAATTGCGTGTTTCTTGAGAATATAATTTTACTGGAATCATCGTTCCTCAGTGTCAGTGAGTACAGTTCTGGGAAGCTCAACTGATCCCGTCGCAGCAATTGAAAACCAGAGCTTGAGAATTGGTTGGTACTGGTGTTTCAGTGTTTTGCATTTTGTCACACTGATGAGGTGAGGATATCTTTAGTATTGCTGATAGGTCCCGTTATTGTTATTATTATGCATATCTTTTTGTTCTTTATTATTTATCATACATTTTGTATTTTTCTTCTTGTTAACTGGATTACTGAATTTCTCTATTTCAGAAAACTAATGGAAAGGCGAACCATTTCTGGAACTGTTTTGGTGTTTATTTCCACTCGATTGTCTTTGTAATGATCATAGGTCAATTCAATCAAATGCTAAAGTGTTATATTTGTATTGTCTGAATGTTTTCCGTTTGGTTGCACTACTTAAGTCCCATACAGCACATTCCAACTATACGTTGTAACTATTATACTGTTTTAGAAATACTTTTTGTATGTTTTACCAAATGGCGCTAATGTGCCTTTTTATTGCAGAGTTTTGCATATTGACGCACATTGTTACGCGCTGTCGCGCACTGTCACACTTTGTGTCAGCAGAGATCAAAATAGAGAACCTCTGTGAAACGATCCTGTGTGTGGGTTTCATTCCCTTTCCTCCCCCTCTTGTCCTCCTCACTCTCTTCTTGAAAACGCTGTCTCGAAGATAGAACCCACCCACAACAACACAAACAAACAAACGAAAACGTCACCAAAGAGAGTGCAGCTCGAATACGGGTGGAATCAACTCTGAGGCGAAAGCGTGTGAGACAGCATGAGTGACATTCAACACGTGTGATAGTCACACACACACTCTCGCAGATACGCCTATGTTTGTTACTCCCAGGTTTGCCAGAAGATGCTTTGTTCAGAAACACTTTCTGATTGATGGTCTCTTTTTTTAAGGGAGAGTTCATTGCTCACATGGGTGCAGTAATTTTCATAATTATGTGCTTCATAAAGTATTTTCTGGTTTCTGTTTCCGTCAGAAGGTTAGCAGGGTCACGTCTGTTATATACAACAGGTTTTCAATGTGTCAATGACCGTAAGTCATCTGTCTTCCTTTCCTGTCAGGTCTTGGTCATCGCTGTCCTGTCTTACCTTTGTAATCTGTCATTACCCTGTCAGTATATGAGTGGGTGGTCCCCTCTGTATTTGTCTTGTTTCGTTTATCTCTGTGTCTTTTAGAGAGAGAAGAAAAAAAAAGAAGAAAGCCATAAGTTATTTCCAAGAGAGATAATTATATAATCCATGCATGATGCAACCCATGAGTTACTTCACATTGTGGTGAAATAGATTTGCAGGCTGATTGTACAACACAGTGATGTGCTTTTCAGACACTTTTGGTGCTCAACTGAGCAACAGCAAAACAAAGAATCATAATATCATTGAATAAACTTCAGGTAGGTTGTAAAATGGATGAAACCTTGAGGCGAAGATTGAGAGACAGGGTAAATGATAATCGTATAAATCTAACAGTCACACTCAGATACACACCACCACAACAACTGTTATTCCATCTGTGCGCGCGCGCGCATGTTTGTGTGTGTGTGTGTATGTGTGTAATAATGAAATACAAACAATGTTTTGTTATAATACATCACTTTTCTTATCCAGTCTTTGAATATTACTTCATTACACTGACTGTTCAGACATGCTGGTACAACGAGTTCCAGCATTCAATCAACGAAAGAGTGAAAAGAATAAAAACTGATTGATATGCTGGCCCACATTCGTTAAAAGTTCTGCCAAACCCAACAACTGTCGTGGTGATAATTATAGGAGACGCGTTAGGCCCAGCACAATTATCAGTCCACCTTGACTTTGCTCTCTCCCTTGACTTTAAGAGAGTTGTGATACGAGCCGCATGGTTTGAGAAGGAAAAGTTCGAACCATACGTAATCGTATTTTGAGAGAAAAAAAAAAACCACTTTCATTTCACTTTTGGTCAATGGATGGCTCTGGTATATACCGCAAATGGCCTACATGAAACAACCCCCTCAGCCCTCTTTTGAAAATACACGTCTCCACACTGATGAAGACGTGAAACACTGACAGTAGAACATTACCAGGACAACTATGGTTACCTGAAGTTGCTTTCCGTTCAGTACCAGTCCTTCCTGTGAGAAAAGGGTTGAAAGTTGATGTTACTTCGAACTAATTCTCACTCCTCAAAAAGAACCTCTTTTTCAAGGAAACACAAAGGACCTGGTTCCTGTCATGAATCACAGTCCAAAGTCACTCCATCCTATTCTCACACACACACACACACACACACACACACACTCCCCCATCCCCGGCCACACAGTGCTACAGGTGTGATAATGTAAACCCACCAAACACCCATTCCTCAGCATGGTCTGTTCAGAGCAGCAGAATATAGCGGGGAGAAAGAACCCCTTTTTTCGAGGAAGAACAAAGGACCTGGTTCCTATCCTGGACCACAGTCCTCAGCCACTGACAACTCCCACGCCTCCATATCCTGACCACATGTTATCATCGATGTTATCGTGTAAAACCCCTGCAATGCCTTGTTGCACAGTAAGTGATATCCAGTCAACCAGAAAAAAAAAGAATTAGAATAAAATAAGAAACTGACAAATCACGCACATCCACCAATGAAGATTCTAGTGATGAGTGTAAGACAATATTTCATATACTTTCACTCCAGGAATTAGTTCAATTTAAATCGAAAGGCTGTCAATATAGTTTACATTGGATTCCATCCATTTCAAAAGTTGAACCTCTCCAGATTTCCTTCGCTTTTCCATAAAAGTGTTGAATGTGTAAACAAAGGGGTTAATAGCAGCATTCAGAGGTAAAATAAATATTGCTAAGGCAACATTTATTTCACCAGGAATGGGAACACCAGCAGACGCCAAAATTCCACACATTCCAATGGGAAACCAACACATGAAATCTGTGACTGCAATGGTGACCAACCTCCGAGCTATGGCCATATCTTGCGACACTTGTGTAGTTTTAGTTTTCAATGAATTTTTCTGTATCGACCAGTAGATGACAGCCTGACCACAAGAAATCAATAAAAACAAGAGAAAATTAAGGATGATCAATATACCAAATGAATAAAATCTTCCTTTGAACTCTTGCCTAGTCACGGGCAATGGAATGCAGATACCTGTCTGGCTGTAAAACTCCCAGTGCGATGTCATCGGAAGTAAAGGTAACGTGGCTAGAAACAAGCCCAGGAACCAAATTAGTGAGCACGCCACGACTGCTGATGTTCTTTCAAAACGCAAGGTGCTGAACGGAAAACGAAGAACAATGAAACGATCCAGTGTGATAAGCCAGATGATGAGAGCTGACTCTTCACTGGACAACAGAGACAAAAATCCAGCAACCTTACATGTGACACTGTTTTTCCATATGTCGTCATAATGGAGATATCTGTCACGGTACTGTTCATCAGCCACTCCTATAATAGAACCATAGACGCCCATCAAAACGTCTGCCAGTGTCAGGTTGATGACAAACACATCAAATCCCCTAGCTGAAGTACGTTTGTTCAGACACATACGAACTGAAAAGCAAAAGATATTACCAGTAACTGACAGACTGCTGATCAACCATATAAATGCACGATACACCCATGACTGCAATAAGTCTGCACATGATGAAATCTCATCTTTTTTGGTATAACACTGTGAATCAAGAAAGTGACTGGGTAATATCTGACTACAGCAAAGTTTATAGTTTTCTGTTGATATGATATGCAGGTGGGACAAATATTTGAAAATGTCTCCTGGAAATATTTTCACTGGACTACCATCCATATATAAATCAGTTAGATATGGCGTGAACTGAAACCCTTCAGGACTGATAGTATGGATGGAAGTAGAGGACAAATTCAGTTTTCGTAAGCGAGAAAACGGAGTCAATGCTTTAGAGCTGAAGACTGACAACATAGTCTGTGACAGATCAATCACTGACAGTTTACTCTGCTGTAAAGTGGATTCATCAATTGAATAGAGTGAAGTTATGGGATTGCTGGATAGGGAAAGTGCCTGTAGATTTTCTAAACCAATAAAGGATGTCATGTTGACATGCCACATTTTGTTCCCACTGAGGTCCAGAATCCTCAAGTTTACCAGCTTCAGACTGAGCAAGTGAGTCACAGAGCACTGGGCAAGAATCAAGTGAATGAGATAAGTGTTGTTACTGACATCACCTAATGTCATACCTGTACCTGTGGCATCCAGGTAGCGGACCTGAGGGAAGCCTGCTGCAAAGAAAGGCTGGAGACACAGCAATGTGTAACCTTGACATAAACAGCCCACAGGACAAGTCACGCCACACAATAATTCATCATCATGCATTGGGCAGTGAGGCCAGCCATCACAGAGATGATCACTATGGAGGCATTGTTTTGAAAATCTGCATCGGAAAAATCCTGGACACTTCATTTCGTCACATCTCTCTTCATCCTGACGGCTGATGCAGTCATACATTCCATTGCAACGTGTATATACAGGCACACAGTCGTTTAGCTGACCAGGGCAGCGGTAGTGGCTGTCAGGACAGGTGTCATTAGAATGCATTGGAGTTATTGTGAACTGCGTGACGCCATCAAAATCGATGACAGCAGGTGATGGAGAAGCTGCTTGATCTCTTTTATATATTTCTCTAAACGCATCACAGTTAGTTTCATCTGATTTGTCTTGGCAGTGGGGTATTTGATCACACATATTGTCATAAGATAGACACTGGCCATTACTGCACGTGAATGTTCGAAAACAAGGAGGGGGCTTGCAGAAAGACTCATCACTCTTGTCCTGACAGTCACCTATGAAGTCACACACCAAGGTGTATGACAATGTTGTGGACTGATCGTCACATGTGAATGTGGGCACTGATGCAGTGTGATGATCCCTGGAATCAAACAAACTGGTGTGTGACGCTGAGTCAGGAAAAAGACATAGTGTATGCTCTTTGTTGCACGTTTTGTATTGGCTGGAACCACACAAAAGAAAAGAGTGTGTCACGTGACCTTCCTCACATAAAACTATGTCTCCTTGTCCCTTGCTCGAAATAAATTGTGTGCTTGGTAAGGAAATTTGTTTTCCACGATTTTTGTTCTCATTCGCACCGCTCTTGATTTCACAAACGGCCTTTTTGTAAAATGCGTGAGTACATGAAGCAAGCCACAAATCTCTAAAACCGGACATATAACCACATACTTTTTGTCCGAAAAGTGCTAGACCCTTAAATGCCATGTGATGAACTATGGTTCTGTCAACGCTAATGAGACTGTGTTTATACATAACAGGCAACGATATATCATTTGTATATAAACCAGCTGTTGTAACGTACGACTGTATGGAATGTATGTCTGTTATATTTTGAAGATAGCTGTACAAGTTATATACACACTTAGGAAGACCTAATATCCCCCCCAGTGTAATACAGTAATCATTAGTCCTTTTGTTAGCATCAGCCTCATTCTTTTTAAATTCTGGCGAAATGTCCACAAAAATGTAGCAACGATTACAAAGTGCTATCATCCCATGGCAGTCAGCACTGCTGAAGGGACAGTGTTCATTTTCATCCCGTCCATCTTCACATTCTGTCTTCAGGTTACAATCCATGTGGTGTTGGAAGCTGGGGTAATCATCCACAGAACAGTTCCACAAACCATTGCCCAGCCTTTGAGGTGTTTTACTTTCATTGAAAAAAGAAAAGAAAAGGAAAAGCCGAAAGCAGTTTGTATTGATGCAGCTCGTTCTGACCATTTGAAAACCGAGTTCTGATATCACGAAGATTTGAGCAGAGTCAGTACGAAAGGCATTTCTGTTCCACACTACATCTTTGCATTTGACAAATTGCATATCTGAAGAATCGATATGGTTGTTATGATGACACAACCAGATGTTGTTTGACGTTCGCAATCCATTGCCTTTGAAACTGATCATGACTCTGTGTCTTGGTGGGACAGACACATTTCCCCACAAATAACGGGGACCACCACTGCTAACATTTCTGCTCACTGTGAAGTATCCAGACGACTGGGATGTCATCACCACAACAACACCATCAGCTTCTGTATTTGATTGTGTTTTCAATTACAGCATTATTTTTTCAATTACACGATGGGTAAGATATCACTCAATCTGCTATTTAACCAGACAATAATCAGCCAGTCAATGAAACTATACTTACCTCAAAGAAAACCTGAATTAAATTCAACGTGGAATGAATGAATCTGGGTGAGCTGGTACAATGTACAGCTGTACCTGGCAGTACAATTCACAGCTCAGTTTGGGTGTGCAGTGTTATGTAACTCGGGCCTATTCTGGAGAACAGACCCTAGACACAGTTTGATGTGTCTGGGATAGTTGCAGCACACTCAACAACACCATACAAATGAAACACAGGTAAAGAAGAGACAGTTCACAACAATTCCACACTCGCACGGGCACCCCAAACAAGCTATAACACAATCGTATGTGACAGATGAATTGGCTTTCAAGAAAAGACACCCCAACCTCCCCAAAGGAATGCCCTGACACGACATCATACCATTCTACTTGTTTCATGGCTTTGTCCCCTGCCTTCTCAAGGCCTGACTAAGCGCGCTGGGTTACGCTGTTGGTCAGGCATCTGCTTGGCAGATGTGGTGTAGCGTTTATGGATTTGTCCGAACGCAGTGACGCCTCCTTGAGCTACTGATACTGATATTGGGCAGGGGAATGACAACAGCTAAGAGAAGAAAGAGAATCGTTCGTTGCATCACTGTTATGACTATCTTTTGAGAATACCCTCTCTTTTTCAATGTCCAGTTCATGTGGCCTTAAACAAAAGATCTTGTCCTTGTGAATGTCTCTAGCTCCTGGATTCTTTATTCATAGTGTTTGTTGCACTCTCTCTCTCTCTCCCTCCCTCTCCTATATTTTTTGTTCTTTTTTTTCACTGATCGCTTGATGTAAAAAAAGAAAAGAAAAGAAAAAAAAAAAGCAATTGCTGCTTATTCAGTTTACCATCATGAAATAAAATGTTGAGTTAACTTGACTTCACACACACACACAGACACACACACACACACACACACACACACACACACACACACACAGAAGGAGGGAGAAAGAACGGAGTTGCCTCTACAAATCTTCCAAAGCTTCCCCTAGCATGTCCCTACAACTCACTACTGGGCAGACTCGTTGATCAACAGGAGCGAAAGGTGAAGATGTTATCTGATTTCTATGTACAGAGGTCCTCAACAAGATTGCTGAAGCCTCCCGCCTCTTTGGTCTCACAGTCAGCCTGGGCAAAACAGAGGTCCTGCTACAACCTGCCCCAATTTTCATTGCTCGTCTCCACCCCCTCTATCACAGTCGAAGGAACAGAGCTGAAGACAGTGGAAAAATTCAAGTACTTTGGCAGCGTCATTTCCAGTGTTGGAACCCTGGACAAAGAAATCAGTGCCAGGATCTGCGAAACGAGCCAAGGTCTTGGTCGTCTGCGAACACCTGTCCTGAACCAGCACATCAGGCTGTCCAAGAAACTGAAGGTGTACAAGGCCATCACTCTCTCCAGTATCCAGTACGCATTTGAAACATGGACTCTACAGGTACTTGAAACAGCTAGAGCAATTCCAATTTCACAGCCTGGAGTCAATACACGGCATCCACTGGCAGAACCGTGCCACCAGCATCGGAGCCATAATCTTGAAAACCCAGCTTCGATGGATGGGACACGTCATCCTGATGGAAGACTCCTGGATGCCTAACCAGCTGCTGTATGGTGAGCTTTGCTCAGGCAAGTGGAACTAAGGCAGGCCATGCAAGCAGTTCAAAGACTGAGTGAAGGCCAACGCAGTCCTTGCCGGGATCGTCCCAAGGAAGCTCGAGCACTGTGTGCAGGACAGGTGTGGCTGGAGTGCTCTTTCAAGGCAGGCACATAAAAACTTTGAAGAGGGACTCCATGCAAGCATCATTGTGGCCCATGAGAGGAGAAAAAGTAGCAACAACTGTGCCAGCTGAACCAGGACAGTTCTCCCCCTACTAAGAAAGACCGTGCCCTTCAAGAATTGGACTCCACAGCCACCTGCGAATCCACAACAGATAAACTGTGCAAGCCGTCATCATTGAAACCTATGGATTACCAAGAAGAGATTTCACCCATGTCCCCTTGGACAGGTTATCGATATAATGTGCTGGATTCAAACCGCGGAGAAAACAAACAAACAAAAAACAACAACAAACAAAAACAAAACATAAAAAGCTTTCTATAGAAGAGGTTGCTGGTGATGAGGGTATGAGTGCAAGTGCATGGATAGAATGGACATGCAGAGAACAAATCTCATCAATTAAATTTCCTGCCACGTCAATCCTTCAAATCAAATCCTAAAAAAAAAGAGATAAACAAATCACAATAAATGAATAATAAATCTTGGTCTCGAGGTATGTGAAAGGTGGTGATTGCATTACGTGTAGTTTTATTATGAAAACGAACGAAAACAAACAAACAAACAGTATATACATACACCTGACTGATTCAAAATGCAGTATTGAAAGAACTGAAAGCCAATGGAAATATGAAAACGAAATCCGGAAGGAGGAGGAGGAATCTTGTTTAACGTCCTGTTTTGACATTTTGTTTTAGTATTGATTTTTACCTTTGAATGATATCGTTTAGGAGAGTATGGGGAGGGGAATGAATGGTGAGTTGGAAGAAACCAGGTAGATGGAGGGGGGAATTTGGGGGAAAAAAGAACTACAATTACATAAAATAACTTAACGGACGTTGTAAAAGAGAAGTCGTAATCTAACAAGTGAAACAACTGATAATGAATGCAAAATACGAAGTAAAACACATCAACGTTCCCTGTCACTTGTGATAAATCCGAAAAGTAATTACGAAAGGAAGCCCCTAATGCCATGAGAGAAAATAGACTTTTTTTAAACATACCAGCTCCATCAAGGATAATTACAATAAGCAGGCGCACTGACCTTCTGTCCAGCAGTGCCCAGTGACTTCTGTCCTCACTATCCTTTCTTTTTTTCTTCTTTCTCTTCTTTTCTCCGCATCTGCTCCTCTGCAATACGTTTATCTCAATGAAACCAAACCAAACAAAGAAAAAATGGTGAACATATTAAGATAGGACACACACACACACACACACACACAAGGTCAAATAAATGTTGACTTCTGCTCCTTGCCCGTGATAAATAATTGACGTCATCCCCTCACAGCAAAATGACGACATTTCGATATGACGTAAAGGACATGGCACACACAGATACGAATCTTCAAAGTTAATTTGGGCTGATATAATCACATCTAAACAATAACGGCGGACATGAAGCATGAGGACGAACGATGAACAAAACCATGACCTCCAGTACGCTGAGCGAACAGCTACTACCAACGGACGACTTCCTTTGAAGGATACAGTGAAGACAGATTTGAAAACAGTGACACAGTAATGAAATGAATGGAAATGAATCTTTCACAGTGAAAATCACGGGTCAAGATTTACCAGGGAATATGAACGCGTCATGACAGAGGGGAGAAACAGAACTGCACACATATACACACACACTGTGTGTTGGACAAGTACACAGATCAGTAATGTAAACTGTGCTGTTGCGTGCCACAGAGTGATGCACGATATGAAGTTCACAGCAAAGCTTTGTAGTACAGTACACTGTTTACACTGTTGACACTGATGATGCAGTTCTGGCAGTGTCACAAATGACATGTTTAGCATGAACCGAATGGTGCCTTCAGGAGGGAGGGTAGATTGACATGGGATATCCTGCTGACTATACTTACCAGTATCTGCTTTGTAACATATGCACAGCATTATCAAACACCACATGTGTGCTCAGTCGTATGTTGCTTCACACTTTGTGAAGGTTTGTTGATTCTCTGTGCTCCAGTGTGTAGTGTAGAAAAAACAACAACAACTGTATACGCCTATATTGTTTAGCTGGAATGTTTTCCAACATGGTGTTGGGTTACTGACAAGAAATGTTTCTATATAAATGTATACAGGCCACAAAGAAAACTCCTCTGCACCTCCTACAGAAATCACATGCAAATTAGAAGTGAGAAGCAGATGCAGGCAAACTGGGTCCTATAAAGATCTGACGTCAGTGAAGAAACGAAAACGGAAGTAATATGGGCACGTCTCACGATTGGCATGATTTGCCAAAAGATCCTACAAGACACAGTGTAACAAGAGAGGAGGAAAGACAGACACAGAGATGGGATGAGAAATTAAAGTTTTCAATAAACATTACAAATAATGCATTGCGTTTTATAAATAACCTTCACTCCAGAAACATCACCCAGGCAACTCCATAGTCTCATGTCACTGAAGGAAGCCACTGAAGGAAGCCTTCTACTGAGAGCATCCATCAGTCTCGAGAGATTTGTATCTGTGTCTTGAATGTCCAATCCATCTGTGCTGGCAAAGCAGTGCTTGCTGTAAATGCCAACGCGGCAGTGTCAGTCATGATCGCAGCGACTGCACCTGAATGCGCTGTCGTTTGTTATTATCCTTGCCCTATTCTTCCAGAATAATTTCAGCTACTCATCTCAACTTCTCTCCCCTCCATAGACCAATTCTGGGTTCCTGCTACCAACAAAAGTGATTGCTTGTAATGTCCTCCCACCTTTTAAAGTTCAAGTCCGTAGATTTGTTTCTGTCCGAAGCCAGTTCCCTGTACAGTGTATCTTTCGGGCTCTTCCCGTAAGGCATACAGTGAAAGAAGGCGCTGTTGGAGCAATGTGATGAGGTTTGAGATCTAAGCCTTGTCAGGACCTCTTTATTTCGTGACGCCATCAGTCCATTTGCCACCAAAGTGGTAGGAATTTAGGACCCGTCCCTGTTTAGTGTAGATGGTCCAGGACTCACAGCAGTAGAGCTGTGTGCTGAGAACATAGGTCCTGCAGACTGTGATGCTTGTTTGTGTGGTTAGCTTCTGTTTTTGTTTTGTTTTGTTTGTTTTGTTTTTTTCCTAAAGAAGGGAGGTTGCAGAATGGTTGGACGCTTTTCTGCTCAACACAATATCCTTTCGATTCCTGCTCTCACCAGTTCTCCAAAGTTTGACTGCAAAAAGCGTATTGAGCTTTTTTAGTCATTCAAATGAGACAATAATTTGTAAACCGAGGTCCCGTGTGCAGCACATATTTGGCGCACGAAAAAAAGAAGAAAAAAAAAGAAAAAAAAAAGAAAGAAACTGTGGCAACAAAAGAGTTGTCCCCTGGCAAAATTCTGTCAAATAAATCCACACTCTAATCCTTACACTGTAAGAGGGGGCTGGGTCACACCCAGGTCATAACTTCTGGATGCCCTTGTATTGCCGCCTTTTATTTCTCTTTTTTCCCCGGTCCTCAGCAGGTTCGAACCCGCGCCTCCAGGGTGGTCGCCATTTCAGGACTTAGTCACCTTTTCTGGCAGACGTTTTAACCACTAAGCCATCGTACGCCTAGTTTGAGTAGGGAGATTTATTCCTTTTGAAGTTTACTTTCATTCCTCCTCAGCCAGATCCAGCTGGAACTCTTTTCTGTTGCTTCCGCCATTGCCTTGAGAGCCCTTGTCCTCTCTCTGCCAGATATCGACGACTGTATCATGAGGCTGTAGGCAGATGCGCCCCAAACCCTCTTGCACCAATCACTATGGCGAGGACTTTGGCTTGGAAGCCAGATTCTCTAGCTGCTAGGCTGGCATACTTCTCGGTCTTGTAGATGTAGGCTTTCTCCATTCTGTTTTCGTATGGCACATTGAACTCAATCAGAATTGCTTGTTTCGTTGCCTTGGAGTGGAGTACTGTGTCAGATCTCATGCCACTCTTGCTGATGATTTCCGGGTGTCTCTTCCCCTCTGGTAGGTCAACTGTGCATTCCCAATCTTCAGCATCATCAAGCAGCCCACGTTTCCATGCTTTGGAAACTTTGGATGCTGTTCCTGGCCAGACTTTATTGCCTTCTGCTGAGCGGAACGCTACTGGAACTTCTAGTTGGGTTGGTGCTCCTTGGACAGTGCTCACCACGTGTACAATTTCTTTTAGCACTTGGTTTTGCTTCCATGTGTACCGTCCTTGGCTCCACACCGCTTTGCATGAGCTGAGGACATGTTCCACTATTTGTTTGCCATGGCAGAGTGGGCACACAGGGTCATCTGCTTTCCCCCATTTCACCAAGTTTGTATTTGATGGAAGGAGGTCGTACACAGCTCTTAGGATGAAGCTGATCCTCAGAGGGACCATGTTCCACATGTTGCTCCAGCTGAGGCTCCTTTGGAGCGCATTTTTCCATGTTGTCCATTGCCCCTGCTGGTCTCGCTGGACTGCCTTCTGGACTCTTTTATCATCCTCTTCCTTCTTGATGTCCTGTATGATCATGTCTCTTTTTGCTTTCTCCCTTGCCTTGGACCACCATTCCATTTTTGTCAAGCCCAGGCCTTGTCTGTTGGTTTTGGTGTGTCCTGTTATTTCCTTCGTCTTAAGGCTTTCTTTCGCTGCACTGACTGCCTCCCTGACTTTCCATTTTCTGCCAGTCTTCAGCTTGGGTTGGTTGGATCTCGCAATACTGTCACCTGAGTCTTCGAGCATGCTGAGAAGTCTTGCCTTCTTGTATTCTTGTATTCTTCAACAAGGGACTTCAGAGGTAGCCTCAGCTTTGCTTGGCGACAGTAGAGTGCCACGTCAGTGAGACCAAGTTGGACACTAAGCCATTTGCATGTGTAATTGTTGATCTTTGCCTCAATCGACTCGACTGTGCTACCGTTGATACCATATATCAGGAGAGGCCACAGGAGCTTTGGTATCAGCATGGACTGTAGGCACCACACTTTGTATTTGCCAGGAAGGCCACACTGGTCTATGATATGCAGGCCTTCTTTTGCTGTCTGCTTGGTTTATTGTCCTCTGTTTGTGTCTTTCAGGGACTCGTCATACCATCTTCCAAGGCTCTTGACTGGTTCATCTGACACCGTTGGAATAGCTTGGTTGGCTACAGTGAATGTGACCGTTTCAGCTACCTTTCCTTTACGCAGTGAGAGGCTCCGTGATTTCTTTGGTTTGAAGTTCATCCTGACTGAGTCAACTAGCTCGTTCAGCCACTTCAATATTTCACGGTGTCATCCTCTTTTGTTGAAAGGACTGTTATGTCATCCATGAAGGCTTTCAAAGGAGGTATCTGGTATCCGTTACCGAGGTCGGCTTGATCCGTTCCCTTCATTGAGGCCTTATAGTATAGATCACTTCCATTGCCAGCACGAACAGGATTGGAGAAATTGCACAGCCCATGGCTAAGCCCACTTCCAGATTGATCCAATCTGTCGTGTATTCCTTGGTGGTGAACCACATTGAGAAGCCATAGAAGTATTTCTTCAGCATTTCCCTGATGTTCGTTGGTACATGGTGCATCTCGACAGCCAGTTGGATCATCTCAGGAGGGACTGACCTGTACGCATTTGCCAGATCCAGCCATACCACATCAAGGTTCTTTTTCTCTGCCTTTGCTCTTTGGATTGCATCCCAAATCATTGTGGCATGTACTGCACAGCCAGGAACTCATGGGATGCCGCTTTTCTGGACTGACACATCCAGGTACTCATGTGTGTGTGTGTGTGTGTGTGTGTGTGTGTGTGTGTGTGTGTGTGTGTGTGTATGTGTGTGTGTGTGTGTGTGTGTGTGTGTGTGTGTGTGTGTGTGTGTGCACAGGGGTGGCGGGGTCAGCGAAGTCCTCTTGGGCGGATGATACAGCAATAGCTTCAGTGAATCACTTCAGTCCGTGAACAAATCATTTCGAAAACGGTCTGTGAAATAACACCGTGACAGTTGTTTTTTTTTCCGTGTGGTATATTAAATAGCACTTCTACGTTCAGAAATTGCCGTTAACATGGTTCTAATTAAACAGCACCACCCAATTTTAAGTTTGTCCCCCCCCCCCCCCCCCCCCCCCATACATTCATACATTCCATGCCCTTTACCTCTGGTGGGATATCCCCCAAAGGGAACCCTTTTCAAGGCGAGACAAATTTGTTTAAGTTCCACACGCTGCATATATATACCCCCGAAATAGCATCACTTCAGTCAGTGACATATACACAGCATCATAAAGTTGTGGTGCTAAACCAGGAGTATATATATTAGCCTGTCACAGTGGTAAAATAACAGTGTGATTTCAATGCTGTATATTCAAAATGACATAAAGATTATACAAATGCCATGAAAATGGTGCTATCGAAATAGCACCACCCAATTTTAAGTTTGTCTCCCCCATACATTCCATGCCCCTTACCTCTGGTGGAATATCCCCAAAAGGGAACCCTTTTCTAAGTGGTCCAAGTTCGTTTAAACTTCGGCGCGGTATATATATATATATACATATACTCCCCAAATAGCACCACTTCAGTTACACCGTTGTACACGGTAGTTTAACGTGGTGGTGCTAAATCGGGAGTGTATGTATCTTATTTTGACAATGTACAGTAGTCAATGGCCTGTGGCCGTTGTCGATACAGTATAGACCGGATGTATAAAACACCGGATGTATGAAAGTCTGCATGTATGAAAGGGGCAGGCAGGGTCCCGGCAGAAGCTACTCTTTGTTATTACTTAGCATTTTCCGGTTGTATGAAAATCGGATGTATAAAAGTCCGGTTGTATGAAAGCAAATCTCTGGTCCCGAGCAGCACAAATGCGCTGTTGCAAGACCGGTTGTAAGAAAACGAAACCGAAAGTAGACCAAATTCACCAAAGTGTGGTAAATTCCCCGTAAAATTATTTCCCCTTCCATAGCGACTCGATCTTGCAAAATGGCGGACCCGCACCGCAAAGCGAAAGGTACAGGCAAACGCAGAGTGTTGACATTGTCTGAGCGCCTTAAAATCATAAAGGCAGTAGAGGACAGTCCATTCAAATCCCGAACACAGATGGCCATTAATTTAGGTGTCCCCCTGCCAACGCTGTCAAATATCATGAAAGACAAGAACAAATATCTTGCTCAGGCAAGAAGCAGCGATATTGTGACGACGAGCAAGCGGGCACGGAGCTCTCAGCTGGCGTCTGTGGACAAAGCGTTGCTGGACTGGTTTACGTCATGCAGGTGGACTATTCTTATTTTTTCTTTATGAATTTTTATTTGTTGATTGATTTGAAACTGTATGTTCATACTGTCCGCGCTCTAAAGGTGGGTATCAGTGTCTCACAGTGTGTGTATGTGTGTGCACCTGCGTACGTGTGCGCGCATGCGTGCGTGATAGTGTGTGTGTGTGTCTGTGTGTGTGTATGTCTGTCTGCCTGTCTATCTTCCTGTCTCGGTGCCCGTGCCCCTGTATTTTTAACCTACACATATATGCCTTGAGCCATCCGCATATGCAATATGACTTCAATGTGCCCAGCAGTTTGCTTGGAAATTGGTAGCAGTACATTGGTAGTAAAAAGTTTGCGACCGCATAACGGGGGCAATACAAGTGTGTGTGTGTGTGTGTGTGTGTGTGCGCGTGCGTGTCAGTGTGTGTGCGTGAGCGCATCAGTGTGTGTGTGTGTGTGTGTGTGTGTGTGTGAGGGGAAGGGGGAGGAAGTGGTGGGGGTGCAGTAGTTGGGTGTTGTAATGTTTGCGTGGTGTTGGCAGAACACAGCAATAAACAATAAATACCGAAAACACAGGAGGACGGTTGGCAGGTCTTTTACTTCATTTCGCTCTCGCTCT
>NC_134904.1:4345368-4352868 GCF_041734735.1 Babylonia areolata | reverse complement strand
TGCTGATGTCATGAAACATCATAAGAACACAAACATGATCAGCAATGATGCTCGTCCATCAGACGTCACTAACGTTTGTCCAGGGGTGGAATACTTCACGAAGACAAACAAGACAGACAGCACTATTCTACAGTTCAATGCGTCAGACTGTGAGACTGACTTGCCAGAGTTCACCACACATCAGGGGGCAGTGTACAGTGTGTGTACAGACTCTACAACTTTCTGTAAAATGCATGTGACAGCTCCACAGGGGATGTTCATCCGTGCTCATATCCGTCGTCTCTCTTACTGGTGTGGGAGAGATCAGAGTTACTGGAAAACACAAATATTTTCTAGATTTAAAATCTCAGTAATATGCGATCGTCACTCTCTAGAGGAAATATTTGTTGATTCTAAGGTTAGTGAAATGTTCATAATAAATACCAACAATCCTCCAGTACATATGGATTTTGAGAAAATTACAGTTCACAGTCTTGTCTCAGAATATACATCGGAACATGCAGGGTATGTGATAGCACCGTTTATCATGAAATGGGATGTGATAGATTTTCAGAAAGAACTAGAGGCTGGTTACGGACGTGTGATCATGGTAAGTGTTGAACAGTCACTGGAGCCAAAGTGGTGCACTGAGCGTCAGAACATAGAGGTGATGTACAGAAAACCAAACACAACTCGACTTAATGCTGCATACATGTGCCTTCAACGTTCGACGTCAGCTCACGTCTTTCTCACCTCATACCTAAAAATTAAATTGAAATACCATTTGTATGAACATGCTTTTCACAAAATAGCATTTTCAATCTTGAATGAGGCAGATCAGCCCCAACAGCTAGTAAATCGTGCATTCAATTGTTCTGTAAATCATTACTCCAAATTTCAACCTCTTCTACACTGCAACCTGAAGCCAGAGTGTGAAGACGGACGAGATGAAACAGGATCTTGCCCTTTCAGTAGCCCAGACTGCAAAGGTTTGGTGGCTTCACAAAGTAAGTGTTATAAGCTAACCTTGACTGACAGAGTTCTAGTGATTACACTGGCTGTGACTGAGTGTCAAAAAGGAGGTGGTAGACTGGCGTCAATAAAAACACGAAAGGAACAAAATGAGATTCTCAATATTTTCAAAAACTACCATTGGTTTCGAGTAAATATTGGTTACATATCAGGCTGGTATAACCTGCCTTTCATGTACAGTATGTTTCGGAAATGGACTGACAACACCTTGATTTACAACATGGACCAGTTTGTACTACAATACTTGTATCGCCCTTCAAGGAGAGCAGTGACGATTGTTCTTGATTCAATGATGCTTACCGATGAAATGTTACTTAAAGCATTGCAAGGTTTCACTCTGGCGTCACTATGTGAGATACAAATGCATTCATCACGTAAGTTTTCCCCAAAGATTGTCCTGGAACACTCACATTCAAATCAGTCTGTCTTCATGCATACACAGCAGATTTTACACCAGTGCCCCAATAGTCATGTGACACATATATTCGTGTCATGTCTCTCCTTAAATGACATGGGTGGCATGCAGGTGACTGACCGGTCTGGAAGGACGACACACCATCATGACATTTTTCACTGTGACAATGGTATCGAAACATTGCACTACACTCTGCTGTGCAATTTCGTACAGGACTGCAGTGATAACAGTGACGAGTCCTTTTGTGAGCATCCTTCCTGTGATGACTTCAGGTGCTCAAACAGACAATGTATACTGAACAGCCAGCGTTGTAATGAATATTCAGATTGCCTTGATGATTCTGATGAGATCAACTGTCCCGACAACAGTCATTACCTCAATCAGGTCAGAAACACAAATGGACCAGCAACGATTTCACATCAGTCTGGATGGGACTGGTTACTTTACTCAGCAGATTATGGACATTGGCGAGTACTGTTCTGACACTCACTACAGTTGTAAGACTGAGTGGCTGTACTGTCTCCCTGTCTACACACGATGTAATGGATTTTCTGACTGCGTTCATGGAGAAGATGAACAGGACTGTGAGAAAACGACCTGTCCTGGTTTTTATCAATGTGTAGCTTCCAAAATATGTGTGCATGAGAACCATCTGTGTGATGGCTGGAGTCAGTGCCCACAGAGAGATGATGAACTGATGTGCGACATGACGTGTCCTGGTGACTGTTTGTGTCAAGGTCACTCCTTTGTATGCAGTGGTTATTTTCCTGCAGGTCTCTTCCCTAACCTTCGGTACGTTGATGCAACAGGCTCGGGAATGACACTGGCTGACTTCAGACAAAGTGCTTATCTTATTCACCTGGATTTGTCCTCCTGTTCCCTTGTGCGAATTTTAAGCACCAAGCTTTCTAACTTGCTATCCCTTGACCTTGCCAACAATGAATTGAAAAGTCTTGATATGACTGTTCTCCTTGACTTACCAAACTTACGATATCTGCAACTGAGGAATAATCCTCTCAGTCACATGACACATGAATTTCGAAGTATGTTCATTATTCACTGAAAGGAATAGATCTATCAAACACTAGCTTGAATATACTTCAAGATGAAATTTCTGTGTATTTTCCACATATGAAATACGTGACACTATCCTTTTCTAGCCTTGAAACCATCAGTTCCACAGGTTTTAAGAATATGCCACTGTTGACAGAATTAGACATGAGAGGAAATCCAGTTAGCAACTTTCCTATGGATTTGTTGGTAGGCTGCAGTCATTTGGGAAAGATCTATTCATCCAATTACAGATTTTGTTGTAAAAACGTGCTTCTCAGTCACTGGAATAAAATTAAATGTTTTGTACCTGACACAGTTTTTCCATCGTGTCAAAACCTGATACCAACTGGACTGCAAAGGGTTTTCTTTTGGTTCCTTTGTGTATCTGCTATTTTAGGTAATTCAGCTATTCTTGCAGCTTCATATGCTGTCAAACCCCTTTCAAAGTTATGTCTCAATACTCACTGTCAGTTTGCACACTGCTAACATCTGTATGGGAAGTCATGTCAGTATTGTTGTGCTTGCAGATAAAATATTCCGTGAGCAATACATCCACGTAGAAAAGACATGGACCAGCAGCGTTACTTGCAAACTGAGTGGTTTTCTTTCCCTTCTGTCCAGTGAGGTTTCCGTGTTGACTGTGTGGCTAATCACGTTGGACCACTACATTATCCTGTGCTGTCCTAGATATATAACACCTTTCAATGAACTTTCAACACCTGTAGCATGCACTGTAACCTGGGTTATTGGAATGACACTGTCATCAATACCTCTCCTGCCCGGACTCTCACATTTGGGTCTCCATGGCCAGTCAGGTCTGTGTCGTCTGGCTTTATTTGATCACTATGACACTACTTCTGGAATCAGATGGTTCTCTGTTATTGGGGTAATTAACTGTTTACTGTACATGACGATCGTCGCTGCTCACACAATCGTGTGCAAACATACACCAAAATTTAGGTTTGCACTTGAACCCGCTAAAAGATCGCTGTACTCTTCAGTACGTTTGATGGGGAAGATAGTCACCACAAATGCCGTATTTTGGCTTTCATTGGGTCTGGTGATGATGATTGCTGCATGTGGTGTTGTGGTACTGGACAAGGTCTATGATGCATTGGTTGTTTTCATGTTGCCGCTGAACTCTTCCCTCAGTCCACTTATCTACATGTGGTCCATTGCAACGGAGCAACGGCAGAAAGCACAGGAAGTAAAGACACTAGAAATGTTAAAAGCACGGCTTGCATTGCCAAGGAAGATTCACAAATAATCTTAATCTGTTTGTCATCCATATGATAGATGCATAGCAAAAACATCGATATAGTTGATGTTTATTGTTGGAGGGAATGATGAGGATTTTTCTAACCAAGTGCCAGGCTCTCTCACCAAAGTGAAATCTGGAGTGTATTTTCCAAACAGCAAGAGAAACTAAAGACAAATGCCGATTGTGCTGTCAATATGGCCACATGAGCTAGTGCGTATGGGGAGGGCACAACGGGTCCCTATGTGTTTGGGTGTTTGAGATTTTTTTCGATACTGCTGTATGTCCAGTCGACCAGGAACATTATGTTTGATCCAGTAACACTCGAAGTACACGCCATCTAAAGTGTTTACATCCATAAACAATACACCAACACAATAAACGAATTTCACGCCCACTTTACTTGTAATTACATTCAGCATCTTCATCAACGGGCAACGACTGAACGCGGTGGACAAGTTCACATACCTGGGCAGTACACTCTCTCGCACAGTTGTCATCGACGACGAGGTGAATGCCAGACTCGCCAAAGCCAGCGCTGCCTTCGGCAGACTCCATAAGAACGTTTGGAACAGGAGAGGCATCACCCTGGAGACGAAGCTCAAAGTATACAAGGCCATAGTTCTCACCACACTGCTGTATGGATGTGAATCATGGACGGTCTACAAACGCCACGCCAAAAAGCTGAACCACTTCCACACCACCAGCCTCAGAAAACTTCTCGGCATAAAGTGGCAAGAGAAGATCCCTGACACAGTGGTGCTCACTCGTGCAAACTTGCCCAGCATCTACACCATCTTGATGCAGGCCCAGCTGCGCTGGGCAGGCCATGTTGTTTGCATGCCAGACCACCGGCTCCCCAAGAAACTGCTGTACGGCGAACTCCAACATGGCAAGCGCTCCCATGAAGGCCAAAAGAAGCGCTTCAAAGACACTCTGAAAGCTTCTCTGAAGGCCTTCAACATCAGCCACGACACATGAGAGCTAAATACAATGGACAAACCAAAGTGGCGTTCAGCTGTCCACAAAGGCGCCAAATCCTGTGAGGCCAACAGAATCGCTGCAGCAGAGCAACGCAGACATGCCAGGAAAAGCAGTGCCAGCAAGTCCCCGACAGCCGCCACAATCCCCTGTCCACACTGCGTCAGAACCTTACGGGCGCGGATTGGCCTGACCAGTCATCTGCGCACCCACAGAGCCCAACCCCCCCAGGATGACTAGATGGTCCTCGTCGATCCCGACGGACGAACCACTACATTCAGCATTCAGTCAATGAGCGTGCGTCTCTGTCTCTCTCTGTTGTTTTTGTGTGTGTGTGTGTGTGTGTGTGTGTGCGGTAGATATATTATTTATTATGACCCTTTTTAAACAGTTTTTTGACACAAAATAAGGCTGCCGTTTGAGTACTCAAATGTTTGCATCTTTGACACACAGTGAGTCTGTGTGATAACCCTGTATTTCAGTTGTCTGTGTGTCCCAGTGTGTGTGGTAAACATTTAACATTAACGTGTAAATGCAAGCAGGTGATCACGGAGACGATCCAATGCCTGAGACAGACAGACAGACAGACAGACAGACACACACACACACACACACACACACACACACACACAGAGAGAGAGAGAGAGAGAGAGAGAGAGAGAGAGTTGCTACAACTTTGTGAAGGCCAAAGGTGAAGGGAGTACTTACAGAAAATTCAAATCCACATTCATCAGCTCCTGCAGTCCAGTTTTAGTCAAAGTTTGTAACGTCCTGCCTCTACTTTGGCTTTAAGGCTGGATTCGCAAGACTGTGGTGTGTCAGGTCAACCCAGCACCTCCAAACTACCGTTCACGTACGATTCATTTCATTTTCCCTAACTTACGTGCTGTGTGGTGTGGTGGTGGTGGTGTATGTGTGCGTGTGTGTGTGTGTGTGGGGGGGGGGGGGGGGGGGGGGGGGGGGGGGGGAGGGGGGGTGGCGGGGGGAGGGGGGATTGTGTATGGGTGGGTGGGTGCATATGCAGGCTCGCTGGGCGGAGCTCATTTTTGTTCTTGTTTTATATTTCAGCCATTTGCCTTCTACGTGTCTTTCTCATAATTCATATTACAGGTTTGATTATTTCATTTTTTTATGGCAATTTTGTTCCAGTTATCACACAGATTGCAAACATTTCTCTGCCAACAGTCTCCTTTCCTGAAGATTTTAAACACGCCCTAGTTACACTGAAGAAACCCGGTCTTGACAAAGAGAACCTGAACAGACCTCTTTTAAATTTACCCTTTCTATCAAAATTACTCGAAAGTGTAGTATTACGTCAACTCTTCAGTCATTTATCATCCTGAGGTTTTCCAATCTGAATATAGACAGAATCCCAGTACTGAGACAGCCCTCTTACACATGTCTAACACATTATTGTCCTGTGCAGACAAGAAGGAAGTCTCAATTTTGTGTCTGCTCGATCTCTCGGAAGCTTTTGACACTACTGATCACAATATTCTTCTCGACCGTCTTCACCACACGTTTGGAATCTCTGGTACAGCCCTCACATGGCTCAAATCTTATCTCTACAAATGTTTATGTAGTAATGGTTTTGCATTTGTATGGCTTAACCAAGGGGTTGGATGTGTTCGTGATTTTCTTGTTTGCTTTAAACAGCGTATGGTTGACTGTAGATGGCAGGGATAGAACGACCATGTACAAAATAGTGAAAGATTTTCTTTGTTCAGATTGTTTAAAAGGAATCATTTCACAGAACCATATTTAGCAAAAAATATTAATCTAGTCATCAGATGTGCTTTAACAAGGTTTCGTTTTGGTGTATCTGATATCAACGTACATAGTAAAAGACAAAAGCCCAGCACTGTAAACGATATGGTATGTCCGTTATGTAGAACTGCAAAAGAAGATGAAGTCCATTTCGTATTATGTTGTCCTGTATTAGATGATTTGAGACAAATATATATTCCGTTGAGATATTATAACAGACCAAGAAAGTTTCGGTTAGTATTACTTCTGTCTTCTATAAATGATAACGTTTTTTCGAATCTTGCCATATTTATCTATAAGTCATTAAAACGACGGAGTTTCATGATTGGTTAAAGAGAACAGAGCTTTGAGCATACACGTTGTAAGATTATATTCATATGCAAATCTATTCTTACAAAATATGTAATCACCCCTTCAAATGGGGCCATGGCCTTATTGAATAAACTTTCGTTTCGTTTCGTTAAATCTTATCTCTACAATCGCACTCAAAGAGTGTTCATCTCAAGTTCTCATTCTGAATCCAGACCTCTTCTTGTTCGATATGGTGTTCACCAAGGTTCAGTTCTTTGTCCAATACTATTTAGTGGGTATACTCAGCCTCTGCCCGACCCCATAAGTGAACGTCGATGCGATTTTCACAAGTTTGCAGATGACACCCAACTCACAACAGCTTCTTCCCCAAGTTCTTTTGCTATCCTTTGCAAAAACATGGAGATGTGCATTGTTACGGTGAAGGAATGGATACTGACTAGCAAGCTTAGACCTCAAGACAGAAGCCTTGCTCGATGGCTCTAGGTTTGTGCTTGGTCATGTCTTGGACCATTCCTTGGCTGTCTGCAACGCTGTTGTGAACCTTCAAACTTATGTCAGAAACCTGGGTGCATATTTTGATTCAGCTCTGCCCATGCATGACCATGTCAGTAATTTATGCGAAACTACAAACTTCCATTTGAGATAAATCCGTACCATTCGACCATCTCTGACTGTTGAAACAACCTCTCAGCTTGTCTGTTTC
>NC_134904.1:4327868-4342868 GCF_041734735.1 Babylonia areolata | reverse complement strand
GAACAGTGAGTTGGAAAAAAAAACGGGTAGGTGGGTGTGGGGGTGGGTGAAATTTTAAACAAATATCTAAATACAATTAGAGAAAATTACTTAATGGACTTCGTAAAAGAGAAGTCGCTAATCTAACAAGCGAAATAACCGATAATGAATGCAAAAAGTCAAAAACATCAAACGTTCTCAGTCTCTTGTGATGACACGCTTTCGTGCAGGTAAGGTTTTATCATATCACAGTAAAAAATTACATGCTTGACAGTCACATCACTGAAAGCGCATACACCCGACCCCAGAGCAACACTTAGTCCGTAATGAACTGACAAAAGTCTGAAGATCAAACCCAGGAATGGTCTGCAAATTGGACCGAAATCTGAGAGAGTCCACTGACGAGGTTTGAGAGTTGTATGAAAGCACCTATAAAAGCCTCTTTCTGGTGTATTATTTATTTCCCTGTATGACAATGGGCAATATACTTGTAGTAGTATAAGGCCTCCTTCGGTCATGGCTGACCATGGATAGAGTATATCCAACCTAATGTCTAATTGGGCTGTCTGCATGGACCAAGCAGCGTCGCCTGTGACTGTAGAGACCGATGCGAGAGAAACAGTCTCTGTCGCAGTGATGACATGTGTAAGCTGATGCTGGTCTGTCGGCTGCCGTCCCTTTTCTGCGAGCTCGTTTTTCTGCTGCAGCAGCTGACAGTTTGTCCTCACCAATCCGTAGCTGATTCTTGAGAGTGCCTCTCCATCTGTTGCGGTCATCTGCAAGGTCCTCCCAGGACTCAGTGTTGATCTCAAGCGCCTTCATGTCACGTTTGCAAACGTCTTTGTATCTCAGCTGTGGGCGGCCGATGCTTCTTTGCCCCGTGGCAATGTCTTTTGGGATGCGACCATCTTCCATGCGGCGAACGTGGCCCAGCCAGCGCAGCCGACGCTGTCTCAGCATGGTATACATGGTCGGAAGGCCAGCGCGAGTCAGGACTTCAGTGTTTGTCACCTTGTCTTGCCATGAGATGCCGAGTATGCGCCGTAGGCTTCTCAGGTGGAAGGTATTGAGCCTTTTCTCCTGACGAGCATGTGTGGTCCACCCCTCACTGCCATACAGCAAGGTGCTGAGGACGCAGGCGTTGTATACAGCCATCTTTGTCTTCGTGGTCAGCTTGGATTTGTCCACACTCTTTGTGTGAGGCGGGCTAGCGTTGTGGCTGCCTCCCCGATCCTCTTGTCGATCTCGGTGTCAAGGGAGAGGTTGTCGGTGATGGTAGACCCAATGTAAGTGAATTGATGGATGACTTCAAGCTCGTAGTCTTCAATGGAAATGGCTGGTGGAGATGGCGTGTCTTGGCCTAGGACGTTTGTCTTCTTGAGACTGATGGTCAGACCGAAATCTTTGCAGGCCTGGGAGAAGCGGTCCATTAGTGACTGCAAGTCCCGCTGGGTGTGGGTCACAACTGCGGCATCGTCGGCAAAGAGCATGTCTCTGATGAGGGCTTCGCGGACTTTTGTCCTTGCTCTGAGGCGGGCGAGATTGAAGAGCCTGCCATCTGATCTGGTCCTCAGGTAGATCCCTTGTTGCGCAAATATACTTGTATACTACCTGTATAATTCGTTGCTCCCCTTTTTTGCTGCCCTGTCTGCTTGGTCGTTATAAAGGAATCCAGTATGGGATGGTATCCAACAAAAATCAACATTGGCACCTTTCATAAATAGGGAGTGTAATAGATACCTTATTTCAAACAATAATCTCCTCTCAGATTATTTTCAAAAAGGAGCAAACTTTTTAAAACTGACTGAGAATCAACTCAAAAAAGAATATTACTTATAATCATTGGTAATATGATTTTTCTGTTTTCAGACTAGGAATCACAAAAGCAGATCCAGCACTGTTATCATCCAGAACAGAGCCATCGGTGTAAACTTTTAAATGACTATCATAATTTTCTTCCAATTCAATTCTGACATATGCTGCTATTATATGTGGACATTCTCCTTTTGTTGTGTCAGAGCACATATGTTGACGTTTGTTTTCGTTAACTCCAAGGGAGGAACAGGTGGCACCAGTACACGAGGTGCCATATTATGTAAAACAATGTCTGAGGAATGCAGTACATCTGACACATGTACGAATGGTTGTAGATTTAAATTATTTTGTGCGGTTTTTTTTTTGTTTTTTTTTGAAAATCAATATCAGACCTAATATTTAATTCTTCAAAGTCCTGCACTGAGAACTTATTTTTCTGATTTCATCGAGTGGTAAAATACCCGCAAGTTTATAGGCCTCGGGCGTTTTAATATGCACAGGTACCCCTAAAGCCAGTTTCACAGCTTTACTGTCAATGATTCGGAGCTTCTTTAGAAAAGTCGCCGGAGCGGAAAAGAAGATTTCTTGACCATAGGTCAATCTTGATCTTAGGAGAGAGCTCGCAAACTATAACAGACTTTTAGAGTCTTGTCCGTTGTTTAAGAGATTTAAACTTTTAACTGCTTTAGTCACTATTGAATCAATGTGTTGAAGGTGTTTGAAGTGATCCAGTTTTGAGATGGATGAAATGTCATTTTAGCATTCACTGAGTGTCATGCATTTATCACCTAAATGCTTGTTTATTTCTTTGTTGTTCTCGTCAAACGAGTTCTGGTGAGTTTGTTGTTTTGCTCCAAGCACTGCCTCTGCTGACTCTGTCACCCACTCTTCGCGCCATCTGACAGTCATCAGCGCGTAAGGTCCTACTTTGACTAGCAGCAATAAAGGGACGTTGTTTGAGGAATGTCAAAATTCTTAATGAGTTCAACGCGATCCGACAACAAACTCATCCTGCCAGTAGATTTCAGTGTCATTATCGGCAATGTAGACTTGTGCTGGGAACGCGTAATGGGGCCAAGGGTATGGGAAGGATGAACAGAAATAGACTGCTTCTGTGTGCCGAGATTGACATCACCATCACCAACGCACTCACCAGAATGGCCGAGTACACGATCACAGTGATGGATCCCAGTTCCAAGCAATGGCATCTCACTGGTTATGAGCAGATGACTTCATGTTTGTAAAGCGCTTAGACGTTGGTCTCCGACAAAGGATAGGCGCTACACAAGTATCCATATCATCATCATCATCATCATGTCACCATCCACAAACAGGACTTCCATGACGTAAAGATGAACAGAACCACGAGAGAGGCACTGTGTCAGTCTTCACCCTTCACAGTCCTCTTCAAAACAATGCAGACGCTGACATGCGCATCTTTCGAAACCGAGAGACTGAAGCGACCAGAAATCATGTACCAGTCCCACCTCCATGACAAGCCTGATTCAGAAAGAAAACACACACACACACACACACACACACACACACACACACACACACACACACACACACACACACACACACACACACACACACACATACACACACTCGCTTGTGCATGGAATAAATATTGTGTGTCCACAGAAGACAGTGTGGAATGGAGTGTGTTGAAGAGACTTCGTGAAAAGGAATGGTTTTGGATTTTTTCAAAATATGGGAGTGGAGGACTGTGGCGGACTGAAAAAGCAGTAAATTACAGGTTGTACAGTTCAAGAAATAAGAGCACTCCCGACGCGTTTCTCTCTGCTGACTCCCTGGCAAAGGAAGGCGCTACGAAAGAGCAGATGGACAGGTCTACCAACTGCTCTGAATCCAGGACCATCATTAAGGCCAAGCTGCAAAACAAGTGGAAGCAGCAGCATCCATGCCACAACAGAGCAGTCGAGAGCAGGTAGCCATTTTCAGGCTCAGGACAGGCCACAACCGCCTGAAACACCACCTATACACGAAACTCCGTATCGGCGACACAGAGCATTGCCCCTGCAGAACAGGCAGTCAGACAACAGAAAATCTGCTGCAGTCCTGCCCGCTACCACCAAGCGCTCCGAGAGAAAACCTTGCCCGACCCAATCCCAGCGGCCCGGAAGCTCTACAGAGGACTGGAGGACCTGCAACGTACTGCCGCCTTTGTCGAGCAGACGGGGGAATCCATCTGATAAATAACGAACGAGACAACAACAACAGGTTTGTACAGTTCAAGAAATAAGAGCACCCCCGACACGTTTCTCGCTGTTGAATCTAGGAGCACAAATATTTTATTGTCAATAGAAGAGAAGTCACATTTTGAGGGGATATGTATATCTGCTTGTAGGCCTTTGTAATTTCTGAAATATACTGAGGTGCAGTTTCAGAAATTGCATAAAAGGAGGGAACTTATACCGCATTCAAAAGAACGCCAGTGTAGTTCTTTAAAAGGGGGTGTACAATGTTGAGACCTACATTCCTTGTCATGAGTATGGCTGCAGAATTTTGAACTTGTTGGAGAGGTTTTAAAGAGCTTCCATGGATAACCAGCGAGAAGAGAATTGCTGCAGTGTAATCTTGGTAAGATATATGCATAAACAAATATTTTGGTTGCTTCTAGTATGATGTATTTGCGTATGGAGGTAATGCGTCAATGTCCATGATATGTGGCCTGGTTTTCTTTTTGTGGTTGGTTAATGCATTGTGAGACAAGATGACAGTGCTTTCCAGACAAAGAGCAGGGAGTAGTTTAGAAGAAACAACAGATGGGAGTGTGAACTGTAGTGTCAGGCTGCTGTGGCCTGGAACTCGCAGTCCAGAGGAGGCCTTCATACTTCTTCGTTCGTGGGCTGCAACTCCCACGTCCACTCGTATGTGCACGAGTGGGCTTTTACGTACGTGACCGTTTTTACCCCGCCATGTAGGCAGCCATAACCCACCGAACGCTGACATGGATTACATGATCTTTAACGTGCGTATTTGATCTTCTGCTTGCATATACACACGAAGGGGGTTCAGGCACAAGCAGGTCTGCACATATGTTGACCTGGGAAATCAGAAAAATCTCCACCCTTTACCTACCAGGCGCCGTTACCGAGATTCGAACCCGGGACCCTCAGATTGAAAGTCCAACGCTTTAACCACTCGGCTATTGCGCCCGTCAGGCCTTCACACAATCACAATACCAGGAATACCACCAGCTCTCGTAACTCCCCGCACCACCCTCCCCCCTTCTCCGTACCCCTTCTGCAGGTTCCTGTTTCTAATCATGCACACGGAGTCAGCAGGCCACTGAAGCAAGACATCTCAGTGTTGGTCTTTGCTTCGTAACATGCGCTCGCCGTGTAGGACATGCTTCCCGTATCACGTAGTGAAACCTGGCAACTGATGATTATGATAAGAGAAAGAAAGAAACACCTTGTTTTCCTGTTACTCCATATCTCCTTTTCACTCACCTTTAAACCTTGAGAAGCGTTAGAGCTCAGTATATTCTTGTTATAATTATTTGATAAATCATTGATAATTTAGCACAAATATTTTCATCCCTTCTTTGACAATGCAAGCCGTGCTTTTAACGTTTCTAGTGTCTTTACTTCCTGTGCTTTCTGCCGTTGCTCCGTTGCAATGGACCACATGTAGATAAGTGGACTGAGGGAAGAGTTTAGCGGCAACATGAAAACAACCAATGCATCATAGACCTTGTCCAGTACCACAACACCACATGCAGCAGTCATCATCACCAGGCCCAATGAAAGCCAAAATACGGCATTTGTGGTGACTATCTTCCCCATCAAACGTACTGAAGAGTACAGCGATCTTTTAGCGGGTTCAAGTGCAAACCTGAACTTTGGTGTGTGTTTGCACACGATTGTGTGAGCAGCGACGATCGTCATGTACAGTAAACAGTTAATTACCCCAATAACAGAGAACCATCTGATTCCAGAAGTAGTGTCATAGTGATCAAATAAAGCCAGACGACACAGACCTGACTGGCCATGGAGACCCAAATGTGAGAGTCCTGGCAGGAGAGGTATTGATGACAGAGTCATTCCAATCACCCAGGTTACAATACATGCTACAGGTGTTGAACATTTACTGTATGGTGTTATATATCTAGGACAGCACAGGACAATGTAGTGGTCCAACGTGATTAGCCACACAGTCAACACGGAAACCTCACTGGACAGAAGGGAAAGAAAACCACTCAGTTTGCAAGTAACGCTGCTGGTCCATGTCTTCTCTACGTGGATGTATTGTTCACGGAATATTTCGTCTGCAAGCACAACAATACTGACATGACTTCCCATACAGATGTTAGCAAAATGCAAACTGACAGCGAGGATTACGAAATTACCTTTGGAAGGGGTTTGGACAGCATATGAAAGCACAAGCGAAGCCAAGTTACCTAAAGTACCAGATACACAAAAAACCCAAAAGAAAACCCTTTGGAATCCTGCTGGTATTAGGTGTTGACATGATGAAAAAACTGTGTCAGGTACAAAACACTTGATGTCATCCCAGTGACCGGGAAGTAAGCTCTCACAACAAAATCTGTAATTAGATGAATAGATTTTCCCCAGATGACTGCAGCCTACCAACAAATCCATAGGAAAGTTGTTAACTGGATTTCCTCTCATGTCTAATTCTGTCAGTAGTGGCATATTCTTAAAACCCGTGGAACTGATTGTTTCAAGGCCACAAAAGGATATATTCATGTATTTTATACGAGGAAAATACATAGAAATTTCATCTTGAAGTATGTTAAGGGTCGTGTTTGATAGATCTATTCCTATTAGCGAATAATGAACATACTTCATACTCCCCATATGACTGAGAGGATTATTCACCACCCGTAGATAACGTAGGTTTGGTAAGTCAAGGAGAAGAGTCATATTAATACTTTGTAACTGATTATTTGCAAGGTCCAGGAAGAGCAAGTTTGAAAATCTCGTCCTTACAATACTACCAAGGGAACATGAGGACAAATTCAGGTGAATAAGATAAGCATTTTGTCTGAAGTCAGCCAGTGTCATTCCCGAGCCTGTTGCATCAACGTACCGAAGGTGAGGGAGGAGACCTGCAGGAAAATAACCACTGCATACAAAGGAGTGACCTTGACACAAGCAGTCATCAGGACACGTCATGTCACACATCAGTTCATCATCTCTCTGTGGGCACTGACTCCAGCCATCACACAGATGGTTCTCATGCACACATATTTTGGAAGCTACACATTGATAAAAACCAGGACAGGTCGGTTTCTCACAGTCCTGTTCATCTTCACCGTGAATGCAGTCAGAAAATCCATTACATCGTGTGTAGACAGGGAGACAGTACAGCCACTCAGTCTTACAACTGTAGTGAGTGTCAGAACAGTACTCGCCAATGTCCATAATCTGCTGAGTAAAGTAACCAGTCCCATCTAGACTGATGTGAAATCGTTGCTGTCCATTTGTGTTTCTGACTTGATTGAGGTAATGACTGTTGTCGGGACAGTTGATCTCATCAGAATCATCAAGACAATCTGAATATTCGTTACAACGCTGGCTGTTCAGTATACATTGTCCGTTAGAACATCTGAATTCAATACAGGAAGGATGCTCACAAAAGGACTCGTCGCTGTTATCACTGCAGTCTTTTATGAAATTGCACAGCAGAGCGTAGTGCACTGTTGTGACATCATGCTCGCACTGAAATATGGCATAGTGGTGCCTTGTCCTTACAGTTTGGTCCATCACAGAGTCATGCATACCATTCACGTGATACATGGTGCGACATGACAAAAATGTATGTGTCAAATAACCATTAGGACAATGAAATAATGTCTGCTGTGTCTTATCCAAAACTGTCCAATTTAAATGTGGATGTGTCAAGACAATCTGTGTATGAAAGTGTTTTACAAAATGCACCCTTGTTTCACATATTGCCACTTCAGCTACGTTATGATTATATTTGATTCGCCGTGCATTTTCAAATTCCATCTGACAAATAGTACAGGATTTTGGAATTCTTGAAGGGCTATATGATGATTTTGCTTCAAAGTGGTCCATATTGTAAATCAAAGTGTTGTCAGCCCATTTACGAAACTTACTGTATATAAAAGACAGGTCTATCCAGCCTGATAAGTAACCAACAAATGTCCGAAACCAAAGGTAATTTTTTAGAATATGTAAAACATCTCCTTGTTCCTTTCGTGATTTTATCGAAGCTAATCTTCCACCCATCTTCTGACAAGTAGTATCCATTAGATCAATGTGCAATTTCTTGCTGACTATGGTCAGATTGTAACACTTACTTTGTGAAGCCACCAAACCTTTGCAGTCTGGACTACTGAAAGGGCAAGATCCTGTTTCATCTCGTCCGTCTTCACACTCTGGCTTCAGGTTGCAGTGTAGATGAGGTTGGAATTTGGAGTAGTGATTTACAGAACAATTGAATGCACCACTGACGAGCTGTTGGGGCTGATCCGTCACATTCAGAAAAGAAAACATTGTCGTGTAATGAACTTGCCTGAAGGGGTATTCAAACCGCATTTGAAGATATGAGGTGAGAAAGGCATGAGCTGGTGCTGAACGTTCAATGCACACGTGAACAACGTTCTGCTGAGTTGTGTTTGGTTTTCTGTAAGTCACCTCTATATCATTACCATTACTACACAGATCTGGTTGGTAAGACTGTTGAGCACTCAGCATGATCACGTTTCTGTAACCAGCCTCCAGTGTTGTATCCAGATGTAGACGTTTTAATGTTCTGAAATATGGTATTATCGTATATCCAGAATATTCAGATACGTTCATTGAGACAAAATTGTGGGATGCAATTTTCTTCAAATGAATTTTTAGTTGCGGATTGTTGTTGTTTATCATTAACATCTTATTCAACCTAGATTCAAAAACCATTTCCTGAAGAGTGTGGTAATTACATTTTAGCTCATAAAAAGGAATGAGTTTTTTAGTTATTTGTGTTTTCCAGTACCTTTGATCACACCAGTAAGAGAGACGACGGATATGAGCACGGATGAACATCCCCTGTGGAGCTGTCACATGCATTTTACAGAAAGTTGTAGAGTCTGTACACACACTGTACACTGCCCCCTGATGTGTGGTGAACTCTGGCAAGTCAGTCTCACAGTCTGACGCATTGAACTGTAGAATAGTGCTGTCTGTCTTGTTTGTCTTCGTGAAGTATTCCACCCCTGGACAAACGTTAGTGACGTCTGATGGGGCAGGAATGATGTTGGCGTTGTGCGGCGTTCTCTGGTGTTTAATGACGTCAGCATGGACATGACGACGGTAACTCAGCACACTACAAACCACAAGGAACAACGTCATGTGAAGGAACATACCACGTGCAGTGGTGGTTTTATCTGGCAGTGGTCTGAACATTTGGAGTGCTCTTTGTTCTTGTAGTGACTCAGTCAATGATGTGTGTTGTTTCCTCACCTGATTTCATCTAATACATGCTTATCACCATCAGAGCAGCACATAATAGCAAATGTAAAATGTGGGAGCATGTGCATGTGTGTCACTGTTTCCATGTTTCATTCATCATCATTTCATTGTTATGCATGTAAAGGAAACTGAAATTACAATCTGATCACAAACATATGTGCACATACACACACACACGCGCGCGCGCGCGCGCGCTCATTCAGACGTATGTTGTCATCGAAAACAGTCAGACAACTGCTGTTACTGGGATTGTGATTTACACTTTCTGGGTTTAAGTCCAGTCAGGTTGTTTTTGCACGTTTGCAGCTAGAAGTTCGATGCTAGAAGCGTTGTAATATCAAGGAAATCTGAAAATATCTACTTAGAAATAATAATTTTACGTCCAGGCCTATGAATATACAGTGCGTCACTGGAAAACTGGAAGTAGATGCTCTTCGTGTAAAGAAAACAATTACACAATAAAATAAAATATATAAAAAGACAATTGACATACAAGAGGGAAGGTAGTATGCACTGCGTTGATCATCTGGTGACGTATTCACTGCCTCGTTTGTATTTGTATTTCTTTTCATCACAACAAATTTCTCTCTGTGAAATTCGGGCTGCTCTCTCCAGGGAGAGCGCGTCGCTACACTACAGCGCCACCCATTTTTTGGTATTTTTTCCTGCGTGAAGTTTTTCTTTTTCCTATCGAAGTGGATTTTTTTTTTTACAGAATTTTGCCAGGAACAACCCTTTAGTTGCCGTGGGTTCTTTTACGTGCGCTAAGTGCATGTTGCACACGGGACCTCGGTTTATCGTCTCATCCGAATGACTAGCGTCCAGACTACCACTCAAGGTCTAGTGGAGGGGGGGGGGGAATATCTGGCGGCTGAGCCGTGTTTGGAACCAGCGCGCTCAGATTTTCTCGCATCCTAGGCAGACGCGTTACCTCTAGGCCATCAGTCCACACGTACGTGAGCAAGAAAGCATTGGTCAAGGGTGTAGTCATTGGTGTGTATTTTGAAGATCTTCCACACACGGTTCAAGTATGAAAGTGTCCACCCTAAAAGTATCTACGAAGCTGCATCTGTGGTCAGTCGATACTACTGAACACACGCACCTACGCTTGCGCGAGCGTGCGCGCGCTTGCACAGTAGACACTGTTAAACACACACACACACACACACACACACACACACACACACACACACACACACACACACAAGCGAGAGAGAGAGAGAGACAGACAGACAGACAGACTGAGACCGAGACCGAGACAGACAAACAGAGACAAAGACAGAGACGTGACGAAACAGAGAGACAAAGAGACAGACAGAGACAGACAGACAGACAGAGACAGACTGACTGAGAGAGAGAGAAAAGCAGAGAGAGACGGGGAGGGGGGGGGGGGGGTTATCTCACGTTTTCTCGCAATCCCCGCTTTCTCACACATTGACAGGAAGTGGGTGGGTAGGAGAGGGGCAGAGGCTACGCCCCAGGCTTTCTCTCACTCTGCGAGAAAGGTCGGGATTACGAGAAACTGTGATCGTTTCCCTGCCACGCTTTCTCGCAATTGCAAGAACATGTGAAAAATCCTCTTCGTTTTTTGTTTGTTTGTTTGTTTAACAAATAGTAAAGAGTGGTAACTCTCTCCACACACAAGGTACATAACTTCAAGCCAATGCTGCTTACGCTACCAATTCAGCTAGCACACAGGTAAATAAAAGGTACATTGGAACAAACCAAGACACTTCCCCCCAAAAAACGGAAGCGCCGGGCTTGCTTTTATACCGATCATTTGACATGTGCATACAGCAGCAAAGACAGAAGAAATGTGCAAAACACAAATTAGCTTTTATTCAAGACTGGCATAGCCTCTTTAATCCTGAACAAGCCACACAGAACACACGGACAATACAGAACAAACACATGGTTGCCTCGGTGGTTTTTCAACTTGAAATTAATAAACAATGAGGCCAGGAGATCAAATGATTAACAAATAGTAAAGAGTTTGTTTGTTTGTTTAAAAAAAAAAAGATTCCCTTTGACATCGGGGTTGGTTTCTTGATATTCGCATCTTTTAAATCTCGTCTCAGAACTCACCTTTTCCCTCAGCAATAAGTGCAATTGTGGCAGGTCCACTTCCTTTGCGTTTGCTGTGCTTGACTATGTGTGTATACATATGTATGTGTACATAACTACATGCATGTATATGAATGTGTATTGTGTGTGCGTGTGTTTATGTAAGTTTGTGCCTGCCTATGTGTGCGTATGTGTTAGGGTAGCTGTTAGATACACATGTATGTTAAAATGTATGTATGCAGAACGTGATTTTTTTTCCTTAAAAAACAACAAAAAACAAAGAGAAAAAAACAAACAATTACACAAACAGAAGGTCACACACACACACACACACACACACACACACACACACACACACACACACACACACACACACACACACACACACACACACATACACGAAATCTTTCGAAACGATCCCGTGACTGATGTCACCATCATGATTATCGCCGTCCTCACCCCCACCCCACCCCACCCGTCACTCTCTCTCTCTCTTCTTTTTCTCTCTCATTTTTCTCTTAAAATTTGTGCTGGGACAACACAAGAAACCAACCACCGATGACGAATGAAATGTTTTTGGAGAGAAAAAAAAAAAAAAAGAAGAAAAAAAAGTGGTGCTTACCACGCTTGCCACACATTGCGAGAAAGTGTTCTGACGCACCACACTCAGTCTCGCAAACGAGAGAAAGCGCGACAGGGAACGCTCTCGCAATCCCACGCTTTCTCGTAGAGTGAGAGACCTCTAGAATGGCGGCGCCCCCACTCTAACGCTCGATGCGTGAGACAGCGTGGGATTGTGAGAAAGCGTGAGCTCACAGAGGGGTAAGGTTCTTCTTCTTCTTCTGTGTTCGTGGGCTGCAACTCCCACGTTCACTCGTATGCACACAAGTTGGCTTTTACGTGTATGACCGTTTCTACCCGGCCATGTAGGCAGCCATACTCCGCTTTCAGGGATGTGCATGCTGGGTAAGTTCTTGTTTCCATAACCCACCGAACGCTGACATGGATTACAGGATCTTTAACGTGAGTATTGATTGATCTTCTGCTTGCATATACACACGAAGAGGGTTCAGGCACAAGCAGGTCTGCACATATGTTGACCTGGGAGATCGGAAAAATCTCCACCCTTTACCCACCAGGCGCCGTTACCGAGATTCGAACTCCGGACACTCAGATTGAAAGTCCAACGCTTTAACCACTCGGCTATTGCGCCCGTCATAAGTTTTGAAATAAGCGCGAGGTCTTGAAGAGCTGAAATGGTGGCGTGTTGGTGGTGGAAGGAAACATCAGTGAACAAACATTAAATATTTTGAAAAAAACAACAACAACAACAAAATCATGTACAATACTAAAATATTCACTGAAATTGTCCATGAAAACCGATTAATCAGACAAAGAACTTAGTGTATTTGGAAGAATACTACTTTGAATACATTTAAAAACAATGTATCTATTGACATGTTTATATTAATAAGAATAATAATGATAATAATAATAAAAACAACCAAAAACAACAACAAAAAAACAGAAGGGATTTTTTTTATTTTTTTTTTTTGGGGGGGGGGGGGGGGGGGGGGGGGGGGGCGGGGGGGTGGTCTGTGAAGTAGGCGCGTGAAAACAAAAAAAAGGGGGGGGGGGGGGTGCTCCATGACCTGCATGCAACTGAGGCCACCAAAAAACAAACAAAAAAAAACACAAAAAAAAAACACAACAGTTATCACCTTCTTGCTGTTGTCTCTTCTGCTGCTGCTGCTGCTGGTGCTGTTGCTTTTTGCTTGATTTATCGACACAGTGGGGTTGGGTTTTTTTTTTTGTTTGCTCTGTCGGATTACTAGGCTAGGGGAAGGTGATGCAAGTAAAAAAAAAAAAGATATGTTGATAAAGAACGAGAAATTCCATGAATATAGTCATGGTCTGATTGCAATCAGCCACCCGTTTTGGACATCCAAGAAAATATCATGCTGGTCAACATTCTCTTTGAAAGATCCAAACTGTGACCTGGTCTGGATGAGGTAAGATATTTGGAGATCATAACGTGCATTCCAAAAGGTTATTTACAATAACACCACCAACAAAACAAAAACAAAACAAAAAAATCTTAACACTTGGCGACCTGTTACTTATTACACAGTATGAAATAGCCTCCACATGTTTGGAACTGAGACCACCACATGTCCTTCCAACGACAGTCCCAGTGAATCTGCCGACACCGAAGACCTTGACACGAACTTTGCGCAGGCAAGGAAGTGAAGGGGAAATCTAATCTGTAGTCACAACGAGAAATACACGTAAGGCCACAGAATTTTGCACGTTTATTTTCTTCTGTATTCGAGAATGAATGAGGATGAGAACGATAACGATGCTGCTATGGATGTCCATTCGGGTTTAGAGTTCTGTGACAAAGGCCGTGCTCTACGCTTCTGTTCGTAACATTTTCCGGCGACGACCAGGCCTGACAGACGCAGACACCTGCAGCACTGGCCATGAAATTTGAGCAACTGTAAAGCGAATAACACTCGACTGCAAAGTCCCGGTCTGGGGATTAGAAGAAAAATACCACACAATCAACTCTGTGAAAGATCCAGGCGGCCATGGACTGGAAATCCCCAAAGAGTATCAGTATCAGTAGCTCAAGGAGGCGTCACTGCGTTCGGTCAAATCCATATACGCTACACCACATCTGCCAAGCAGATGCCTGACCAGCAGCGTAACCCAATGCGCTTAGTCAGGCCTTGAGGAAAAAATAAAATAAAAAAGACACCCCCCCGCCCCCCCGAAAAAAAGAAAGAAATAAAAATAAAAAATAAAAATAAAATAAATTAAAAAGATAAATACATAAAAATACTACTACTACTAATAATAATATTTAAAAGGCGCAAAATTTTGATTAGGTCAACTCTAGGCACACACAGATATGCAACAAACATGCAGTTTCACAGATATGAAAGCATGATTAAATACACATAAACGTACATGAGCACCAACACACACACACACACACACACACACACACACACACGAAATCCCCCAAGAAACATTCGCTTATGATGGGGTTCGAACCTGCATTTTCTCAGGGGCTGGACCGCAACACCAGACCATGTACCGCTTCGGTAACGTCGTCAGCAAGACAGCAGACCGACAGCCGTTGTACAGACACGTCAGCAGTCAGGGCAGCTGACGGCAGCAGCGGTGTTGGCTCTTCTTGTTATTTCTGACCTGACGCTTCGAATGTCTACCAGTATACACGACCATTTGGCTGTTTTTAACTCTCTCCATACGAACGGCGAAAGAGACGACGTTAACAGCGTTTCACCCCAATTACCATCATCAAAATATTGCAAGCGGAAGGCTCTTATACTGAAGAATTGAATGTTGACAAAGAATACCACAATTCTGACGACGGAAGCTAAAGGTTGGGTCATTCAGACACCCACTGGACATCCGAGGGGTCTGTGTTGAAGAGAAGAGAGGACTGGCCGTACTGAGTGAGTTAACGAAACACCGATGCTTCTGAGTTCGGGAGATATTCTAAACGGAGCTCTATTCCATACTTAATTACAAGTTCGCCATATACTGTGTGACCTTTCCACATACATTGTCGTCATATATTGTTTGTCATCTGTCCCATTTTTTTCCCCATGTGTCCACATGGGGACCTTTTGGAATA
>NC_134904.1:4312868-4322868 GCF_041734735.1 Babylonia areolata | reverse complement strand
GACTCACGGAAGGAAGCTTCCACAAGATTGCGCACCCTTGTCAATGCCATTGTGCCGTTGTGCAAGGAGCATTGCGCTTCTATGACAGTTAAAAAAAAAACCCGTCTTTCACTGGTTTCCAATGTTAACTGAAAACGTATAGTGGATATACAAAGCGATGTTTCTTCGTGTTTTGTATTTTCTCCAATTTACGCAACAGTTAGCTTTTTCTTGGTGCTTTTTTACTTTCATTTTGATGATTCACCCGTTTCCCAGGTAAGTGGACAGAAGAAATTGTTTATGTTACCACAACATGTCACAGATAAAAACTGTGCTTACACACCTGTTGTTTTTTGTGATCACATCTTTTAGGTAGAAACTCTGCTCTCACACACACCTGTTGTTATCGTGACAGAAACTGTGCTCTTTCTCTCTCACACACACACCTGTTGTTATAGTGACCACAACATGTTTCAGATAGAAACTGTGCTCACACACACACACACAGACACACACACACACACACCTGCTGTAGTGACCATGGCATGTCTCTGATAGAAACTGTTGTTTTTGTGACCACAACATGTCTAGATAGAAACTGTGTTCACACACACACCTGCAAAAGTGACCATGGCATGTCTCTGATAGAAACTGTGTTGTTTTAGTGACCACAACATGTCTCAGATAGAAACTGTGTTGTTTTAGTGACCACAACATGTCTCAGATAGAAACTGTGCTCACACACAGCTGTGATCATACCCTGGACCATGTTGTAGTCCCCTATGATATTCTCCTTACACAAACAATACTAATAATTCTAACACTCTAAGTGATAGTCTCCTAACACTAATAATACTAATACTACCACTAATAATGCTAACAACAACAACAACGACAACAATAATGGTAACAGAAGAAGGAGAAAAGGAGAAGGAGGAGGAGGAGGAGAAGAAGAAGAAGAAGAAGAAGAAGAAGAAGAAGAAGAAGAAGAAGAAGAAGAAGAAATGTATTTATATAGCACTGAAGGGTGTACTGAGAAAAATGAAAGCGCTCTCACACCATTCGTTCGCACGAGTCTGACTCAGCATACAAAACTAAGCTTATATATACATGTAACCTAAGTAAGACGTAGGTTTTAAGGCCAAATTTGAAAGAACTGACTGCAGAGACTTCAAGCGAAAATGAAGCTCTCTTGTAACAGAGTGCTGAACCTGTTCTTTATTCTGTATGAGACAGGAAGTCAGTGGAGACATTTCAAGAAAAGAGCAATAAGCTCAGTTCTTTACTTCGTGACGTGCGATGTATATATATCTTTTTCATGTGAGCCTGTCTTTGAAAAAGAATTGTAGAATTCATCAAGTAAACTTTGCTAGTTAGTCCTTGTTCATACTTACTCCAAATTGCGGTATACCCCATTTATTTTCGTACCGCAACCTTACATCATGAACACTTCTTTTTTCTGCAGGTACAGTTCACCCACACTTCAAACTAGCCCAGTAAAACAATACCTTTCAACGGAATTGGTTTGAACGAATCACATGCACCTTTGTCCATTGATGGTCTTCTGGAAACAAATCAGTAAGCTTGCAAGAAGGGTCATGGCAGGTTCAAATGAAGTGCCGTAAGCAAAATCACTCTGTCTTCATCGACTTGACCAAGGCCTTTAATGCTGTCAACAGGGAAACATTCTGGTCAATGCTAGCCCACTAAGGCTATCCACGAAAGTTTATCCAGATCATCAGACTCCATAATGGCATGATAGGGTAGATGCTTATCAACGGAGATCAGTCGGTGCCCCTCGACATTCCAACGGGGTCAAACAGGGCTGCGTTCTGGCACCAGTCCTGTTCAATCTAATCATCACCTGTATTCTCAGACAGGCAGTGCAGCAACTGAAGAAGGCGTGTACATACATCACATCTATGATGGCTCCATTTCCAACCTGCACAGACTGACTGCCAAAAGAAAACCACTTTCCAGTCTCATACAGGAAGCTCTTTGCAGTTGATAGTGCACTGATGACCCACGAGCCAAATTACCTCGAACTTTGCTGACAACACTTTCCAAGGCCTTGAAACAATTTGGTCTCATGGTCAGCCTGATTAAAACCAAGGTGCTTTCCCAGCCTGCACCCAGCTCAAATGCACGACAGACACACAAAACCATGGATGACACAAAGCTGTAAAATGTTGACCACTTCAAATTCCTGGATAGTGCTGTCCCCAGGGATTGTTTTCTGGACAACGAGATCTGAGCCAGAATTAGCATAGCAATCCAAACTCTCTGGTGACTTCACAACAAAGTGCTGAACAATCACGATGCTACCCTGACCACAAAACTTAAGGCGTACAATGTTGTCCCCCCATCGCTTTTGTACGGCTGCGTAGCATTGACGATCTACAGAAGGTACCTACAACAACTGGAGAGGTTTCATCAGTGAGCCCTGCGTCCTTTGGTGGAGTACGGCGGAAGGACAAAGTCACCAACACAGAAGTTATTGACAGAACTTTAGTCCGTCTCTGTCGAGGCAATGATCCTGAAGTCACTATTCCTTTGGTCAGGACATGTCAGTAGGATGAAGGACACCACATTCCAGAGCAGCTGCTATTCAGAGAACTGGTGCAGGGACATAGAAACAGAGGTCGTCCGTGCAAAGGATATAAAGACAACCTCAAAGACAGTCCACGGTGGTGCGACATTTCCCCTGCTGAACTTGTCAGCACAGAACAGGACAGAGGACGTTGGCGCAATGTGACCAGAAAAGCATCAAAGAGACTTGCAGAGGAACGTCGCAGCAAGGTTCAGTCACCCAGAGAAGGTCACCACAGAGCAGCGTCAGCAGACTTTCAGAGCCCTGTGCGCTCACGAATCTGCAACTCCAAACTTGGCCTGTGCAGCCACTCCCGTGTGCTTACATAGCTACATAGTCACGCCTTCTTTAACTCTCTCCATGCGAACAGCGAAAGAGACGACGTTAACAGCGTTTCACTCCAATTACCATCATCAAAATATTGCAAGCGGAAGGCTCTTATACTGAAGAGGTGAATGTTGACAAAGAATACCACAATTCTGACGACGGAAGCTGAAGGTTGGGTCATTCAGACACCCACTGGACATCCGAGGGGTCTGTGTAGAGGAGAAGAGAGGACTGGCCGTACTGAGTGAGTTAAAATCCGAGACACAACCATCAGTAGGTATTCGCCCCCCCCCCCCCCCCCCCCCTTTTGTAATTCAGATGCCAGTGCAGACTTGCATTTCTCGCCTTTTCGTTATTTCGACAATGGTCTACCCCTTTTGCTGTCTGAAGAATACTCACCTCATCCCCAACCCCCTTCACCCCTCCCACGATGTTCCTCCCTATCCCCACATTCACACAGTTTCAGTTTCAGTTTCAGTAGCTCAAGGAGGCGTCACTGCGTTCGGACAAATCCATATACGCTACACCACATCTGCCAAGCAGATGCCTGACCAGCAGCGTAACCCAACGCGCTTAGTCAGGCCTTGAGAAAAAAAAGTAAATAAATAATAGATAAATACATAAAAAAGAACTACTACTACTAATGATAATAATTATAAGGCGCAAAAACTTGATTAAGTCAACTTGATGAGGTCAACTATAAGCGGAAAAAACAACAACAAACAAACAAACAAAAAAACCCACAGCCACGCCAAGGCTTGTTTTTCCACAGTTCCAGCCACCAAGAGGCCTCCAAACGGACTCTGCGGCGATGCTGAGTCACTTTGGTGGTGTTGAGTGGTGGCTGTTCTGGTTCGATACACACAAGACATCACCTCTTCAGCCAGCAATGGCTTGGTTGCGGTAGCCAGAATGAACGAGAGCCTTCGCTAGAGTAGAATCTGCAGAGAAGACACTTTGTAACGATTCTTTTATTTATTTATTTATTTTAATGGTGTGGGTGAGAATGATGACTTACTGTTAGGGCACCAATTGACGAGTGGTGTGTGCGTGCGTGTGTGTGTGTGCCTCAGGCAGTACTGGGCTGTATTTGGTTGCCAGAGAGAGATATATATATATCTAGAGAGAGAGGTCACAGCAGGTAACAAACTATCATTCTGTTGTTTCAAAATATCTTTCATGACTCTCCTGAGATAATATATGAAGAGGACGATATTGATAAAAATAAAATAATAAGTGGAAATCAGAGAAGAAGCTGGAGAATGAACACGAAATAGAATCCTCCTTCTTCTTCTTCGTCTTCTTCTTTGTTCGTGAGCTCGTTCACTCGTATGTACACGAATGGGCTTTTACGTGTATGACCGTTTTTAATCCCACCATGTAGGCAGCCATACTCCATTTTCGGGGGGTGAATTAGGATCTGTTTCAATACACTTTCATCGCCTGTGGACTCTTTGAGTCTCCGTGCATTAGCGGTTACATACATATTATACCCCACGGCAGGCGACCCAGAGACACCAATTGTAGTTTAGTGGTGTTCTCAGCTATAGAAAAAAGAGATAATCTTTATATATATAAAAGAAATAATCGTTATTGAAACTGTCTAAATTTATATTATAAAAAAAATATCATGCAACATTTTTTTTTAAATATTACCATTCCACTCGGTTAGATTTCTGTACACTCTGGGGTTAGTTATTGTTTGTGCAATTTGCGTTATGTGAAATCAGATGCTTTGTGTTCAGATGGTACTCTAAACTCCGTCATGTTCTGTGTAACATTGCCACATAGATTGTCGCCATGTATTGTTTGCTTTTTGACAATTTTTTTTTCATGTGCCCCCATGGGCGATTTTATGGGGAAGAAATTTTGAATGTTGAATCTATAGTGTGGGGTGAATCACAATCCAAAGCCATCCTAATGCAGCCCATGAAAGGTGAAGTTAACCCTTTCACCGCCAGTCAATTTAGAGTACAAAATTCCCTTGTGGTATAAACACAGAAAAGACAGTGGCTAATAATAGGTGGGGATTCCCACTGCGATGTGTACAAAATATGGCCTATCCTACCACCGAACATTAAGAACAGTAGGTTCATAGATAACAGACCAAAGAATGGGTCATCTACCACACCTGTGCACAAATGCGAGCTTGGCGGTGAAAGGGTTAAGAATAGGAATAAAACAATACAGCGAAATATACAAGGAAAAAAAAAAGCAGCTATGATAACTATTTCGAGTACCTCGTAAATAACTGATCTTTGAACCTTATGTCCTTATGCTTGGGGATCCGAAGATATTGTTCCTTTCTTTCGTTTAACCTCTTTTCCCTATAAGCGATATCAGACGAGGGTAGGGGAAAAAAGGATCGTGAGAGGGAAAAGAAATTACTGTGTACGTATGCGAGTATGTGAAAGTGTGTGTGTGTGTGTGTGTGTGTGTGTGTGTGTGTGTGTGTGTGTGTGTGTGTGTGTGTGTGTGTGTGTGCATGTGTAAGCGCGTGCGTGTGTGTATATGTGTTACATATAAAAGATGATTGATTGAAGTTGTTTTTTTGTGATTTTTTTAAGCAAGAAAAAAAAGCATAACAATATAGCACAAATATAACATTACGTCCCTTGCATCTGAAAAGGATGCAAGGGACATATATATCTATATACATTTCTCTCTCTCTCTCTCTCTCTCTCTCTCTCTCTCTCTCTCTATATATATATATATATATATATATATAATTTATATACATATATTTATACATGTGTGTTTGTGTCTGTGTGTGTCTGTGTCTGTGTGTAAGCGTGAGTGTTTCATAGGGATGAAGAACAGTAGCCTTTCAGACAAGGCATCTTATGATCGATCGTTTTTAATCGATTGGCTTGTTGGCTTGTTGGCTGGTTGGGGAGCAGTTGCGTCTGAGTTATCTTTTTAGTCTTTCAAACATCAGTTCTTTGAATCACCAACTCTCCGTTACTGTTTGGCAACACGATCAGTGAAAGAATCTGAAGATCTCATCGTCGTAATGACGTCCCAGTCCGCTGGCTACGTCACAATGAGAAGAAACGTCAGCAGTGATGGCTCCTGGTTCTTGTGGAGAAGTATATCTGTACCACCAAGGCATGCAGTCATGATCAGTTTCACAGACCATGGGATGGAGGCACCTGACATGTGGCTGTGTGGTCCTGACGACCAGTTTGGTAGTTCCGCCATGCGGTCGAAACCATGCAAGGAAAGGATCTGGGGTAGAAACGATTTTAAATATGATCTTGCTCGAATATATACAATATCAGTGTTCGGTGTTCAAGTTGCCAGAGGTCGCCGAATCAGAATAAGTTGGTTTCGGCTTTACGTTTCTTTTTTTAATACAAGTTGTTTGCCCCAAAAGTTTACTGATGGCTTATGGAACTGTTCTGTGGATCATTACGCTAGCTTCCAACACCACATGGAATGTAACCTGAAGACAGAATGTGAAGATGGACGGGATGAAAATGAAAACTGTCCCTTCAGCAGTGCTGACTGTCATGGGTTGATAGCCCTTTGTAATCATTGCTACAAAGTTGAAGTTGTGCGTATTCCTCGAGGGTTTGAGATCAGTGAAATTAATATCAACGATAGGGCTGATGCTTACTGCGTCTCAATAGGAGGAATATTAAGTTTGCCGAAGTGCTTGTACGACCTGAAAAGCACACTTCGAAACAAAGTGCAGATGCATCCATTACAGCTCTCAAACCTTTTAACTGGTTTGTATTCAAATCGTGAGTCATCGCCTGCAATGTATAGGCATAGTCTTCTCAGTACAGACAGAACTGTCATTCATCATATGGCATTTCATGGTGAAACACTTATTGGAAATGAAAATTGTGTAGCAGCACTGCATGCAAAATCTGGACTTCACTTGATTTCGTGCCAGTGGCAGCCATCTGTTGGAGCTATTTGTGAATTCAAGACAGGTAGAATTGATAACTATGATTATGCAGACATGATTTCCTTCACCAGCACACGCTTTATTTCACCCAAGGGACAACAACATACAACAGTATGTGAGGAAGGTCACGTGACACACTCTTTTCTTTTGTGTGGTTCCAACCAATACAAAACGTGCAACAAAGAGCATACACCATGTCTTTTTCCTGACTCAACGTCACACACCAGTTTGTTTGATTCCAGGGATCATCACAGTGCATCAGTGCCCACATTCACATGTGATGATCAGTCCACAACATTGTCATACACCTTGGTGTGTGACTTCTTCGGTGACTGTCAGGATAAGAGTGATGAGTCTTTCTGCAAACCCCCTCCTTGTTTTCGAACATTCACGTGCAGTAATGGCCAGTGTCTATCTTATGACAATATGTGTGATCAGCGATCCCATTGTATGGACAGATCAGATGAAAATAATTGTTTTGTGTTTAAAGAACTACCCAGTAAAATTTGGCCATTAATACCATCCCCTGCCCTTGTCAGCTTTGATGGGATAATGTATTTCACCTTAACTCCAATGCATTCCAATGACACCTGTCCTGACAGTCACTACCGCTGCCCTGGTCAGCTGAACGACTGTGTGCCTGTATATACACGTTGCAATGGAATGTATGACTGCATCAGCCGTCAGGATGAAGAGAGATGTGACGACGAAATGAAGTGTCCAGGATTTTTCCGATGCAGATTTTCAAAACAATGCCTCCATAGTGATCATCTCTGTGATGGCTGGCCTCACTGCCCAATGCATGATGATGAATTATTGTGTGGCGTGACTTGTCCTGTGGGCTGTTTATGTCAAGGTTACACATTGCTGTGTCTCCAGCCTTTCTTTGCAGCAGGCTTCCCTCAGGTCCGCTACCTGGATGCCACAGGTACAGGTATGACATTAGGTGATGTCAGTAACAACACTTATCTCATTCACTTGATTCTTGCCCAGTGCTCTGTGACTCACTTGCTCAGTCTGAAGCTGGTAAACTTGAGGATTCTGGACCTCAGTGGGAACAAAATGTGGCATGTCGACATGACATCCTTTATTGGTTTAGAAAATCTACAGGCACTTTCCCTATCCAGCAATCCCATAACTTCACTCTATTCCATTGATGAATCCACTTTACAGCAGAGTAGACTGTCAGTGATAGATCTGTCACAGACTATGTTGTCAGTCTTCAGCTCTAAAGCATTGACTCCATTTTCTCGCTTACAGAAACTGAATTTGTCCTTTACTCCCATCCATACCATCAGTCCTGAAGGGTTTCAGTTCACGCCATATCTAACTGATTTATACATGGATGGTAGTCCAGTGAAAACGTTTCCAGATGACATTTTCAAATATTTGTCCCACCTGCATATCGTATCAACAGAAAACTATAAACTTTGCTGTAGTCAGATATTACCCAGTCACTTTCTTGATTCACAATGTTATACCGAGAAAGATGAGATTTCATCATGTGAAGACTTATTGCAGTCATGGGTGTATCGTGCATTTATATGGTTGATCAGCAGTCTGTCAGTTACTGGTAATATCTTTTGCTTTTCAGTTCGTATGTGTCTGAACAAACGTACTTCAGCTAGGGGATTTGATGTGTTTGTCATCAACCTGACACTGGCAGACCTTTTGATGGGCGTCTATGGTTCTTTCATTGGAGTGGCTGATGAACAGTATCGTGACAGATATCTCCATTATGAAGAAAAATGGAAAAACAGCGTAACATGTAAAGTGGCTGGAATTTTGTCTCTGTTGTCCAGTGAAGTGTCAGCTCTCATCATTTGGCTTATCACACTGGATCGTTTCATTGTTCTTCGTTTTCCGTTCAGCACCTTGCGTTTTGAAAGAACATCAGCAGTCGTGGCGTGCTCACTAATTTGGTTCCTGGGCTTGTTTCTAGCCACGTTACCTTTACTTCCGATGACATCGCACTGGGAGTTTTACAGCCAGACAGGTATCTGCATTCCATTGCCCGTGACTAGGCAAGAGTTCAAAGGAAGATTTTATTCATTTGGTATATTGATCATCCTTAATTTCTTCTTGTTCTTACTGATTTCTTGTGGTCAAGCTTTCATCTACTGGTCAATACAGAAAAATTCCTTGAAAACTAACACTACACAAGTGTCACAGGACATGACCATAGCTCGGAGGTTGGTAACTATTGCAGTTACAGATTTCATGTGTTGGTTTCCCGTTGGACTGTGTGGAATTTTGGCGTCTGCTGGTGTTCCCATTCCTGGTGAAATAAATGTCGCCTTAGCAATATTTGTTCTACCTTTGAATGCTGCGATAAACCCTTTCTTGTACACTTTCAACACCTTTGTAGAGAAACGGAGGAAGTCTAGACAGAATCAACTTATAAAATGGATGGAAACACATATGGACATCGTTGATGGCATTTCTTTGTAGGTTAAACTAATGGACATTCATACCAAGTATACCCATGGCATTATAGTACGTATGTTAAGCATCATGTGTCTAGATTTTTTTTTTTCAAAGAATGCCTTCCTCTTTGTCTGTCTGTCTGCCTGTCTGATCCCCCCCCCCTCTCTCTCTCTCTCTCTCTCTCTCTCTCTCTGATAGTACCTCCTTGCAGAACTGATGAAGGTTGCAGAATGGTTAAGACGCTGATCTGCCAATACAGTGCCTGTGGTGGGTTCTAATTTCGAATCCCGCTCTCGCCATTTCTCCCAAGTTTGACTGGAAAATCAAACTGAGCGTCTAGTCATTCGGGTGATACGATAAACACACACACACACACACACACACACACACACACACACACACACATGCGCGAAGCATGATTTCTTCCACCCACATTGAATTTGCACGTTTTGGGGGGGTTTGTTTGTTTGTTATGGTTTGTTTGTTTGTTTTTGTTTGTTTGTTTTGTTTATCCTCCTCTGTCATTTTGCAAAGACGTTAAACTATAGAAAACATGTGGACTGCAGTGACAAAGTGATAATGTGGGCATTATGCTGCTATAAAGTCTGGTCATATTTTCGTGTGTCTGTGCACTTCCAGAAATAACTTTCCCGCTAAAACCACCATATACGTACTGATCCAATGAGGATTTGGTTTTTGTTGTTGTTTTTTGCCACTGATTTTCCCCCACAAGACAATAATTATGGACATCGCCTTCGTAC
>NC_134904.1:4275368-4307868 GCF_041734735.1 Babylonia areolata | reverse complement strand
CCTCCCTTCCTTGACAATGCAAGCCGTGCTTTTAACATTTCTAGTGTCTTTACTTCCTGTGCTTTCTGCCGTTGCTCCGTTGCAATGGACCACATGTAGATAAGTGGACCGAGGGAAGAGTTCAGCGGCAACACGAAAACAACCACTGCATCATAGACCTTGTCCAGTACCACAACACCACATGCAGCAGTCATCATCACCAGGCCCAATGAAAGCCAAAAATTGCATTCGTGATACCTAACTTTTCACACACAAAATTGTAATTAGATGAATAGATTTTTTCCCAAATAACTGCAGCCTAGCAACGAAACCATAGGAAAGTTGTAAACTGTATTTCCTCTCATGACTGTCAGCAGTGGCATATTCTTAAAACCCGTGGAACAAGTGGTTTCAAGGCCGGAAAAGAATAGCGTCATGTACTCTATATGAGGAAAGTATAATTATAGATAATTATTTCATCTTGAAGTGTGTTAAAATCTATTGTAGTGGATAAACCATTCGTAATACAGCTCTCACTTTGGCCTAATTGTAAGCTATTATGTCACGGACGACATAATGGTTCCGCTGTTTTGTGTTCTTTTTGCGTTTACGGAGGGGGTTCGAATCCGTCTCACCCCTTCCTCTCTCATGGCTGGCGAAGTTGTCGGAGGCTGGTGGGTCGCTGAATTGTTTTAGAGGCGGGTGTGTTGCTTATGTGGGTGCACGATGTTTTTCCTTGTGCGTGTTCCCCTTGGTGGCTGGGCGTTCGAGCGTGGAGAGAGAGCGTGTTGTTGTGTCATGTTTTCTATGTTTTATAAGTGTCTCGTCCAATTCAGTTTCAGTAGCTCAAGGAGGCGTCACTGCGTTCGGACAAATCCATATACACTACACCACATCTGCCAAGCAGATGCCTGACCAGCAGCGTAACCCAACGCGCTTAGTCAGGCCTTGAAAAAAAAAAAGAAAAAAAGGGTGAATAAATAATAGATAAATACATTAAAAAAAACACAACTAATAATAATAATAATATGTATAAGGCGCAAAAACTTGATGAAGTCAACTATAAGCGTACATAAATAAATAAATAATATTTTTTTTTAAATGAACGAAAATTTATATAGGAAACTGAGTGAGCGGAGTGAGCGGAGTTCTAGTACTTCCAATGCTCATCACCGTTTTTCCCTATCTTCACTCGAAGGGAGTCAGTCCTTGGAGAAGGGCGTTGATGGAACCAGCGTTTAGCGGCTGCTATTCTACCCTCTGTAAACGACTTAATGTCCGCCCGGCAGATGGAACTGTTCTTTGTTTCTCTGTTTCTGTGTAAGCACCCGTTCGTTCATCTACAGAACACTGTGCGTTGGCCAGTTGGTGGCTTTTGTCCCTAGTCCCGTCACTTTAAGGGCACTGTACATTTAAAATGATGCCCCGGCTTCAAGAATCCAGTGTGGGCAAACCGTTTTGCCCTGACGTGGGTTATACATTTTGTGAAAATCTGACGCTGAGGGTTCACGCTCAAGATAACGTTCCTCGAGGGTTACTGGTTATTGTTTGAGATTTTAACGGATTTTGCATTTTTCCGATTTTTGCAACTCAGTGTCTTGGGATTTCCACTTTAGTAAGATAATGTTTTGTGTGTTCGTTGGTTTGAATAGGTGTATTAGTGCATGATTTAGGCCCCCTTTTATGTAGTCATGAAAAGTGCCAGCGAGGACGCTGGTTGTAACAGAGTAGGGGGGGATGTGGTTGGCTACGATCTTCGTTGGGCCAGCTTAGCAGACGACGTTTGTGACTCGCCGAGGGTTACTAAGGAAGTTGTAAATCGGTCACAAGTTATCTCCCTTTACAGGGAACTGTATGATGATTTTCATCAATTTATTAAATTATAAACACTTCATTATAGATGAGATTATAGTTTTTATGTTATTGGACTTCAGAAAGATCATACTTCTCAACTGTAATGATATCATTTGGCCAGGTAGCCTATAACTCTTTTAAACTAATATTTATGTGAATGAATTTTGGCGCGATCTTCGAAATCCACTCAGTTGAAACATATAAAATACCTTGTTTTCTATAAATCGATATAGTTGCCGTGGAATTTAGATTGTGCATTAAAATGTAAATGATTGAGCTTTCTTCTCGTATATCGCTTTCCGTGTACACCTAAGTTATAGGCATGCAATAGTACGAAATGTCTGACAGTATTTCGGCCCCACAAAACTATCTCTTCTTCAAGCCATTGGAATTCGTCAGTGCCGATTTAAGCAAAATACGTTTTTACAATACCTAGACATTTTTATAGCGTGTCTTGCAGATGTTTGCATTTCTGTTATCAATCTGATTCGTATCATACATGTATAGTTGTGTTGTAGTTAGTTTAAACGAAGTATTTCATTGTCGATCACAAGTGCCAAAAGCACCGCCAAGCGGTGCCGACACGGGAGCTGTCCGTTGAGTTTTCTCTTGAATTTTGACATAAAAAATCTTTACTCTAGAAGCAGATTCTATAGATGATTTTTATATAGTTGGAAGTTCATGATTTTCAGTTACTTAACTGTTGCAATTATATTACATATCGCGACGTTTTAATTGTTGTAATGTACAAAAATGATACATGAACTCGTTAAAAGCTCGTTCATTCAGTGACACTTTTTGTTTACAGTTTTTAACTACATTATTTTTGTAGAAAATGGTTTAGCTTAAGAAAATGCTCGTCTCTTGTAGTTTTGTATGATATATAATATGTCTATGTTAGTTCCCCGAGCCGAAAGTCAGAAGCCGCTAAATTTGATCAAACAAAAACAAGCTTGGCCCCTCAAGGCTCGCGGAGGGCCGGTTTCGTGAGTCGCTTCGCGGCGCTGGCTTTGCGGTTCGGCGGAACAGAATATAAGGAGTGAGCGAGTGCCAGACAAATAGAGAACTCTCCTGGTCTGGAAGAATGAGAGAATAAAAGAAGAAAAACCGGCGCACCGCCTTCCCGAGTCAACCTTGCCTGGCTGCAGCTCTCTTCTGCTAACACTTTCTACCTGTCTTCACCTTCTCTAACACCACCTTACCCCGTCACAATTATAATTATAATGTCTGTATGTTGTATTTTATTTTATTTTTTATTTTTTTGGTTCTGACTATTGGTTGTTCTTTATGTGTAGCCCACTGTTCTTGGATGTGCATGTTGATGTAGTTTTATTTGATCTTCTTTGGATGCTGAAATGTATGCCTGTGCACTGCATATTATGTTTGTATTTTGAGCAGACGGTTCACTTGACCACATATGGATTTATCTCAAGAGATGATGAAGTTGACTTTATTTGATGACTTGATCTCTGTGGCAATTCATCATTCGAAGATTTATAGATTTAAAAATTTATATTTGATGACTTGATCTCTGTGGCAATTGATCATTCGATGATTTATAGATTTACAAATTTATAAGCCAACACAGTGGTTAATGAATGCAGATGAGTGGCCAGCATTACTCATTTCATGTGTAGCATCTCAGTTTTCAGACCCAGTCTGGATATGCAGAAACACGTACATACTGGGGGTGGGGGTGGGTGTGTGCCTCTTCATGTGCATACATGTATGTCACAGTGGGTGCATGTGCATGTGTGTTTGTTAAAAATGCATATTTCAGCAGAACGTGCTTCACCATTTGAAAACAATAGTGTGTGTGTGTGTGTGTGTGTGTGTGTGTGTGTGTGGAGTTAAATTGGTTGTACATAATATATACTACTCAGTGTGTGGTGTTGTGTGCCTGCGCATGTTGCCTGCGGTACTGTATTTTTGTTTTTTTGTGTATCTTAGTATCACTTTATGCATTCACAAAAGTAAAAAACAAACAAAAACAAAAAACACAAACAAAAACAAACAAAAAACAACAAAAAAACAACAACAAAAAACAACAACAACAAACACCAAAAATGGGGGGAAAAAAAGAAAGAAAGAAAAAAAGCAGTTGTGGCTTCCTGGTATAGATGTTTTTGCTGTATTTACGTACATGGCTTGGAACACTGTACGGTTTGCTCAGACTGCGCTCCCTTGTATCCCTGAATTGTTACCAGACGACATTCCGCGCCGAGGTGTAGAGATAAACGCATATTATGCAAAACATCAGCATTTCTTGTGTTCTCAAATGCTCACAAAATGTCGCTTGATAGATTTGTTAATCGGCTGAAGAGGAAATGCCGTGATCAAGATTCAGAAGGCGAAAATCAAGCGAAATCGGCGAAACAAGCTTCCGTCTCCTCAGCAGTTACAGTAAATGGCGGCATTTCGCGTGCTGGATCACTGGCCTGGAAGGAAATCAGAGCGGAAAATCTGGATCTTGATTATGTCAGGCTATTTACAAAAAGTGAAGCAGACAGCATCTTACAGGATTTGGAGAAGTCAGTCACTTACAACACAGGCCAGCTCGCCAGAGTAATGATGTTCGGCAAATGGGTCGACATTCCACGAAAACAGGCAAGGTCGTCATTCTTCTTCTTCCTTTTAGTCCAGGACAGATACATCAAGAGAGGCAAGGCCCTCAAGACTCACTTGTGATACACTGGAAAAAAACAAAACAAAAAAAAACGAAGCTTTTTATGTATTGTGCATAATTTCAAAATGTAATGTTTAAGATGAGAAAGATCAGTTTAAAGCGAACACAAAACAGGCAAGATCGTCGTCATTCTTCTTCTTCTTCCTTTTAGTCCAGGACAAATACAACAAGAGAGGTAAGGCCTTCAAGACTCACTTGTGGTACACTGAAAAAAAAAAAAAAAAAAAAAAAATCCAAGCTTTTTATGTACTGTGCATAATTTAAAAATGTAATGTTTTTTAAGATGAGAAAGATCAGTTTAAAGCGAATTAAGTCCCCAAGCATTAATTACAGAGTAATTTCCCTTTTTTTTTTTTTTACTATTGCACCAAAATGTTTGCAAAATAAATAAAAAATCCATGCTTACCAAAAGAAGTTCCTGTTTGAACAAAAAATTATAATAATGACTGCTCTTGTTGTTGGGTCAGAATATCAGATCAAAGTGCCAAGTTTAGAGAATACAAAAAATATAAACATAACAGTAAATGCAGTTTGCGTATAATTAGGCTTCATTTTTTTTTTTTTTTTGTGCCCATCCCAGAGGTGCAATATTGTTTTAAACAAGATGACTGGAAAGAACTGAATTTTTCCTATTTTTATGCCTAATTTGGTGTCAACTGACAAAGTATTTGCAGAGAAAATGTCAATGTTAAAGTTTACCACACACACACACACACACACACACAGACAACCGAACACCGGGTTAAAACATAGACTCACTTTGTTTACACAAGTGAGTCAAAAATTGTCAAAATGTCTGCAACAAAGCCGTTCTTTTCACGATAAAATAGAATAAATCATACTGATCACACTGATATAAACTTGACCGCTGTAGGTGGGCGGGAACATGATCAGATTTTGATTTTTCAGTTTTTTCTGTACCTTTTAAAACAAGGTAAAATCTATAATTCTATTGTAACCATGGAGGATGCTACTGGCCTTGCTATATTTTCCAGATTTTGGCCTTGATGAGTTGATCACTAGATACTAAATGATAGCTTACAAATATATTATTATGAACTAATGAAGTATGAGATCAACTTACCTGACTGACCCGTGCTGTATTATACAATGGAAACTGAAAGTAGATAGTTTAAAAGAGGGGGACTGGGAGGGAAATCTTGAGAATGTGAATATTATTATTAAGGGGTATTTTTATTGTGCTTTTTTTTTTTTTTAACCTTTAAAAAAAAAAAAAAAGAATAAAATAAACGCTAAATAAAATAGAGATTTTCATTCTGTTGTATTTGTTTTGTAATCAATGTTTTTTTAAACGTCGATGATGAAATTCAGGCTTGACAAAAAAAAAAAAAAGAAAAAAAAAGAAGTTTGGCTTATTCATCATCAGAGTATCCGATCTGTCTGTGTTTAAAGGTTTAAAGAGGATTGATGTGTTTAAAGAAAGAGAAAAAAAAAGAAAGAAAAAAAAAGTTGCATTGACTGGACTGCTTTCTACCCATCATATGATATTGATGTATACACATTGTATGCAGACTGCCTATGGGGAGGAGGGGCTGACCTACACGTTCTCAGGAAACACGGTGCCAGCCCGGCCCTGGATTCCTTCACTGACCCGAATCAGGGACATCCTCACCAGCCTGACTGGAGTCCACTTCAACTTTGTGCTGGTCAACCGGTGAGTTTTCAGTATTCTTGGTGTTCGTATGTAATTAAGGCACTCCATTCTGTATCTGTATTCCATGGATCGAGTTTGGTATTCAGGGTGTTGGTACATAATTAAGTTAATAAGGCACTCCATTCTGTACATCTGTATTCCATGGTTCAACATCTGTTTCTTTCTGGCATTTATGTTTGTGTGTGTGTGCGAGCATGCATGTGTGTTTGTGTGCGCATGTTTGTGTGCTTTGTGTCTGAGTGACGTGTTATTGTAATGCGCTTAGAGAAGTTAGAAAGTACTATTAAGAATTAAATCCTCTGTTGGTCTTTTTTCCCCTTGGGTGGGAGGGGAATACCAGTATATTTTTTACTGTGTTAATCATTAGTAGATGTGTTTGAAAGTGTATTGTTTGCAGAGACTGGTGTCAAGTAATACTACATTTTTCTGTTGATATTATCAATATTATTATATATATATAGCAATAAAGTAAATAATTAAATAATTAAAGATAATAATGAAAAGTGATATATATATTATATGCAAGAAATTGAATCATGTAAATTACTACTACTACGACCACCACCACCACTATCATATCATATCAAGGCGTGTAGGCCTGATAAGGCCTTTTGTCCACTTGAAGTGGGGAAGAAAAAGAGTCCCCACCACATATAAGCATTTTTCCAACATTGTGTATGCAATGCTTGTCACGAATGTCAGTTCGAAAGTATAAAAATGTGATGATCATGATGTGATAACTGTTATTATGATTATTATGAGATTTATGCCTAATCTTGAAAATAAGCCCCAGGTGTTTACAAATAGAACACATGTAAATATCAAAAAGGAAAAATTGAACACAAGATACCAAACATCATCAACAATTATTCACCCCCCCCCCCCCCTTTCCCACCCCACACACACCTACACCCCCACAATACACACAAGCACATGACATGTGCACGCATGCACACAAGTTATAGCATACAACCGTAAATAGTACACAATCAAAAATACAACCAACAAATTGTGAAACTATCAGAACTTACATGACTCACAAATAGTCATTTTATTTCATACTGGAAAGGGATGAAGTGTTGAGAATTGATCAGGAGGGGAAATGGTGGGTCTTCAGACTGGATTTGAAAGATTACTAAAAAATCATTGACATACCTATGGTTTTTTGTTTTTTTTTATTAATTTTTTTAAATTTTACCTTTTGTGTGCTGACGGAATTAACCAGATACAAGGATGGGTGCGACTACATGGGGGAGCACAAGGATGATGAGAAGGACCTGTCCCCTGACTGCCCCATCGCATCCCTCTCCTTCGGCCAACCCCGTGACTTCTACTTCAAGCACCAGGACTCCCGTGGCAAGAACGCCACACGCACGGTGGAGCGGGTCAGCCTTGTCCTGGAGCACGGGGGCCTGCTGCTGATGAAGGCACCAACCAATCAGTACTGGTACCACGCTTTGCCGCAGCGTAAACGACTGGGCCAGGTTCGTGTCAACCTGACGTTCAGGAAGATGAACCCTGCGATGTGTAAGCCATTGAAGACAGAATTGTAGGTATGTTTAGGAATACGAAGGATGCAATGTGTATGTGTGTTAAGACAGAAGTATAGTTAAGTCTAGGAATATGAAGCATGCAATGTGTATGTGTGTTGAGACAGAAATGCAGACCTGTATGTTTAGGAATATGAACCATGTAGTGTGTAAGCAAGTTGAGAGAGAAGTGTATGTTTAGGAATATGAACCATGCAGTATGTGAGCCAGTGAAGACGGAAGTGCTGGTATGTTTCAAAAGGATATGAACTATCAGTATGTAATCCAGTGGAGACAGAAGTATGTAAGTCCGTATTGACTAAAGAGTAGGTGTAAATGACATGGACATGTTTGCATCAACTTGACGTTCTAGACGATAAACTGTGCAATGTGTTGTAAGCTTTTAAGAGACAAGTGTAGGTGTAAATGCAGGGCTAAGTTTGCTTCAGCTTGATGTTTGATTACACATACTATGCCATGACTCACTGGTGCAGACTCTGGCAGGGGTCTGATTCTCTTGTCCTCTGCTGACAACTACCCCTGAGAAGGGAGAAAACGAAAGTAGATGTGGCTAGTTAGGTGTAGGTGTCCCTGACTGAGTGACTGTGACTGCTGTCTAGAAGCTTGATCTGTGTGCTGTTTCTGGCTCAGGCCCTTGTTTTTTTTTTTCTTCTCCCTTTTCCTCTTTTTCATGCATATGTGATGTAGTGTATATGGATCAGTAAGCACGCTTTGACACATCCTTGAAACTGAAACTGCCTCTGCCTGGGTTACATTTTTACTTGGTCTTTGTCTCTGTTTTTCTGTCTGCCTGTCTTTCTCTCCCCTAACCCAAGAGTGAAAGCTTTTTTATGGTTGTTCAGGTTTGGTTTTTTTTTTCAACATTCTTTGGCAATTACTAAAAGTTTTTTTTTTGTTTGGGAATGATTTGTTAAATCCTTTCCTTTAAAAAGAATGCATCCTTTACATAATAACTGATGCATCAGTTCTGAAAGTTTCATGCAGTACACATTGCTATGACTCAGTATGATTTTGAGTATTCGCTTCCACTGACTGAGTAAAGAAATCTCTTTAACCAGTGCTAATACCATCTGTTACGAAGAGTAACTTGAATAATGGGAAGATAAGCTATTAACACACTACTCAACAAAGCTGACAGGCAGATGTAGCAATGTAATAACAAATCTTCCAGGTTCGTTGATTTTTAAGTGTCAGACGCTTCATCCACAGTAACCATAAGTACACCAGTTCTTAAAGTTCAAACGAAGACAAAGTTTTAATTCTCAAATGAAAAAAAAACAATATACGAACTAGCTTCCAACTCACAGGTTTGTTCCAAGGTTCTCTTTTCTATTGGACATCAATTTTCCATCGATGAAAATCTCATACGAACACTCAATATTACTGTCCCTTTTCTTCTAATCTAACACTGGGTACTAAACTTCAACACACACTTGTGTTCTAATCTAGAACTTTCCAATTAACAAACTCTTGACTGCACCCCGGCCCCGCATTCCACGAATCGAACTTCCTTCAACTTTTCTGCCCTGTCCATACCCACGCGCCCATAAGCCTTTCCTTCTGGCAGGTAGAATTATCAGTCGCTCGGTTGATGACTTGAAATATTCTGGACTTCGCTGCGAGCAGTGAAGAAACCGTTTTTCCCTGCTGTCTGGGCTGAAGCGTCGTTCGCTCATTGAAATCGCTGATCGACTCAACGCCGTTTTATGATGCGGTTCCTATAGCAATGACCTTTCAATGACGTGTTTTCCTATCAGCCCTACGTCATCGTACCAAGACTTTGCTAACCACGCACGTCATGATAATTCTTTCCTTGCATTCATTTTCTTAATTGTAACACCATCATACATACAGAAAGTGGTCACTTTGAGAAAATACTTAAAAAAAGAGAGAGAAAAGAAAAAAAATGTAGGGAACAACTGTACTCACTCGATTCACCACTCCAGTGTTTTAGCCGGACTGTTGAACACTCGCTTAACACACTAATGCGTTATACTTATAGCCTACACACTGTTCAGACAATATGATAAATCTTCTTGGAATGGGATATCTTTCTTGAAAGATTTGGTCAGGAATGTTGCTTACCATTATGATAGTGTGTACCATCACTCTAATTTGTGCTCTGAGCATTTGTGCATCTCAACAACTGGGTGAATAGCTGTCTGAAATGTTGTTCCAGTGGAACTCTGGAGGAGCATCTTCTTGTCTTGAAGTGTAGTTTTCTTCAGAGTCCATGCAGAAAACTACAGTGTCAGCTGGAACTGCTGAAACTGTCATTTTGCATTGAAAAGATGATGGGGGAAATAGGAAGGTCAGACTGGAGAGCTTAAACCCTCTTTAGTATGGAGATCCTGCCAGCGCCAGGTAAAAACCTGGCAGTGCCGTGACATCGAGCGCCGGCTGGAAAACTAAAACTTGCCGCAAATGTGGGAGTGGCTGTTTACAGGAACTCGCATCTTGTGAAGAACGTGATGTCCGTTTTTTCTAGTGTTTCTACCTCGGCTGAAAAAACACAACCACCAAAACCGCGTGTCAATAAATGCAGTAGTTCGGAAAATATGGATATTTTAAGTTTTGAAGTGAAGTGGCGTTTTAAAAATGGCAGGTCTCAATTTTAGGCGTCCTATTGTGGGAGACAGCGCTGAAGAAAATAGGAATCCAAGGAATACGCTGCACAGGACTCTGTGAATGTGCAGTGCAACCAAATGAGGCTGAGAGTGATCTGGAGTGGATATTGTAAGCTTGGAACCAAAAGTTCCCGTAACAGATTTTTTCCTTCTGGAGTTGATGATGCATCTTCCTCACCTTCAGCTTTTGGTCTTTTAGTGCTCCGCAGACCAACCATTGTAGTTGTGGATGTATGTTGCCCTCTGCTCCTCCGCTGAACAAATCCATGAAAAGTAGTCAGAAGCATTGAAACCCTGAAGACAGTGTGAGATTTGTCAAGCCAGGTGATGCCACAGAATGCATGTTCGCTTCAGCCTTCTCTGGTGGTGGTTTTGATTTTGAGTGAATGTTCAGCCCTGAAATGGCAAATTTGTGGTTGACTTGGCTGTAAGCAAATAAAAGTGCACTAGAAAAGTAAGTGGTTTTTTTTGTTTGTTTTTTTCCTGTACTTTATTATCCAGTCATGGCCCTTTTGATTTCCATAGTGTCCTATTGATTTTCCTTCATTCCTAACCAGCAAATGTCTCCAGCCAGGGCAAGCTAGTTTCTTCATGGCAACCCGTGTGTCTTGAACAAAAACTTCAGTGAAGTGTATATGTGTGCCTGGAACCAACAGTTCCCGTAAAAGATAAATTTCTACTGGAGGGGTTGATGACGCTTCTCTCACCTTCCGCTCTTGGTCATTTGGTACACTGCTGAGTAACCATTGTAGTAGTGGATGTCTGTTGTCCACTGCTCCTCCTCCTGGGACTGTTCTCGCTCCCTCCATACTACACTGAACAACCCACTCAAAGTTGTCAAGAGGCATTGAAACCCCAAAGGCAGAGTGTGAGATTTGTCAAGCCAGGTGATGCCACAGAATGCATGTTCACCTCAGCCTTCACTGGCAGTGGTCTTAATTTTGTGTGAATGTTCAGCCCTGAAATGGCCGTTTGTAGTCAGTCGGCTGGGCTGTATACAAATCAAAGTGCTCCAGAAAAGTGAAAACAAAACAAAAAAAAACACACGATTTTTCAGTAGTATCCAGTTGCTGTCCTTCTGATTTCTATTGTGTCCTATTTGTATTGATTTTCCTGCCCTCTTTGCCAGGCAGATGTTTCCAGCCAACTATGCATGACTTCATGTTCCATAGGACCCCACCTCCACACCTTGTCTCATGTATCTGTCAGTACTGTGTGACCAGGGCAAGCAAACATCTGTGTCCCACAAAAAACTTAACTCTTACAAGTTTGCACTATTTTCAGACTGTTTTGATGGGGAGCAAGGTATAGTTAGAAATATAATTATTAAAAAATTGAAAAAGTCATGAAAAGTGAGTATAGAAAAAAAAATAGCATGCCATGGTAATGAAAATAATCATACAAACTCAAACAGTATTTCTTGGTAGACATTATCTATTTATTTTGATCTTTTTTTTTTTTTTTTTTTTTGGTCTATTTTTTTCAACAAGAAGGGAAAAAATTTCTTTTCATTCAATTTTCCTTTTGTTTATTGGTTCCATGTAGTCATGCAAAAACAAAGCAAACAGAATCAAAGTGTATTATCTGTGCAGATTTAACATGCAAAAGTCATGGTTTCAGATCAAGCATGCATTTGATTCAGTGGAAATTTGCTTCTTTTCTTGCTCATTTCTTGTGAAAGTCCCAGAAGCAATTCCTGTCCTTGTTCAGACACAGGAAGATGTTGCATTTGGCGCATTTCACAAAGGTAAAGCCTTTGCATTCCTTGTTTTTGCAACGGCCCCTTGTTCCCCAGGTTGGAAGGTGATCGGCTCCGTCGTATCGGACGTCAGATACTGGTTTTCTCTGGACGATTCGAGATGGGATAGGGGGTGGTGGTGATGCAGCAGATGGGCGTCCAACCTGGCGCTTGTAGTTCACAAGGGCTTCAGCTACCTCTGACTGGAACATGGACAGTTTCATGGGCTTTGTATGGAGCAGCTGACAATGTCGCTTGTACCAAAGCCAGGCATTGATGACAGTGAAGGAGACAGTATGCAGGAAAATGTACATGTACCATCTGCGTGATTTCATGGGATATTTGTACAGAGCTGTCAGACCGTCAAGGAGATCCACCCCACCCATGAACTTACTGTATTCTTGTACAACGGCAGGGCATTTGACTGTAATGTACTCCTTCTCCTTCTTGTTCCAGCGGCGAACGTCTGCTTGTGGTTCAGTGCCTTTGTATGATGAGATGAGGTCAACAGTTCTGTTGTCAAACCAGCGGACAGCTACAGTGTTTGAGTTGACCTCAACCTTTGTGTCTTGTGAGCCTCTTCCCTCTTTTTTCAGTTCCTTCTCACTCTTGAGCTGACATCCCTTTAGCCTGTTTGTGCGCACTGTGCCCATGTACAGCATGGACTTTTCCTTCAAGGTCTTCACAAGAGGCAGATTTGTAAAGAAATTGTCACCGAAGATCTTGTAGTTCATGCCTTCTGGCAACTTTGAAGTCATTTGGAGAACAACCTCACCACTAATCCCATGCGGATTGTGTTCATTTGATTTCTTTGTGGATGAACCTTGGTAGACATCAAACTGGTATAAAATTCCAGAACTGCCGCACCTACCCCACATTTTGAAACCCCATTTGTGGGGCTTCTTTTGCATGTATTGTTTTAACGATAAGCGGCCTTTGAAGGGTACCATTATTTCGTCGACCGAGTTGTGCTCTTCAGGAGGTATCTTGTCCAAAGCTCTTTGTAACCCATCCATCCAAGGGCGGATCTTCCAGAGCTTGTCACCCATTTTCTCTTCTCTTACCTGCAGGTTGTCTGCAAAGTGTAATGTGCTGGCAAGTTTTTTGAACTTTTCTCTGGTCATTGCATCAGCAACAGGAGCATAGCGTGTTGCTGATTCCCAGTATGCCCGCACAGAATAGGCCTGAACAAGACCCATATGAAGATACATCCCAATGAAGACCTCAGTTTCTTTTTGTTGGTCGTCTTGACCGTGATCCCTTCTTTTTGGATGGAGTATATGTTTGTTTGTATCTCAGCATTCTCCAACATCTCATCAGTGATGAGTTCTCTGAAGTATGCATAAGGTGTCTTCAGAATTCCATCTTCAGGAGGCTGTTCAAGATCACCTGTGAATGTACAGTCAGGTTCCTGGAAAGGCATGTCAGTCCAGATGGGTTTTTGAAGAGCATCTTCCAAATCTGGATCTCCTCCATTTGCCTCTTCTAGCATGAAAGTAGCCAGTGGCATGTCGTCTTCATCTTCCCAATAGCCATGGTTGTTTTCATCCCGACGCATAGCTGCCAAAGGAATATCATCCTCATCATCCCAGTCAGCTGTTTTCCTTTTCCTCTTCCTGTTCGTCTTCCTGGTAGGTGTAATGGGCTCTTCATCATCTGATTCTTCTTCCAGTTCTCTGAGTTCTTCTCTGGAGGGAACATATTCATCCTCTGAGGATAGCTCAAACTCACTGTCATCGAGGCCAACAGCATCAAGTATGTCTTGTATAGGAGCATTGGTTGACATCTGTAGACATAAAAAAATACTTTGAGCATTGAGAACTCTCATAATTATCGCTACAATTAAAAAACATGTTCATCTCTGCAGAAACAAACTGTGGTTTAATTAAAATAATGCACAAATTTTGTATAATAAAATGCTGAAGAACACCAACAGTTATGCATGTGATAAAGTTCACTGACACTAAAGCCCATTGTATCACAAATGCTACATGGCAAAGCAGGCAGTGCCCGTTGTAGCATATGTGCTACACCAATCTTTAGCATTCCAATCTTACAAAAATATGAAAGAATATGAAACTATGACTATATAATATGTTAGTTGCCTTTGTTTCTTCATAAAATAACTTGTTTAGAAAGGAAGCTGGACTTACTTTCAGTCAGTTCAGGATGGATTTTGTCTGGAGCAGTTTCAGCAGCTGGCAACCACGTGGAACCATCAAAGAGGAAGTGATGTCACACTTTCTGGCACCAGCTGCAGGAGAAAGGAATATAACTCTGGCAAGGTTCAGCCTCTTGTGCCAGACTGCAGTTGTCTCCCTTGTTGATGCTGCCTTTAGTTTGCTCTACTCAAGACTATTTTTGAAGTGTAGCAGATTTGCTACGTATGGCTCTGTACGTGTAGGACATGGCTCAGAGGTGGTGCCACATCCTCACAAAGTCATTGCTTGAGGTCCTGGGGAGTGGCTGCCTTAAACTAAAGTTAAAGTGAAAAAAAAACCGTGGGCTCGTGGTAGCGAATTGTGTGGCCACTCCAACAATAACCCCTATTACTATTTCCGCAGCGTGGCTACAGCGCAGCTCAACTGCTGTTCATGTGGCCGCACCCTAACCATTGTAGTTGTGGACGTATGTTGCCCACTGCTCCTCCGCTGAACAGACTCACTAAAAGTAGTCAGAGGCATTGAATTTCTTTATACAGAGTGTGAGATTTGTCAAGCCAGGTGATGCCACAGAATGCATGTTCACTTCAGCCTTCACTGGTGGTGTTCTTGATTTTATGTGAATGTTCAGCCCAGAAATGGACCTTTGTGGCTGACTGGGCTTTATCAAATGAAAGTGAACTGGAAAAGTAATAACAAGAATTTTTCCAAAGTATCCAGGCGGCCTCTTGGTTCCATAGTGTCCAATTGATTTTCCTGCTTTCCCAACCAGGCAGACGTCTCCAGCCAGCTATGCATGACGATGTTCCACAGAACCCCACCTCCACACTGTATCTCCTGTATCATTGTTGACCTCCTGGTAGTGCTCACAAAAGACTGTGACCAGGGCAAGCTAGTTTCTTCACTGCAGCCACTATGTCCCGCAAAAACTTCAGAAAAGTGTGTTTGTGAGCCTGGAACCAACAGTTCTTGGAATGGATTTCTGTTGGAGAGGTTGATGACACATCTCTTGCCTTCCACTCTTGGTCTGTTATTGCACTGTAGACTAACCATTGTTGTAGTGGATGATGATGTCCAGTGCTCCTCTTCCTGGGACTATTCTTGTTCTGTTCATACAGCACTGAACAAACCCACTCATAGTGGTCAAAAGCATTGAAATCCTCATAGACAGAGTGTGAGATTTGTCAAGCCAGGTGATGCCACAAAAAGCCTCCTGGTACCGTTCTCATTCCCTTCATACAGCGCTGAACAAACCCACTCAAAGTTATCAGAGGCATTGAATTCCTTTAAACTAGAGTGTGAGATTTGTCAAGCCAGGTGATGCCACAAAAGGCCTCCTGGTACTGTTCTCATTCCCTTCATACAGCGCTGAACAAACCCACTCAAAGTTATCAGAGGCATTGAATTCCTTTAAACAGAGTGTGAGATTTGTCAAGCCAGGTGATGCCACAGAGGGCATGTTCACTTCATACAACATTGAACAAACTCACTAAAAGTAGTCAGAGGCATTGAAACCCCATAGAGTGTGAGATTTCTCAAGCCAGGTGATGCCACAGAATGTATGTTCACTTCATCCTTCACTGGTGGTGTTCTTGATTTTGTGTGAATGTTCAGTCCTGAAATGGCCCTTTGTGGTTGACTGGGCTTTATCAAATGAAATTGAACTGGAAATGTAATAAAAACAAGATTTTTTCCTAAGTATCCAGGTGGCCCTTTGATTCCATATGTTGTCCAGTGCTCCTCTTCCTGGGACCATTCTCGTTCTGTTCAAACAGCACTGAACAAACCCACTCATAGTGGTCAAAAGCATTGAAACCCTCAAGATAGAGTGTGAGATTTCTCAAGCCAGGTAATGCCATGTTCGCTTTAGTCTTCACTGTTGTTGCCCTTGACTGTGCTGGTAAATTGAAGTCTTGTGTCAGGATGGGACTGTTTTCTGAAATTTCTTCTTTCAGATGACTCTTGCGGCGATGGTGCTGAGGTCCATTGAACTGAAAAATATGACAATTGGCCACCGCTCGGTTACCCTCTTTGTTGAATAGGCATGTGCCATCTTATCCATTACATCAACCGCCGCTTTGGTGGCATTGTAAAACCTGATTATGTCTTGCTTCTTCCTTGCTACTGGGTCTGCAGTGCTGTCCTGATGCATCGTGCTCAAGACAACGACATTTTTGTTGGTCTTTGTGTGGTAATTGACAAGGGTTGTTTTGTCCTGGAATACAAAAGAGGAACTATGCAGATAACGCCCTGCTTTTTGCTTCAGTGAGTCAGTTTCTGACTGTGTCAACGAAAGTAAGGCCATTCTTCAAGAGAGTCATCTTGACAATACCATGTCGGTGAAAAAGTTATCAGAGGTAATATTTTGTCGTGTGTGCAGGACATTGAGAGTTTGTTTGCTATGCTTCACCCCAGATTCACCTGTTGATGGGAACCAAGAGGTTTACCAAGGTATGTCTCAGCAGTGAGTGGGTAGTTTTTTTTTCAATCTCTGCCACCTAGAAGATTTTCAGACCATATCTGTTTGGCTTAGGAAGATACTGAAGGAACAAACATCGACCCTGAAATGGGACGAGCTACTCCTCGACAGTGATGCAGGGTCCTTGAATGTAATGGTTTTTCAGGTTTTTCCAGTGTAGATTTCTGCTGATTCCTTTTCATTGTAGAATCCATATAAATTAAAGTGCAGACAAAAATGCGAAACATAGAACTTGAAATGCAAGCTATTCCCTGTCATTGCTTTCAAGACCAGAATTATCCTGTACTGATGGATTTCTGCTGGAGGGTTGATGATGCATCTCTCACCTTCCGCTCTTGGTATTCTGTTGTAGTGCTGAGTCACCACTGTAATAGTGTATGTCAGCACTGAACAAACCCACTTGAAGTAGTCACTGACACTGAAACCTCATAGACAGAGTGTGAGATTTGTCAAGCCAGGTGATGCCACAAAAGGCCTCCTGGTACTGTTCTCATTCCCTTCATACAGCGCTGAACAAACCCACTTTAAGTTGTCAGAGGCATTGAATTCCTTTAGACAGAGTGTGAGATTTGTCAAGCCAGGTGATGCCACAAAAGGCCTCCTGGTACCGTTCTCATTACCTTCATACAGCGCTGAACAAACCCACTTTAAGTTGTCAGAGGCATGGAATTCCTTTAGACAGAGTGTGAGATTTGTCAAGCCAGGTGATGCCACAGAGGGCATGTTCACTTCATACAACACTGAACAAACTCACAAAAAGTAGTCAGAGGCATTGAATTCCTTTAGACAGAGTGTGAGATTTGTCAAGCCAGGTGATGCCACAAAAGGCCTCCTGGTACCGTTCTCATTCCCTTCATACAGCGCTGAACAAACCCACTTTAAGTTGTCAGAGGCATTGAATTCCTTTAGACAGAGTGTGAGATTTGTCAAGCCAGGTAATGCCACAGAGGGCATGTTCACTTCATACAACACTGAGCAAACTCACAAAAAGTAGTCAGAGGCATTGAAACCCCTTAGGCTACGTTTATAGAGACAGCGGGTAGCGGGTTGCCGCGAGCTGGTTACTCGCGCTAGAAAACCCGCGCCTAATCACTCGCGCGGTTGGTGTTTATAGCAAAAGCGGGAAAAAGCCAGACGAGACGAGACAACACACACTTCACATGCAGTCCAGGCCTTGCAGTAGCAAACAGACAAAATGGCTTCTTTTCTTGATGACTTTTTATTGTTAGACAGCAGTTTCACAAAGTTTCTGTTACCCGACATTGAAAGAAGGAGGACAATCAGCGTTCATGAAATAAACAAAAGCAGATCATCTGACGGTGAATACCATCACCTCTTCCAACAATTGAAGGCTCATCCAGCTAGATTCTATGCCTACACACGTAGCCTATGACTCAAAGTACATTTGACTACATTTTGGAGAAGGTTGAAGGCAAGTTCAAGAAGACATGGTGCAAATGGCACAAACCGATCTTCCCTGAGGAACGGCTGGTGGTCACATTGAGGTAAGTGATGGGCTGCTTAATTTTTCTGAACTTATTATTGACATTAAAGAATAAGCAAAAATTACATGAGATAGGTGATAGTTACAGTTAGACCAATGCTTATGTTAGAAAACAGTGGAATAGATGAGATTGGTTTCACCACGTGAAATTGCTGCTGTCATAAAAAAAACCAACTAGATTTCTAGTAACAAGAGATGTTTATCCAAAACAATAATATGACATGGATGATAATTACAGATGATAGACTATATGCTTATGTTAGAAAACAATGGAATAGATGAGATTGCTTTCACCACTTGGAACTTCTGCTGTCATGAAAATACTAGATTTCTAGTAACAAGAGATGTTTATCCAAAACAATAATATGACATGGATGATAATTACAGATGATAGACTATATGCTAATGTTAGAAAACAATGGAATAGATGAGATTGCTTTCACCACTTGGAAATGGTGCCATCATATGACCGGTAGCTTTCTGCTGGCCAAACGGGATTGCTGCTGTCATACCCTGACTGGTAAGTTTCCACTGGTGGACTGGAAGTGTATGTGCTGTTGGCTTGTTGAGGTGGTGTTGTTGATGATCGCCGTTGATAGTGTTCATTGCTGTGACGATTTCCTGGAGGGTTGGTGGCCATTCCGTAGGCGTATTCCTCAACTAGCAATTGAACTCTGCTGCGAAAAGACATCTTCCTTTCATCCGGGATTCTTTTGATGTAGGGAAGAAGAGACTTTAAAAAGAGAAAGTCATCATCCTTGGTATCATCAACTGTGTTTCGATCTGCAAGTAATTTGATTTTTTGCTGCTCCAGCTCAAGTAGTTTTTCATAATGATTGAGCGAATCTCCCTTTCTCTTTTTGCCTCTGCTGCGTTGGGGTGTTGGGGTTTCCTGTGGTGTCGGAAGACTGTGGCTGGTAGTGCCAGACACCGTACCATCAGGGGTATCGGTGGCGTCGTGGCTTGCAAGTTCTGGATCGACGCTTTCAACAGAACTTATTGGGTCCAGGTCCTGGAGGCTGCAGTGAAGGGAGTCAACAGCGGCTTCACTGGCTGTTTCAATGTCACTGTTGACAAGACTGCCCAGAGATCCAGAACTTTTTCTCGGTGCTACTATGTCTTTGAGGAAGAGTAACCGATTGAAGTACTGCCATTTGGATGTTGAAGGTGGATCATCAGCACCGTCCCCGGAACGAGCTACAGGTCTCTTCGAGTATTCTGTTCCAAAGTAATCCCGCAAGTTCTTCCACTTTTTCCGCAACACTGCGTCTGCAAGCACACACACACATACACACAAATGTTACATTAACCGGATTTATCGTCAAATTCATGAAGCACAGGTATATCAATATGTGTTAGATTGATTGGTGTGTGTGTGTTTCTGCTTTTAATTTTATTGTAAAACTCTTGTGCCCGTACACCCCACCCCCTCCCCAAATCGTCTTTTTTTTTGCGAAAAGATATTTTATTGGGAACCTGTCCATTGGGCAATAATGAATTTTTATTGGATTTGGGACGCTTCATGTAAGTAAAATGGAGTTAAAGTTACACACACACACTCACTCTCTCTCTTTCTCTCGCGCGTGCGATTTCCCGAAACCCGCCGCCTCTATAAACGCCGGCTTAGAGTGTGAGATTTCTCAAGCCAGGTGATGCCACAGAATGTATGTTCACTTCATCCTTCACTGGTGGTGGTCTTGATTTTGTGTGAATGTTCAGCCCTGAAATGGCCCTTTGTGGTTGACTGGGCTTTGTCAAATGAAATTGAACTGGAAATGTAATAAAAACAAGATTTTTTCCTAAGCATCCAGGTGGCCCTTTGATTCCATATGTTGTCCAGTGCTCCTCTTCCTGGGACCATTCTCGTTCTGTTCACACAGCACTGAACAAACCCACTTGAAGTAGTCACCGGCACTGAAACCTCATAGACAGATTGTGAGATTTGTCAAGCCAGGTTATGCCACAAAAGGCCTCCCGGTACTGTTCTCATTCCCTTCATACAGCGCTGAACAAACCCACTCAAAGTTATCAGAGGCATTGAATTCCTTTAGACAGAGTGTGAGATTTGTCAAGCCAGGTGATGCCACAGAGGGCATGTTCACTTCATACAACACTGAACAAACTCACTAAAAGTAGTCAGAGGCATTGAAACCCCTCAGTGTGTGAGATTTGTCAAGCCAGGTGATCCCACAGAATGCATGTCCACTTCAGCTTTCACTGGAGGTGGTCTTGATTTTGTGTGAATGTTCAGCCCTGAAATGGCCCTTTGTGGTTGGCTGGGCTGTAACTTATAAGCAACATGATTTGATTTGTGTGAATCTTCATGAGTACAAGTTTCAGATACAGTTGTTCCAGTGTCAGTGAGAAAAGGAGTGCCCTCACCTGCAAGATCGAGGTTGACATTTGGAGTTTTGGTGTTGCACATGATGCCAAAAATGTATTCTTCTTCAGAAGCATTGCTGGTGTTGCTGATGTAACATGAATGGGTTCAAGGAATGTGAAAGAATAGTTTCTCTGCTTCAGAGCCCATACTGTAGATAAAGCTTGAAACTTGGATTTCAAAGTCTTTTATGGACAGTTCTGTGCATGTGTGACATGATAGAAATTGCTAATGCCATATGGCCACTGTTCAGGCTCATTGAAATCAAAGGATGTTGGTGGCTTGAAGGCCATTGTCATCAGTGTCAGAATGGATAGAAAGAAAAAAAAAGAAAAGAAAAAAAGCAGTGCTAATCATGATGACTGGCATAAGAATAATACATGAAGTCACTGAATATCTGGAGCCAGAGATTGGGTGACAGTATCCTCAGCACTTACAGGAGTTGTGACATTGTAGCATTGTTTGCAATTGAAAAACTCAGTGGAGGAAAAACACACTTCACAGCTTAAAATCAGCAGTTCACAAGACCAACTGGGTTCGTAGACACTACCACCGTGTCATGAGGTGTATTCCACAACAAGCATACACACTGTCTGTCGCATATCAAGACGAGGCTGTTGAAGTTTTGTGATAAGGTGTAATGAACAATATTGCTTTACGCCTGCGAGACTTGGACCCTGACTGCAGACATCGAGAGAAGAATCCAAGCTGTCGAGATGAGATGCTTTCGTAGACTACTTGGCATCTCCTACAGAGACCACATCACTAACACGGAAGTGAAGAACAGAATCAAGCAAAGTATTGGACCCTACGAAGACCTTCTGTCCATCGTGAAGAAACGCAAACTTAGGTGGTATGGACACATCTCCCGATCATCTGGTCTTGCCAAAACGTTCCTGCAAGGCACCGTACAAGGAGGCAGAAGGAGAGGACGGCAGAAGAAGAGATGGGAAGACAACATCCGGGGGTGGACAGGCTTGACGCTCGGTGACGCCCTGAGGAAATCAGAAAACCGTGAAGAGTGGAGAGGGGTGGTGGTCAGGTCAGCAGCGGTGCCCCAACGGTCTGAACCCAGACTACGGGAGAGGTGAAGGTAATGAACAAAAAGACCTCAGGTTCCGCACGTGCATCAACATCAGGGTTGATCGTGCAAGCGCATCTGAGTACCGGAAACAGGCGAGACATTGTACATCGTGAAACACGTGCTCCTTGACTGTTGGGATATGCATGACGTTAGACACAGACATTACATGGCGGTTTCTTTGAAGACCTTGTTTCGTGATATCCCTCCGTGGGCGCTGATGGACTTCTTAAAAGAAGTGAACATTTTTAACCAGAGTTGAAGGTTTTAAACTATGGAAGTTTTTTTTAAAACTTTGGAGTGGAAAGTTTGAAGTGGTGACTCGTTTTAATTGTTTGTTTTTTTATCCTTGTAGTAGTTATTAATGCAGCGATAGCCTTGAGATGGCCTTAGTGGTCGGCAAGGCTCTAAGCACCATAATTTCATTTCATTTCATTTCAGACATTGTACATGCTTTTTCGCCACCCTCCAAAGATTCCAATGCAAATGCCTGTTACAGGTTTACTTTATGTGGAAAGGAAAAGGTGGGCAAGTTGGATTTTGACCCACACCCAGGCCCATATAAAACATCAATGCATATCATACCATTTCATATTTAGGTAGTACTATTCGTTTTAATTGTTTGTTTTTTTACCCTTGTAGTAGTTATTAATGTGGTGATAGCCTTGAGATGGCCTTAGTGGTCGGTGAGGCTCCAAGCACCATCATTTCATTTCATTTCATTTCATTTAGGTAGTACTACATTGTCATACAGCACCAGAGTTGTGACAGCAATAAAGTGAGCAGCAGATGAAGCAAAGCTTTTTAGAACTTTCAAAAATAATGAAAAATATTGACACAGCTTGCCTTCCTTCATATATTCTGCGTGTCACCATGGACTGATGAATTACCATGATGCCATTAACGTTGTTTCTTCCTTTTCTCTCTGCCGTCTGATGGTTGTTACTGAGGATAATGTCGTTTCCAGTGTTGTGGTGGAATTGGAACATTGACCCCTTAGCATGTAAAGACATCATGGAAGAAAATCTTTACATCCAACTCTCCTCTCATGTGCACTGTTTGCATGGATGCGTCCAACGTTGTTTCTTCCTTTTCTCTCTGCCGTCTGATGGTTGTTACTGAGGATAATGTCGTTTCCAGTGTTGTGGTGGAATTGGAACATTGACACCTTAGCATGTAAAGACATAATGGAAGAAAATCTTTACATCCAACTCTCCTCTCATGTGCACTGTTTGCATGGATGCGTCCAACGTTGTTTCTTCCTTTTCTCTTTGCCGTCTGATGGTTGTTACTGAGGACAATGTCGTTTCCAGTGTTGTGGTGGAATTGGAACATTGACCCCTTAGCATGTAAAGACATGGAAGAAAATCTTTACATCCAACTCTCCTCTCATGTGCACTGTTTGCATGGATGCGTCCAACGTTGTTTCTTCCTTTTCTCTCTGCCGTCTGATGGTTGTTACTGAGGATAATGTTGTTTCCAGTGTTGTGGTGGAATTGGAACATTGACCCTTTAGCATGTAAAGACATGGAAGAAAATCTTTACATCCAACTCTCCTCTCATGTGCACTGTTTGCATGGATGCATCCAGTAAATGTCATGCTATAAACTTCCTCAAGAAGAGACTGCTTGTGTGAATTCTGCGCCAGCATTGATCTGAAACTGGAAACTGTCCAGCAGTTTGCAGCATCACACAGGCAGTGTGAACTCTTATCAGAGACAAGTATAGTTTGAAGTGGTGACTCGTTTTAATTGTTTTTTTTTTTATCCTTGTAGTAGTTATTGACGCAGCAATAGCCTTGAGATGGCCTTAGTGGTCGGCGAGGCTCTAAGCACCATAATTTCATTTCATTTCAGTATTAACACGGCGATAGCCTTGAGATGGCCTTAGTGGTCGGCGAGGCTCTAAGCACCATAATTTCCTTTCAGAGACAAGTATGACCTCTCACGTGCAACACTTTTCCCAAACATGCAGAAGCTTGTGAGAAGCTTGTAAATTTTTTTCAAGACAGGGTTGGGTACTTCTGCTTTACACTAATTTCAGATACTGATGACACAAACCATTGGCAGACATGGGTGCCATATTTTCTGTATGTTAAATGCACGTCAGTGTGTGAAAATGCAGCCAAGGATGGAATCCCAGCAAAGAATAGATTAACTCATTTTCTTCCATGTTTATTCATCAACCCAAGATTTAACTGATTGAAAGAATGGATTAAATATAAATCAGTGCACAGCCGCTGGCATGTATCAATGTGTGACATCCAACAAATTAATATGTATTATTCAAGAAATTCTGGTGTCCAGCCAACTTGAACAAACTGCCTAAAATCCAGCAAACTTATTGGAGGCACTTAAAGAAGGAAACAGGCCTGCATGTTCAAGTTCTACAAAATATAATTAACAGTGTTTGAAAACAACATCAAGTAAAACCTCATTGAAATCTAAATTTTATTTTTTCAACAGCATCCAAGTGTCAAAACAGTGATTTATTCCAATGTTGTTTGATGGATACAATATTATTTAAATGTGGATTCCATGCAACATATCTCAATTACATAAACATGACTATACCCAAGTACCAATCATTATCATGGAAAGGAAGCTTTAAATACTCAAATTAAAACAAATCAGGATATGTCTATGTCACATCTTTCCTGTTGTTTGTGAAAAATGGTTTAGCCCCATTGTTGCATGAGTTATGGTCTCCACCCACATTGGAGCTTGTATTCAAAGCATGAATATGTTTTTCTGCTCAGGTTTAACATAAAACATCACCTTAAGTGTCTCTGTTGATGACAACAACCTTTGCATGAGGCCATGTTATTTTCTTTAAAAAACAGTGCTTTGTGGAAACCATGTAACGCACATGTCCGTCTCCTTGCCCTACATTTTGCTGATTTTTTAATTTTTTTTTTTTTTATTGAAGTTGGTTTGAATATCCCAGTTCCTTTTTTTTTCATTAAAATTTAAAGGCATATATCTAAACTCTTCAAAAATGTGTTATGCATTGCTTTTACATTACTTTTGATTTTTCACCCTTGTGTCCCAAAAGTGTTTCCAGTATTGTACCTGTGCATATATGTATATATAGATATGTGTGTATGCTTATATGTATATATTTTTTCCTTTTTTCTTGGCTGTATTTTTTTGTTATTGTTTTTTGGGAGTGTGTTTTTTCTTATTTTTTGGTGTATGCTCAAGAACACTTAATGTGAGGTAGATGTGGTTGCTTCACTCAGTGAATTGTACACCTGTCTACCTCTGTTATGCACATATTATAAATATATTTTCATATTTGTGCAATGACTGGTAAGAGTGTGTGTGTGTGTTTGTGTGTTGTCCTTATACCTGTGGCTGTTCCATTTACTGGGCTTGTTTTTGTTCGAGATGTATGCTTTTTTTACTTTCTGAATCATAATCCATTGATTGAATTTTCTTTTGTTCATCAAGATGTTATGGATGATTTTGGTCTGTGTCTTGACATGGTGTGGTGTGTTACTGATTTCCTGGATTAATTTCTGTACATGCTTTCTAAAAGAGAGCACATGTTTTGAGATAGAAATGAATCAAGTTTAAAATGGACTCCTTTTGAACTATAACCAAATATTATTACAGACTCCAGTCCATGGTTCAGGCCAAATCCATAACAAACCAAAATATTTTGGTCATCAGTAACAGCCTAACACGGAAGACTTTGTTCACAGATCATCTTAATGACAGTCATACACAAACAGACCACAAAACAAATGATACACTTATTATTTAATGTATTTATCGTCATTGCAATCCAACTGACAACACAAAAAAATCTACAGAATTACATGATTTGATACAGACCAGTGTGCTTTATACCATGGTGGTGTACGTTATGACCAAAATGGTACTGTACATGTGATTTATATTTTGTTGTAACAGGTAAAATTGTTCATGATGAAATAATTTTGTGTCATTTAGGATAGTCAATACTAATTATATTGATAAGGTAATACAATGACAGTTAGTTTGTTGTAAATTGCATATATCCACAATAAACTTGATAGTGAAGGACACATATTCTTTATTGAACTGAAAGAAAAGATTCATTCTCAAAAAAATCTTTAAAAAAATCAGTACCATTACACGAATGCAGAAACATGCAAATGACCCCACACCCACCACCCACTCTCCAAACAAAACCCCCCCCCCCAAAAAAAAAAACAACAACAAAAAACCACAAAAAACAAAACATGCATACTTAGAATCAAATTCAAAGAAACCAAACATAGAATCACAAGGTTGCGTGGTATTGGGGTGGGGTGGCGGGGGTAGCACAAAAAGAATGTGACATGTTGCAAACAACTTATGGTGCATATGATGCATACCCCCACCCCACTTACCCTCTACTGAAACTATTGTGTTGTGTGTGTGTGTGGGTGTTCACTGTGTGTGTGCTAGCGTGTGTGCGCATGTTTGGCTTTTTTGTTTGTGTTTATGTGTGTGTGTGTGTGTGTGCGTGTGCATGGTAGTTTGTATCTGCAGTTTGTAGTGTTGTCTTGGCTTATATAGATACACATGTATGTGGTATTTCATGTGCAGAGGTGTGTTATGCACTATTGTATATGTATTATTTCATGTGAGACGTGTTGAGCCCTTCATATGGGTTGTTGTGCAATAGAAGTATCTATTATTATTATTATTATATGGAGAACAGTGGAGAGAGAGTGTGTGTAATATTTAGCACTTTCTTTAGCATTTTAGTGTGTATCACATCTAAATGCAGAACATGTGTTTTGTGAAGCACTCAGCAGTTTCATGGATAAAGTGCACTGTAGTGACACTTGTTATTATTATTATTATTATTATTATTGTGTTCTTGTTATTGAAATTGTATGTTGAGTGCCTATGAGTACTGCCTATGAATGAATCATGAATGTGTTGCTTTGATGAGTGATATGAGAAAATCAAACACACACACACACACACACACACACATTTTTTTTTTCTTTTTCTGTTAGGGTACAACCATCTCAATGGTGGTTGTGAAAAACTTTGCCCAGACAGGCAAAATCATTAGACTTTCAATCGCTTGTTGTAAAGATTCATGAAAATTCATTGCTGTTGAAAACTGCATTGGTTATTAAAGAATACTCTCTACCTTGAGTTCTGTTTGTGTTTTATATGTGTGTAAAAATTGTCGGATCACTCCAGAACCTGAAATTAAAAGGCATGCACAGGGAAAAAGATTCAGTATTGTCTGCATAAAACAGAACAAACATCCCCACATCATGCAGGCATCTACCCGTCTTTTCTCTGCCTCTGCTTTCAGTGTTAATCCCTTATGAATAATTTGCTCTGTCTTTCTGTCTGCCTCTCTCTTTCTCTAACTTATGATTTTTGCATGCTACATGAATGTGTTTGTAATTCTTTATTGATTAATCTGAATGGAAAATTATGTGGGCATCCAAAGTTTGTCAGGGGGAAGAGGCCCCTCGATGCATTCCCTATGATGAGCCTCTCACTGTGAAACACGTGCTCCTTGACTGTTGGGATCTGCATGACGTTAGACGCAGACATTACACGGCGGTTTCTTTGAAGACTTTGTTTCGTGATGTCCCTCCGTGGGCGCTGATGGACTTCTTAAAAGAAGTGAACATTTTTAACCAGATTTGAAGGTTTTAAACTATGGAAGTATTCTTTTAACTTTGGAGTGAAAGTTTGAAGTGGTGACTCGTTTTAATTGGTTGTTTTTTTGTTTTTTTTATCCTTGTAGTAGTTATTGATGCGGCGATAGCCTTGAGATGGCTTTAGTGGTCGGCGAGGCTCTAAGCACCATAATTTCATTTCATTTCAGTCTCTCGCCCACAGTAAAGCCTGCCATACACATGAACATGACAAAGGTTGAACTATATAGTGCCAAAGAGAAAACAAGCTGAGAGAAAACGCAACAACTACAGCCATGAAATTAATCAAATTAATATGTCAGCTTGATTTTTCCAACAGTTATATGAAATAACATGTGTGAAGAAACACAAAAAACATGATGAAAAGAAAATTAAAAAAAAATTTAAAAAAAATGATTATACCCCCCCCCCCCCCCCCCCCAAAAAAAAAAAAAAAAATGACAGCCTCTGTTACAAAAACACCCACACACTTGCATGCAATAAAAGATCAATCTCTGAATCTGTTCAAATTTAACATTAACATTAAACAACAGTAATTCAAAAATAAATCCCAGTCGATCATCTGCATCGGTCTAAGAATAAGGTTTACATTTGTCTCAAAATAAGGTTACATATAAATACAATTTGTATATTTTAACTAACTTTTAATACCAACATCCACGTGAATACATAAACAGAAAACTATGGAGGAATTATGAAAGTGAACGGGTCTAGTGGAACTGTACGAGGGGAGCCCACTCTCTCTGATCTTCCAAATCCGTAAGACTCGTTACGTCCCCTGAGTCTAGGAATGGCTCAACGTCATTGACATAATTCTTTTGTAGTGTCTCGGTGATCATCGCAGTCACGGTCAATCTCTCCGCCAACAAATTATCGTTCTTGACCAAGTACATGAAAACTGATCGTCCGTCATGTAAGAAATGACCGGAAGATAATGATAATGACGATGATAAGACTTCTACTACTACTACTACTATCTGTCAATCTATCTATATATTACACACACACACACACACACACACACACACACACACATATATATATATATAGAGAGAGAGAGAGATATTTATAGCGCGGAATCTTGTGCAGAGACCCAAACAAAAGCGCTCACACACATGAGCGGTTCACGTACTCACGCATACCTCAGATTCAGACGAACGCAAAAACAAACAAACAACAACAACAACAACAAAATTACAAATGCATGTAAACGAAAAATTATAGATGAATGATATACCGAAAAAGGGAAAGGAAAGATTGAGTGTACTTTTTTCTACTTTTTATTTATTTATTTATTCAATTATTTATTTTTCATTTCACTATTATGCATATACTGATACCCATAGTAAAGACTGTGGGCCTAACAAAATCTGGACTCGTCTGTTCATGTTCTTATCCAGTACAAAATCGGAACCGTCTTTTTTTTTTTCCCAGTCTCCCCCTCCCCGCCACACACACACACACACACACACGCGCGCGCGCGCGCGCGCGCCCGCACTGTCTCTCTCCCCTGTCTGTCTGTCCCTCTCTCTTTGAGTCTCGCTCTTCCACACTTACCCCCTTTCCCCGTTAAAAGCGCTCGAAGGGGTTGGGAGAGAGACAGAGACAGAGAGAAGGAAGAGGGAGAGGGGGGGAAACATAGAAAGAAGAGAGGGGGAGAGAGAAGAGGGAAGGAGAGAGAAGAGGGAAGAGAGACTGAGAGGGAGAGAGAGAAAACGAAACGAATTTTTATTTCAGGAGGTTATATAATAGAGTAAGCTGCTTTTATTTATTTATTTATTTTTTACATCCAGCCCTGAAAGAGAAAAAGATAGAGAATGGGGATTGATTAAAGAGACAGAGAGAGGACAGAGAGAGAGAGAGAGGAATCAAAACGAAACGAAACGAAACGAATTCTAATTTCACGAGGGTAGTGGAATAAGCGCAAGTGCTTTTTTTTTCTTTGAATATTTTAAAAATTCTAATTTAATTAATTATTATTTTTTTTATTTACATCCAGCCCTCAAAAAGAGAGAGGGAGACTGAGAAAATGGCCCTCGCTCATGCACCCCCCACACCCCACCCCGAACCCCGCCCCAGATTTTTTTGTTTTGTTTTTTCTTTTGTTTTTTTTTGTTTGAACTATTAATACCGGCACTCCCTTTCTACTTTCCCTCAGTCCCCTCCTCGATCTTTCATCATGTTCATTTCCACTGATCACCCAAAAGACTTGTCGTTCCGAGTTGTGCGGCAAAAAAGGGGGAATGTTTGTACAGCAAATGGGCCAAATATTTGTCAGTCTCCGACACTGCGGCGCTAGTTGGTGCTGTGTGTGTGTGTGTGTGTGTGTGTGTGTGTGTGTGTGTGTGTGTGTGTGTGTGTGTGTGTGTGTGTGTGGAGCAGCTCGGCATGAGCCGATCGAGTGTCTTGATTGAGCAAGTCTTTTTCTCGCCTCTCCCCCCCCCCATCCCTCACCCCCCCAACCCCACGACCCCCCCCACCCCTCTCTCTCTCTCTCTCTTATGTGATTTTCAGTGATATTTGTCGTTGATATCTTTCTTGTTAACAGTTCTGTGTTCATGTGTTCTTTGATGTAGCCCCCTCCCTCCACCCCCCAAATCCCTCTTTTTTTCCCCCCCTTTCTTTTAATTTTACCCCAGGGCTGGGTGGAAAAAAAAAAAGCATATGTTTTACTGATCTCATTACCCTGGTAAAATAAGATTTCATTTCGTTTCGTTTCGTTTCGTTTCTCTCTCTCCCCCCCCCCCCCTCTCTCTCTCTCTGTCTTCCCTCTTTTCTCTCTCTTCCCCTCTCTCTCTCTCTCTCTCTCTCTCTCTCTCTCTCTCCTCTCTCTTCACCCCTCTCTCTCTTCCCCCTTCTCTCTCTCTTTCCCCCCTCTCTCTGTCTTCCCCACCTCTCTCTCTGTGTCTTCCCTCTTTTCTCTCTCTTCCCCTCCCTCCCTCTCTCTCTCTCTCTCTCTCCCCCCTCTCTCTTCACCCCTCTCTCTCTTCCCCCTTCTCTCTCTCTTTCCCCCCTCTCTCTGTCTTCCCCCCTCTCTCTCTTCACCCCTCTCTCTCTTCCCCCTTCTCTCTCTCTTTCCCCCCCTCTCTCTGTCTTCCCCCCCCTCTCTCTTCCCCCCTCTCTCTCTTCCCCCTTCTCTCTCTCTTCCCCCCCCTCTCTGTCTTCCCCCCTCTCTCTCTTCCCCCTCTCTCTATATATATATATATGCACGCACACACAAACACATACATACACTGACATACACACATGCATACGCATACACTAACTCACACACACACACACACACTCTCTCACAAATAAAGGTTCTCTCTGTCTGTCTCGCTCTACCCCCCCCCCTCCCCCCCGCCCCTCACCTCCCTTCTTCCTCTCTTTATCTTTCTCGTCTCCTTCCTTCCTATACTCCCCTCATTCCGTGTGTGTGTGTGTGTGTGTGTGTGTGTGTGCGTGCATGTGTTTGTGTGTATGTGTCTGCGTCTGTGTCTGTGTGTCTGTGTATGTGTGTCATCTCTGTCTCTCTCCCTCTCTCTCAGTATTTCATAATGGGAATAATTATTACAACGCCGCTTGCCGCACCTGCAAGATGTTTCTTTTTCAAGTTTCTTCCAATACCCCCCACTCCCACCTACTTCTCCTCCCCCTCCCTTCGCCCTCCCCCTCCCCCTCCCCTTCCTCAAAAAGCCCCATCACTCCCGAACTTCATCATCATCATCATCATCATCATCATCATCATCATCATCATCATCTTCTTCTTCTTCTTCTTCATCGTCCTCATCATCATCATCTTCTTTTTCTTCTGCGTCATCATCATCATCATCATCATCTTCTTCTTCTTCTTCTTTTTCCTCCTCCTCCTCCTCATCATCATCATCATCATCATCAACAACATCATCATCACCATCATCATCATCTTCATCATCAATAGCAGCAACAGCAGCGGCATCATCATCATCATCATCATCATCATCATTATCTTCTTCTTCTCCTTCTTTTTCATCGGCATCGTCATCATCGTCTTCTTCTTCATCATCATCATCAGCATCGTCATCATCGTCTAAGTTCTTCTTCAGGATCGTTATCATCGTCTTCTTCTTCATCAGCATCGTCATCATCGTCGTCTTCTTCTTCTTCATCAGCATTGTCATCGTCTTCTTCTTCTTCTTCATCAGCATCGTCATCATCATCGTCTTCTTCTTCTTCATCAGCATTGTCATCGTCTTCTTCTTCTTCTTCATCAGCATCGTCATCATCATCGTCTTCTTTTTCTTCCTCAGCATTGTCATCGTCTTCTTCTTCTTCTTCATCATCATCATCATCATTATCTTCTTCTTTTTCTTCCTCAGCATTGTCATCGTCTTCTTCTTCATCAGCATCGTCATCATCATCGTCTTCTTCTTCTTCATCAGCATCGTCATCATCGTCTAAGTTCTTCTTCAGTATCGTCATCATTGTCTTCTTCTTCATCATCAGCATCGTCATCATCGTCTTCTTCTTCACTCTTCTTCTTCTCTATTCATGCTTTTTCTTCTTCTTCTTCTTGTTCTTATCTCTCTCTTTATTTATTTATTTATTTATTTATTTATTTATCATTAAAAAAACCCAATCAGTTTTAAGATTAGACATAGACTTTCTCCTTTGTCCTCCCTTCAATGTATCGATGTCCGTCCTTTGAGCAGATTAGCTCATCCCGGGTATGTAATTATTGTGTGTTCGTTCCTTCGGGGTGATCATGTTTCATGTCTGTGATGATGACACTGGCGAGCCAAGGCTTTTTGTGAAATGAACGTGTCAGTGATCTGGGCGATTGAGTTCTGTCGTCCCTACCCCCACCCACCCTCCCTCCCTCCCTCCCTCTCTTCCTCATCCACCTCCCCCCCGCCCCTCTTCTTCAATCTGCGTTCCCCATCTCTCTCTCTCTCTCTGTGTGTCTGTCTTTGTCTCTGTCTCTCTGTGTGTCTCTCTCTGTCTCTGTCTGTCTGTCTGGATCTGTGGATCTCTCTCTCTCTCTCTCTCTCTCTCTCTCTCTCTCTGTGTGTCTCTGTGTGTCTTTGTCTCTCTGTGAGTCTCTCTCTGTCTTTGTCTGTCTGTCTGTCTGTATCTGTGGATCTCTCTCTCTCTCTCTGTCT
>NC_134904.1:4270368-4272868 GCF_041734735.1 Babylonia areolata | reverse complement strand
GATTCGAACCAGCGCGCTCAGATTCTCTCGCTTCCTAGGCGGACGCGTTTACCTCCAGGCCATCACTCCACATGTAACAAAACGTTGTAACAGATATCATCAAACGCTGTGAATTGTTGACCCATGGGATGCTGAATAATGACACACTTCAGTTTTGTGTTTCAGTTTTTCGACAGTAACAATAGCCGAGTGGTTAAAGCGTTGGACCCTCAATCTGAGGGTCCCGGGTTCGAATCTCTGTAACGGCGCCTGGTGGGTAAAGGGTGGAGATTTTTTTCCCATCTCCCAGGTCAACATAATGTGCAGACCTGTTAGTGCCATACCTCCATTCGTGTGTGTACGCAAGCAGAACATCAAATACGCAACGTTAAAGATCCTGTTATCCATGTCAGATTTCGGTGGATTTATGGAAACAAGAACATACCCAGTATGTACACCTCCGAAAACGGAGTATGGCAGCCTACATGGCGGGATTAGTAAAACAGGTTAGAAACCTGCTTGTGTTTGAACCTCCTTTGGTGTGTATACGCATGCAGAAGATCTTCTTCTTCTTCTTCTGCGTTCGTGGGCTGCAACTCCCACGTTCACTCGAATGCACACGAGTGGGCTTTTACGTGTATGACCGTTTTTACCCCGCCATGTAGGCAGCCATACTCCGTTTTCGGGGGTGTGCATGCTGGGTATGTTCTTGTTTCCATAACCCACCGAGCGCTGACATGGATTACAGGATCTTTAATGTGCGTATTTGATCTTCTGCTTGCATATACACACGAAGGGGGTTCAGGCACTAGCAGGTCTGCACATATGTTGACCTGGGAGATCGTAAAAATCTCCACCCTTTACCCACCAGGCGCCGTCACCGTGATTCGAACCCGGGACCCTCAGAATGAAGGTCCAACGCTTTAACCACTCGGATATTGCGCCTGTCATGCAGAAGATCAAACACGCACGTTTATTAAAGTAATCCATGTGAGTGTTTGGTGGGGTCAGAGAAACAAGAACTTGAACGATACCCAGCATGCACACCTCCGAACACTGAGCTTGGCTGTCTATACGGGTCATCGTTCGTTGGGTTTTTCCCAGTGGTTATTCTGGGCTAGCCTCAAATGCCCCCACCCCCACCCCCCAGCCCCCCGGCGTCATTTGTGGCCGGTCAATAATGCCCCCCCCCCCCCCCCCCCCCCCCCCAACCCCAGACACCCAAACTACCCCTATTTTTGAAATTACCCGTTTTTATAGGCTTAATCAAGCGACCAAAAAAACAGAAAGCAAAAAACAACAGAAAACAAACAAAACAAACAAACAAACAAAAAAAAGAAGAAGAAGAAGAAGAAAGAGGTCTTTCTGGGCTAGCTCTTAATAGCACCTCCCTCTCTTTCTCTCTCTCTCCTCTCTCCCTCTCTCTCTCTCCCCTGTCCCTCACCACCCTCCCTCTCTCTTTCTCTCCTCCCTCCCCCGCCCTCTTCGTCTCCTCTCTCTGTCTCTCTCCCTGTCTCTATGTCTTTCTCTGTCTCTGTTGCTGTCTCTCTCTGTCTCTGTCACTATCTCTCCCTGTCTCTGTCTGTCTGTCTCTCTCTCTGTCTCTATGTCACTCTCTGTCTCTGTTGCTGTCTCTCTGTGTCTCTGTCACTATATCTCTCTGTGTCTCTGTCTGTCTGTCTCTCTCTCTGTCTCTGTCATTATCTCTCTCTGTGTCTCTGTCTGTCTGTCTCTCTCTGTGTCTCTGTCACTATCTCTCTCTGTGTCTCTGTCTGTCTGTCTCTCCCCCTGTCTCTATGTCTTTCTCTGTCTCTGTTGCTGTCTCTCTCTGTCTCTGTCACTATCTCTCTCTGTCTCTGTCTGTCTGTCTGTCTGTCTCTCCCCCTGTCTCTATGTCTTTCTCTGTCTCTGTTGCTGTCTCTCTCTGTCTCTGTCACTATCTCTCTCTGTGTCTCTGTCTGTCTGTCTCTCTCTCTGTCTCTATGTCACTCTCTGTCTCTGTTGCTGTCTCTCTCTGTCTCTGTCACTATCTCTCTCTGTGTCTCTGTCTGTCTGTCTGTCTCCCTGTCTCTATGTCTTTCTCTGTCTCTGTCACTATCTCTCTCTGTCTCTGTCTGTCTGTTTGTCTGTCTCCCTGTCTCTATGTCTTTTTATGTCTCTGTTGCTGTCTCTCTCTGTCTCTGTCACTATCTCTCTCTGTGTCTCTGTCTGTCTGTCTCTCTCTCTGTCTCTATGTCATTTTCTGTCTCTGTTTGTCTGTCTCCCTGTCTCTATGTCTTTCTCTGTCTCTGTCACTATCTCTGTGTCTGTCTGTCTGTGTGTGTGTGTGTGTCTCTCTCCCTGTCTCTATGTCTCTCTGTGTCTCTGTCACTATCTCTCTGTGTCTCTGTCTCTGTCTATCTGTCTGTCTCTCTCTCTCTCTCTGTCTCTATGTCATTCTCTGTCTCTGTTGCTGTCTCTCTCTGTCTCTGTCACTATCTCTCTCTGTGTCTCTGTCTGTCTGTCTGTCTCTCTGTCTCTA
>NC_134904.1:4250368-4265368 GCF_041734735.1 Babylonia areolata | reverse complement strand
TTTGGTTGTCTGAAGCGATATATTACTAAATTTTGCCAGGAACAACCCTTTGTTGCCGTGGGTTCTTTTACGTGCGCTAAGTGCATGCTAGCATACGGGACCTCGGTTTATCGTCTCGTCCGAATGACTAGCGTCCAGACCACCACTCAAGGTCTAGTGGAAGGGGAGAAAATATCGGCGGCTGAGCCGTGATTCGAACCAACGCGCTCAGATTCTCTCGCTTCCAAGGCGGACGCGTTACCTCTAGGCCATCACTCCACATACAGCCAACATACATATACAGCCAACACCCGGGTTCGTCTGTCACAGTCCCAGCGTCAGACGGGGCAGTCCACGAGGAACAATATTATCGAGGTTAGGTCGCCCGAACGCCACACATCATCGGAGACCCTGCAGTACTGCCTGGTTGTGATCAGTAGTAGTGCCCTGCTCTGATTAAACTATCGGTAAAGTCCTGTTTTAGCTACCTAAATTATTGCATCAATTTTACCGGCAATTTTTTTGTGCATGTGTGAAATGATTTTACCATTAGTAGATGTTGTGACCCGGGCCATTTTCAGTGGATTTCGACTCTTAATTTGCACGTTATTTTACTCTTTTTAAAATTTTTTTTATACGGATTCAGTAACTGAACTAACGTGCCGTGCCACCGTCTTGCCATTTTTCTCTCTTCGTTTTTCGTCCCACTAAGCGTGGAAATGTAACCATAATGATTATGTGCTATCATTTAGAATGCTAAAATAGGACATTACTACCATCTTAAGAAACACCGCCTGCCCCCCCCCCCTACTGACGACAATAATTGCTTTGTCGTGGAGCCAGTCCTTTGTCGAGTGAGCGTCTCCTTTAGAGAAGTGAAAAACCGTCACCATGTCCCCCCCCCCCTCCCCCCCGTGAATAGATGACCCCTTTCTCTTTACCTCCAGCCCAGGAGAGGAGAGAGGGTGATGATAATCAAGGGCGGTCACTGCTCTCTCTGGCGGGTTTGACAGGCGGCGACTCAAGGCTCTCCATTTCTTTCAGGAGAGTTAGTGGTGCGTGCGTGCGTGCGCGCGCGCGCGTGTGTGCGTGTGTGTGTGTGTGTGTGTGTGTGTGTGTGTGCGTATGTGTGTGTGTGTGTGTGTGTGTGTGTGTAGGGGGTGTGGGGGCGGGGGAGGAGGATGGAGGGTGAGGAGGGGTGGGAGTGCCGGAAGAAAGGGCTCGGGGTCGGGGTGGTGGTGGTGATGGTGGTTATGGTGGTGGTCAGTCTCATGGTCAATAACGGAGGAGGTCCACTCTCATTAACGTTCTGCTCAGTCTGGCATTAGCCATGGCCTTGACCAGCATTCTCTTTGCAGGCCGCCTGTTCGTTCCTTTCTTTTTTTTCTTCCGTGTCTGTGTGTGGTGATGGTGGTGGTGGTGGTGGTCATTGGCACCGGGAATGAGAGAGATGTGGTGAAGGATATTGGAAAAAGACTGAGTGGACAAAGGAAGTGTTTGTGCATGCGTGTGTGTGTGCGTGCGTGCGTGTGTGTGTGTGTGTGTGTGTGTGCGTGTGTGTGTGTGTGTGTGTGTGTGCGTGCGTGCGTGCGTGCGTGTGTGTGTGGTGGTCATTGGCACTGGGAATGAGGGAGATGGAGGCTGAGACTGGGTGAAGGATATTGGAAAAAGGATTAGTGGACCAATGAAGTGCGTGCGAGTGTGTGTGTGTGTGTGTGTGTGTGTATGTGTGTGTGTGTGTATGTGTGTTCATGTGTGTGTGTGTGTGTGTGTGTGTGTGTGTGTGTGTGTGTGTGTGTATCTCCATGTGTGTACAAGTAAAAAAAAAAGTGAGTGTTTTCAAATACATCATGGTGCATAACAATAAACACAACGCGCGCGCGCATGTCTGTGTATGTATGTAATTCTGCATATGTGTGTGTGTGCGCGCGCGCGCGTGTGTGTGTGTATGTTCATGTGTGTGTGTGTGTATGTGTGTGTGTGTGCGTGTGTATGTGTTCATGTGTGTGTGTGTGTGTGTGTGTTGTGTGTGTGTGTGTGTGTGTGTGTGTGTGTGTGTTCATGTGTGTGTGTGTGAGTGTGCGGTGTACGTGGGAGCATGATAATAATACTATACACGTGCCTGTGCTGGTTGTCTGTCTCTGTATCTGTGCGCGTGTCCGTCTGTCCGTGTGTGCATGAATGCGCGCGTGTATGTGAAGGGTCAAGGAAAGGAGGGGTGAGAGGGCCAGGGATGGACAGCATGGGAGGGGGAGGGGCAGACAGGACGAAGTGGGAGGGGTGAGGGGTTGGGGGTTGGTGGGGGTGGGGGGGGGGGGGCTCATGAAGGGGATGAGGGGGTGGGTGGGGGGACTGAAGGGAGATAATTGGGACGAAGGACAGGGGGAGGGGGAGGGGGGGGGGGCAAGGGAAATCCTCTTTGCTGACCAGTCCTTTCTGGTCACTGACACCAAGTAGGGGGAGGATGAGAGGCAAGGAGGAAGAAAGAGAGCGTGAAAGATGGGCACACGCACGCACACACATACACGCACGCACGTTCTCGCTCGCGCTCGCGGACACACACGCACACACACTCACTCACACACACACACACACACACACACACACACACACACACACACACACACACGGACACGCACACGCACGCATACTGAATAGTGCGGTCAGTTGTAATAACAGAGCGATCAAGAGAGATTTGGGGGGGAAGGTGCAGGGGGGGGGGGGGGGGTGGGGGGGGGGGGGGATGGGGGGTGGGAGTTGGGGGCGGGAAGGAGGGTGTTGAAAGGGACGAAGGACGATGAATCACTGATAAAACCACGTGGCTCGCTGACCGAACAAAGAAGCCTTTCACTAGCTTTTTTATTTTTATTTTATTTTTCAGTATCTTTTAAATCTTTATTTATTTATTTTTAATGATACCAGAATTTTGGGGAACTTTTTTTGTGGGTGTGTGTGTATGTGCGCGCGCGTCCGTGTGTGTATGTAAGTGTGTTTACATGTTCGTATGTGTGCGTGCGTATTTTGTATTTGTATCTATATTTCTTTTTATCACACACAACAGATTTCTCTGTGTGAAATTCGGGCTGCTCTCCCCAGGCAGAACGCGTCGCTACACTTCAGTGCCACCTTTTTTTTGTATTTTTTCATGCGTGCAGTTTTATTTGTTTTTCCTATCGAAGTGGATTTTTCTACAGAATTTTGCTAGGAACAACCCTTGTGTTGCCATGGGTTCTTTTACGTGCGCTAAGTGCATACTGCACACGGGACCTCGGCATATCGTCTCATCCGAATGACTAGCGTCCAGACCACCACTCAAGGTCTAGTGGAGGGGGAGAAAATATCGGCGGCTGAGCCGTGATTCGAACCAGCGCGCTCAGATTCTCTCGCTTCCTAGGCGGACGCGTTACCTCTAGGCCATCACTACACTGAGTGCGTGTCTGTGTCTATGCATGTGTGAGTGTTCGTGTGTTTGCGTGCGTGTGTGACACAAAGCACCGTTATTGCAAACCAGTGACCATTAATTATCCCCCCCCCCCGCACCCCCCGACCGAACCCCTCCCCCCCAACCCCCTCCTCACCTCTGTCTAACGGAATTAAAACGGGGGTGGGGCGGGGGTCGGGGTGGGGGTGGGGGGGTAAGACCTCCGCTAACAAAACATGGAAACTACGTACACGTACACGCTAATCATTCTCGTAATGTTTGGCTGATGATGAGGTTGTGTCCATAATGAATGAGTGTTGATCACTGTGCTTGATAATCATTTGCTGGCAATATAATTATTATTATTATTATTATTTCATTTTTAATCCAATGTTGCTGTCGCGAGGGACGGACGGACGGACGGACACGACGGGCTAACGGAGCCCTGAGGTTGGAGGTTTGAGGTTTGGGGTTCTCCCTAAAGGGTACGTGTGCACTGTTGATGGGAGCGGATTGGATGTTTGTCTGCACAATGAAGTTGTGATTGAGTCATTACTTTTCCAGCATGCCTGATTAGGGTGTGTGTGGTCGACATAGCTGTCGTCGTCGTCGTTGTAGAAAAAATTAGTAGTAGTAGCAGTAGTAGTAGCAGCAGCAGTAGCAGTAGCAGTATTAATAGGTGGAGTAGCAGCAGCAGCTGAAATAGCAGGATCAGTAGTAGTAGTTGTAGCAGCAGCATAAGCTGCAGTAGTAGTAGTAGTAGTAGTAGTAGTACCAGCAACAGTACCAGAAGCAGTAGTAGCAGCAGTAGTAGTAGTAGTAGTAGCAGTAGCAGTAGGAGGTGGAGCAGCAGCAGCAGCTGAAATAGCAGGAGCAGTAGTAGTAGTTGTAGCAGCAGCAGGAGAAGGTGTGTGTGTGAGTGAGTGAGTGAGTGTGTGTGTGTGTGTGTGTGTGTGTGTGTGTGTGTGTGTGTGTGTGTGTGTGTGTGTGTGTGTGTGTGTGTGTGTGTGTGTGTGTGTGTGTGTGTGTGTGTGTGTGTGTGTGTGTGTGTGTGTGTGTGTGTGTGTGTGTGTGTGTGTGTGTGATGTCTCTACATTTCAGGGACCGTACTTAGTTCAGTGTCAACAGATAAGGTTTCATTAGATACAGCGCGTTCCTTTATTTTCACTTTGGGATTTTATCCCATTGGTCTGTGTGAACGGATGCGAGAGAAACACACACACACACACACACACACACACACACACACACACACACACACACACACACTCGTTCACACGTACACACACACTTACACATGCATTCACACGCACATTCACACTCACGCACACGTTCACACACACACACACACACACACAAACACACACACACACACACACACACACCCCACCCCCATCCCCAACCCCAACACCCCACACAGCACAGAAAGAGATCATCACCCGCAAATGATCGACCACTTGAATTATAAACACAATCATGGAGACAATATGTACGCTGTGACCACAAGAGATTTCATCCACGTTAGCAAATTGCTCCTCCTCGTCAATATTTCAATATCGTTCCTGGAATATGGCAGGAGACATGGTATCTCGTAGATTGAGCACGGAAATAAAAGACAGAAGAAGAAGGAGGAGGAGGAAGAGGAGGAGAAGAAGAAGGAGGAGGAGGAGGAGGAAGAGGAGAAGAAAAAGAAGAAGGATTAGGAGGAGAAGAAGAAGAAGAAGAAGATGGAGAAGGAGGAGGAGGAGAAGAAGAAGAAGGAGCAGTAGCAGGAGAAGGAGAAGAAGAAGGAGGAAGAAGAGGAGAAGAAGAAGAAGAAGAATAAGGAGCAGGAACAGGAGAAGGAGAAGAAAAAGAAGTAGAAGAAGAAGGAGGAGGAAGAGGAGGAGGAGGAGGAGAAGAAGAAGAAGGGTGGGGGAGGGGGGGGGGGAGGAGGAGGAAAAGAAGAAGAAGAATGACACCCCTCCACTAACCACCACCCCCCCCCCACACACACACACACAGAGATGATGATGATGATGATGATGTTTTATTTAAGTATCACATAAGGTTCATTTCAATGGGGAATTGTGGAATAGGTCAATCAGCGTTAAAAAATCAACAACAACAACAACAAAAAAGAATCATTTTCAAGTCGATAGACACTGTCATGAAGGAGAGACAAAAATCAGAGACAGACAGACAGACAGACAGACAGACAGACAGACAGACAGAGAGAGACAGAGACAGAGAGAGAGACAGAGAAAGAGAGAGAGAGAGGGAGAGAGAGAATGCGAATGCGAATGCCAATCTTAATTGCATACGCAGGCCACAGGCATTATTACAATATCACTGGGGCTTGGTGGAGATGAGGAGGAAGTAGTGGTAACAATATCTTCATTGTACACTCCAATATACACAACAATCAGCTTATCACAGCATCCAGTTACATACAATAAAACAGTCCCCAGGGTAGCTGATAATTTGTAACACAATCACTGCTACCAGTAATCGAAGCTAATGCACTAATCAATCTTTAATGATTTTTTTGCCGGTTCTTTACTGAATGGAAGATATAATTTTGAGACACACACACACACACACACACACACACACACACACACACACACACACACACAGACAGAGTTCAGTCACACACTCTACCACGTCCCAGTAGACGAACGATGACTTTCATGTGACGAACAGGCACAATAACAGCAATGTTATATGCTCACCACGCACGTAACTACTATCCCCTCCCCTTTCAAAAAAACCTGAACAACGTGGTAACTGACACGGAAGGCTGGTTTCACAACGAAAAACATTGCCATTCGAGCCGCCAAAGAGCAAACCCACTGAATTAATCATCATCAGAGACAATTCCAGTGAGGAATTGGTTTCAACTCTGCGACAATGAAATCATTCTCATAAAATGAAAATAAATGAGGAACACGAAAAATGTATCCGAAACAAACACACACACACACAAAAAAAAAAATCGCATGCATTGATCACTTAAATTCATTGTCACGAAAAACCCGCACGTGCATACCAGTGTCATAAATAACTCAGTTGGTCAATCAGAAATAAAAGCTCTTCCACTGAACATGAAACTATGGTATGACTTTGACAGCCTAGGAAGCTTTTTTTAGTTTTGGTTTTTTGTTTTTTTTTGTGCGTGTACATTCGGTTGCGCGCGCGCGCGCGCGCGCGCGCGCGCGCGCGTGTGTGTGTGTGTGTGTGTGTGTGTGTGTGTGTGTGTGTGTGTGTGTGTGTGTGCGTGCGTGCGTGCGTGTGTGCGTGCGTGCGTGCGTGTGTGTGTGTGTGTGTGTGTGTGTGTGTGTGTGTGCGCGCAGGGGGTGGAAGGGAGGGGGCAGGGGGGTTGGGCGGTTTTTATGTATTGAGTATAATTTCAAAATGTAATGTTTAAGATGAGAAAGATCAGTTTAAAGCAAATTAAGTCCCCTAGCGTTAATTACAGATTAATTTCCCTTTTTTACTATCTGCACCAAAACGTTTGCAAAATAAATAAAACTTCCATGCTTAGCAAAAGAACTTCCTGTTTGAACAAAAAATGGTAATAATGACTGCTCTTGTTGTTGTGTCAGAATATCAGATCAAAGTGCCAAGTTTAGAGAATACAAAAAAAATATAAATATAACAGTAAATGCAGTTTGCATATAATTTGGCTTCTTTTTTATTTTTTGTTTTTTGTGCCCATCCCAGAGGTGCAATATTGTTTTAAACAAGATGACTGGAAAGAACTGAATTTTTCCTATTTTTATGCCTAATTTGGTGTCAACTGACAAAGTATTTGCGGAGAAAATGTCAATGTTAAAGTTTACAACGGACACACAGACACAGACACACACACACACACACACACACACACACACACACGCACACACACAGACAACCGAACACCGGGTTAAAACATAGACTCACTTTGTTTACACAAGTGAGTCAAAAACAAGGAAATAATGAAAGACTGAATGAACGACATGAAAAAAGCCATATTCAATGAAAAAAACGCAATAATACATGGGAAATTTCCACGAAAAATAGTTATAGAAAGACGAGAAGTATCGCAATAGCGTCAGATCATGTAACTTGCCTTTCGTCACTTGACCCCTAAAGGGTTAAGTCAAATTGGTTGATTGATTGATTGATATGGATACTTATATATTATAGCGTCTATCCTCGGTCGGAGACCAAGCTCTAAGCAGCGTATTACAAACACGGGGTCATTTGCACAACAGGCTGCCTACCTGTGTAGAGCCGACTGACGGCTGCCATTGGGCGCTCATCATTCGTTTCCTGTGTCATTCAATCAGATTTCAGACACGCACACATACGAACTCAGACAGACATGTAACATTTTACGTGTATGACGGTGTTTTGTTGTTATTTGTTTGTTTGTTTGTTTTTGTTTCTTACCCCGCCATGTAGGCAGCCATACTCCGTTTTCGGGGGTTTACATGCTGGGTATGTTCTTATTTCCATAACCCACCGATCACTGACATGGATCACAGGAGGGGGAGAGAGAGAGGGGGAAAGCGAGAGAGAGGGAGAGAGAGAGGGGAAGTGAGAGAGAGAGGATAGAGAGGGGGGAGGGGAGAATAGGGAGGGAGAGAGAGAGGGGAAGTGAGAGAGAGAGGAGAGGATAGAGAGGGGGGAGGGGAGAATAGGGAGGGAGAGAGAGAGAGAGAGGAAGTGAGAGAGAGAGGATAGAGAGGGGGGAGGGGAGAATAGGGAGGGAGAGAGAGAGGGGAAGTGAGAGAGAGAGAGGATAGAGAGGGGGGAGGGGAGAATAGGGAGGGAGAGAGAGAGAGGGAAAGAGAGAGAGGGGGAGAGAGAGAGGGGAAGTGAGAGAGAGAGGATAGAGAGGGGGGAGGGGAGAATAGGGAGGGAGAGAGAGAGGGGAAGTGAGAGAGAGAGAGGATAGAGAGGGGGGAGGGGAGAATAGGGAGGGAGGGAGAGAGAGAGGGGAAGTGAGAGAGAGAGGATAGAGAGGGGGGAGGGGAGAATAGGGAGGGAGAGAGAGAGGGGAAGTGAGAGAGAGAGAGGATAGAGAGGGGGGAGGGGAGAATAGGGAGGGAGGGAGAGAGAGAGGGGAAGTGAGAGAGATAGAGGATAGAGAGGGGGGAGGGGAGAATAGGGAGGGAGAGAGAGAGGGGAGTGGGGAGAGAGAAAGAGAGTGGGGGGTGGGGGAGGGGTAGAGGGAGAGAGAGAGAGCAGAGAGAGAGAGAGAGAGAGAGAGAGAGAGAATAACATCTTGACAGTGGACCACGAAAACAAGCTCGTTTATTGTAAAATGACTCCCAGTAAAATGAGTAGGGCATGTATCATTCAAGTTTAAAAAAAAAAGATTTAATAGTTTCCTGTTTAGCTCTTAAAAATAAACGCACATGAGCACATGCAATCATGTGCCCGCACTCTCTCTCTCTCTCTCTCTCTCTCTCTCTCTCTCTCTGTCTGTCTCTCTCTCCTTACTCTCTGTCTCTGTCACACACACACACACACACACACACACACACACACACACACACACACACACACACATCGTTATTATCATCTCCTAATTTATTTATTTATTTTTTTTTTAAAAGAAGAAATTTTTACAGCAATGCCCCAGCAAAGCCCCCCCCCCCCCCCCCCCAACCCCCCCCAAGCAATAACTCGTGGCTAAATGTCTGCCCGCCACCTGCCCCTTCATCCAGATAATGATGATAATGTAAGATGATGACCCACCAACCCGCCCCTTCGAACACCACTCGGAGAATGATAAAAGAAACTTTGTCTCGCAGAGAAAGCAGGACAGGAACTCATAAATAAATCTCCACCTCTTTGAGTAATAATAATAATAATAATAATGATCATAATGCTGCCTCTTGGAAACAGACTGTTTTACAGGCAAAGGCAAAACAAACAGCCATGAAAGAAAAACAAAGAAAAAAAAGGCGAAGAAAATAACATTAACAACAACAACAACAGCAACAACAGCAACAACAACAGCAGCAACAACAACAACAACAACAGCAACAACAACAACAATTACCGTTGATGTTACATGTTGTGTTCGACGCACATTTGCGTCACGCTAGAGGAAGTTACGCACGAGGACGATCGATAACTCTTTTTTTTTTTCTGCGCTGGGATAGAGGGGGGAGGGGGTGGGGGAACGGTGCGTGTGTGTGGGGGGGGTTGGGGGAGGGGGGCGGGGGATAGGTGAGGGATCGGTCCAAATGTCACGCTCAGTCACAGGAAACGTTTCCATCGCACTGCAAACGATGAAAAAAAAAAAAAAAGAAGAAGAATAAAGATGAATGAATGAATAAAATTAATAATAAGTAACACGGCGAGATGAAAAGCATCGTTCAGTCTCGGGAACTGGAGTAAGGAGTTCCGCTCTGGATGGTGCTTGATACAGCTGTGGTCAGGTGTGGCTTCATCATCACCATTACCGATACCATCGTCGTCGTTGTCGACATCATCCTTATTATCATCATCATCGTTATCGTCATTGTAATCCTCCTCCTCATCATCATCGTAGGTGTCGTCCTCTTTATCCTCCTCTTCCTCATCATCGTCCTCCTCCTCCTCCTCACCATCGTCGGCGTCGTCCTTCTCCTCCTCCTCACCATCGTCGGCGTCGTCCTTCTCCTCCTCCTCCTCATCGTCGTCGTCATCGTCGTCGTCATCGTCGGTGTCGTCCTCTTCCTCCTCCTCACCATCGTCGGCGTCGTCCTTCTCCTCCTCCTCCTCATCGTCGTCGTCATCGTCGTCGTCATCGTCGGTGTCGTCCTCCTCCTCCTCTTCTTCCTCATCGTCGGCGTTCTCATCCTCATCATCATCGTCGTTCTCCTCATCATCAACAGCATCATCCTCATCCTCAACCTTACCCTCCTCCTCCTCTTCCTTCTCCTTCTTTCTTTCCTTAACCTTTGAAGAGTTATTGGGGAGTACCACAGAACTATTCAGCAGATTCCTCCAGCTTCGTCCACGTGTCAAAGGCTGTCTCTGTAAACGGTTTCATGTCCGTTCTGTAACAGTAGTCAGTCCATCAGCATTGGTGGTTTTTTTTTTTGTTTTTGTTTTTTTCCCACTCAATAGTTTCTTGAGGATTGTTGGAACATGTTTCCGGATAGGCCAACTCGGTAGCGACACAGTCTCTCTCACAGGTACAGTCTGACACTAGTCTGTCTGGCTGGCTGGCTTTGGGCCTTACTCCACATGCAGTCTCTTAGCCTCATCGGAACGCTGGAGTGATGGCCTAGAGGTAACGCGTCCACCTGGGAAGCGAGAGAATCTGAGCGCGCTGGTTCGAATCACGGCTCAGTCGCCGGTATTTTCTCCCCCTCCACTAGACCTTGAGTGATGGTCTGGACGCTAGTCATTCGGATGAGACGATAAACCGAGGTCCCGTGTGTAGCATGTTTTTAGCGCACGTAAAAGAACCCACGGCAGCAAAAGGGTTGTTCCTAGCAAAATTCTGTAGAAAAATCCACTTCGATAGGAAAAACAAATAAAACTGCATGCAGGAAAAAAAAAAGGCTGGCGCTGTGTTATAGCGACGCGCTCTCCCTGGGGAGAGCAGCCCGAATTTCACACAGAGAAATCTGTTGTGATAAAAAGAGATACAAATACAAATCCCTGCTCCCTCAACGCCACTAGCTCCCTCCAAGACCCCCCACGCTCCCACTCACGCATGCCCCCCCCACGCCCCCCGATCCCCCTCAGCCCCCAAACGCTAAATGTATATACAATGATTTGACAGGAGGTTTCTGTTGCTGGTGGATTTTTTTGTTTTTGTTTTTATGTGTCTGTTAATTAAACCATTGTCTCTACGCTACAGTGCCTTTCCACTGTGTCGGAAGTTTGTTGTTTTTGTTTTTATGTGTCTGTTAATTAAACCATTGTCTCTACGCTACAGTGCCTTTCCACTGTGTCGGAAGTTTGTTGTTTTTGTTTTTATGTGTCTGTTAATTAAACCATTGTCTCTACGCTACAGTGCCTTTCCACTGTGTCGGAAGTTTGTTGTTTTGTTTTTATGTGTCTGTTAATTAAACCATTGTCTCTACGCTACAGTGCCTTTCCACTGTGTCGGAAGTTTTTGTTGTTTTTGTTTTTATGTGTCTGTTAATTAAACCATTGTCTCTACGCTACAGTGCCTTTCCACTGTGTCGGAAGTTTTTGTTGTTTTTGTTTTTATGTGTCTGTTAATTAAACCATTGTCTCTACGCTACAGTGCCTTTCCACTGTGTCGGAAGTTTGTTGTTTTTGTTTTTATGTGTCTGTTAATTAAACCATTGTCTCTACGCTACAGTGCCTTTCCACTGTGTCGGAAGTTTTTGTTGTTTTTGTTTTTATGTGTCTGTTAATTAAACCATTGTCTCTACGCTACAGTGCCTTTCCACTGTGTCGGAAGTTTGTTGTTTTTGTTTTTATGTGTCTGTTAATTAAACCATTGTCTCTACGCTACAGTGCCTTTCCACTGTGTCGGAAGTTTGTTGTTTTTTAAAGTGACACCACTGCGCCGTCGTTTTCAAGTCGATGCGGCGCCGTGACTCATACACCCTCACAGCTAGCTTGTGCACAGCCCTCCATAGATGTAAAGCTTGTTCAGTTCAGTTCAGTTCAGCTCAATTCAGCTCAGTTCAGTTCAGTTCAGTTCAGCTCAATTCAGCTCAGCTCAGCTCAGCTCAGCTCAGTTCAGTTCAGTTCAGCTCAGTTCAGTTCAGTTCAGTTCAGTTCAGTTCAGCTCAGCTCAGCTCAGCTCAGCTCAGCTCAGTTCAGTTCAGCTCAGCTAAGTTCAGCTCAGCTCAGTCAGCTCGGTTCAGTTCAGCTCAGCTAAATTCAGCTCAGTTCAGTTCAGTTCAGTTCAGTTCAATTCAGCTCAGCTCAGCTCAGTTCAGTTCAGCTCAGCTCAGCTCAGCTCAGAACAGTACAGTTCAATTCAGCTCAGCTCAGCTCAGTTCATTTCAGTTCAGCACAGCTCAGCTCAGCTCAGCTCAGCTCAGCTCAGTTCAGTTCAGCTCAGCTCAGCTCAGCTCAGAACAGTACAGTTCAATTCAGCTCAGCTCAGCTCAGTTCATTTCAGTTCAGCACAGCTCAGCTCAGCTCAGCTCAGCTCAGTTCAGTTCAGCTCAGCTTAGCTCAGCTCAGCTTAGCTCAGTTCAGCTCAGCTCAGCTCAGCTCAGTTCATCTCAGCTCAGTTCAGTTCAGCTCAGCTCAGCTCAGCTCAGCTCAGTTCATTTCAGTTCAGTTCAGTTCAGTTCAACTCAGCTCAGCTCAGTTCAGCTCGGTTCAGTTCAGCTCAGCTCAGCTCAGTTCAGCTCAATTCAGGTCAGCTCAGCTCAGTTCAGTTCAGTTCAGTTCAGCTGCTGAATGAGGCCGTCACTGTGTTCGGACAAATCCCTACACGCTACACCACATCTGCCTAGCAAGATGCCTTGTCTGGATGACCGGCTGCGTAACCCAACGTGCTTTGTCAGGCCTTATAATAATAATATTTTATTTTCTATACAGTGCTGTAATACAAGCATAGGCAAGCTCAAAGCGCTTTACAATCCAGTACCTAAAGTGAAACAAGAAAGCATATAAAAAGTAGTAGAAACATAAAACAGAATCATTAATATTGTAAAAACACAATGCATAAAACTCACAAAGTAACATACTAACAATACTACAACTGTTACACTCCAACACTCACACTAACACACACGCACAGGCACACACATGATTAAACGACTGAGATGACAGCAATTTTCACTTAAAATACATACATGTAAAAAGGAACATAATTGTAATCTGCATGCCACAGATTTTGTAAAAATTGGAAAATAAAATTTTGGATAGAAAAGGTAAAAGGGGTAAAAATCGGGTCATTCTCCCTTTCGAACCACACCACCACCATCCATATACCCACTCCCATTCTCTCTACTCTCCCATCATACACACACATTGCCACGGGCCTGGGACAACAGCACTATTTGAGTTATGACAAGGTTGTTTTTTTTATACTTTTATTTGGTTTTTTTTTTTTTTACTTTTATATATATATATAAACATGCCATTCTCGTAAGTGTGCAACTACGAGACATTGCGCAAGCGCAGTACTAATTCTGCCCTAATGTCTTCAAGCTTGATAATGCAGCACTTCTATTTGTCTAAAAATCACTAAATTCCCGGTACTTATCACCATGTGCTGTTCCGCAGCGCAAAAAGAGTAAATGAATAAATGAATGAATGAATGAATGAATAAATAAATAAATAAAGTATTTCTGCGTTTCGAAAACCTCAACAAACAAACAGACAAACAAAGCAAATAAAACTAAACAAAGCAAACAAGCAAAAGGCGCTAAGAATCAATAATTATTATTCCCGACCGAGGTTCTGTGACTGAATCGGTTACAGTAGCCATCGTTCATTCATTTACTTATTAATAGTCTGTTCATCTAAGATGGCGATATTAGACTGAAAATAAATGATATTATTATTTGGATTATTATAATTTCTATCATAATGATGATTGTTATTAATTAAACAAAGTGTAGGAACCCCGGTTGAAGTGTCCTGTAAATTCCAAGGGATGGTCGCCGGTACAATGGTTCACCCCAGAAACACAGCACGACGTGTTAGATGTATATGAACAGTAAGCTCCCACCGTAGTCAGTTTCGGTATGGCGCTGTGGCCTTGGGGAATAACAATTATGTGGCACTTTTACTGACTTCGATTTTCCTAGGTACCACCGGAACTCCACTTCTTAGGCCGAGAGAGTGGCACTGCCTGCCTGCCCACTGTGCATCGACTTTTCAACCATACACCGTTTCCAGCACAGGGTTTCTCTTTGTATTGAATCTTAACTCACTCAGTACGGCCCGTCCTCTCTTCTCCTCTACACAGACCCCTCGGATGTCCAGTAGGTGTCTGAATGACCCAACCTTTAGCTTCCGTCGTCAGAATTGTGGTATTCTCTGTCAACATACACCTCTTCAGTATAAAAGCCTTCCGCTCGCAATATTTTGATGATGGTAATTGGGGTGAAACGCTGTTAACGTCGTCCCTTTCGCCGTTCGTATGGAGAGAGTTAATGATAATAATGGGAATTTATGGCGCTTAATCTTACCAAAGCCCTGAGCGCTTACAAAAAACAAAAATACATACAGGACAAGTAAACTGGGACGAAACAGCACAGACATCAAGGGACAGTCACCACTTCCACCACGATTTTGCCATTCTCTTATCGCGCACACAACAGACGCACACGCAGAAGAGACACACAAACTGGAGAGGAAAGAAATAGAGATGCCAATCAGGTTGTGAAAAGAGTAGTTTTAAGAGAAGATTTGAAGAATGACAGAGAAACCGAACTGCGGAGGGAAAGAGGGAGCTTATTCCACGAGGGCGGGGCCTGGAAAGAGAATGAGCGTGGGCCCCGTGGTCTTGGTATTGAAGCGCGGGACACGGAGACGGTGAGTGTCAGATGAGGAGCGCAACTGTCGCGATGGACTGTACAGATGCAGATCGGTTAGAAGGAGCGAGACCGTTCAGGGATTTAAAGCACAGCAGAGACAGTTTCTATTCAATTCGTTTCTCGACAGGGAGCCAGTGAAGAGCA
>NC_134904.1:4235368-4240368 GCF_041734735.1 Babylonia areolata | reverse complement strand
CTAAGGCGAGGCAATGCCATGACGGTGTGTTGTGTGTGTGTGTGTGTGTGTGTGTGTGTGTGTGTGTGTGTGTGTGTGTGTGTGTGTGTGTGTGTGTGTGTGTGTGTGTGTGTGTGTGCTTAGTGCCGGAAACGCCCATACAGTATGAGTCGTCATACATGTCATGTCTTTATGTCAGGTGGAGGTTTTTGTTGTTGTTGTTTTTTTGCTGTTTTTTTTTCGTTTGCTGTTGTTTCTTTTGTACCCAGCAACCAACCAGCCGAGTGTTTTATTATATTTGCGGGTGTTGGTCGATGGTTGAAAAGATCATCAGCCAAGTAGGAAAATGGTGCAGAGAGTAAGGTCACACTCACCCTCACCTCCACCCCCACTCCCACCCCCTCACCCACAACGTGGGTGACTGTCATATTATCATAACAGGATGCTGATTGTGCCAGCTTCTTGAAGGAATGATGGAGGATCGCTTCTGTGCCAGTTTTTTTTTTAAATTAAAATTTTTTTTTTTAATCTTTCCCTTTCTCTCTGACCCCCTTCTCTCTTTGTTTCTGAGAGTATCCTTTACTATCCGTTTATCAGAATCAGAATTGAATTGACTGATTGACTGATATGGATACTTACATAGCGCCTATCCTCGGTCAGAGACCAAGCTCAGTCGAAGCTCTTTACAAACACGGGGTCATTTACACAACAGGCTGCCTATACCTGGGTAGAGCCGACTGACAGCTGCCACTGGGCGCTCATCATTCGTTTCCTTTTGTCATTCAGTTAGATTTCAGGCACGCCGCACACATACACACTCAGGACAGACATGTAACATTTTGCGTGTATGACCTTTTTTTGTTTGTTTGTTTTTTGTTTATTTACCCCGCCATGTAGACAGCCATACTCATATCTTTATTATCTCAGAAAGAGAATATGTCGGTGAAGTGAAATCGATCATAAACAAAGAAACAAACAGAGAGAAAAAAAAAAGTAGCGAACAGACAAACAAACAAACAAACAACAACAACACATAGATAAATAGATAAATAAAAATGAAAATAAAACTGAACACAAGTTCACTCATTATAGACCGTTCACAAAAGAAGACAGACAGACAGACAGACAGACAAACATGCGGACAGACAGAGAAGAAGAGAATGGAGGTGGGGAGAGATGTTGACGTGAAAAAAAAAAGAAAAAAAAAAAGAAAAGAAAGAAGAAAAAAAAAGCGCATCATTCTGTTCGTTGAAACACCACCTCAAACATAAATGGAAAAGTCGCTGATGATCTATTACTGGTAGATATATCGATAATCAGTCTAATGTATATGATTCATCCAGTGTACTCTTTGATATCGTTTCGGCATCAGGTCAGACTCTCTCTCTCTCTCTCTTTCTCGCTCGCTCCCTCTCTCTCTCTCTCTCTCGCTCCCTCCTTCTCTCTCCCTCCCTCCCTCTCTCTCTCCCTCCCTCTCTCTCTCTCGCTCCGTCTCTCTCTCGCTCCTCCCCCCCTCTCTCTGTTACACACACACACACACACACACACACACACACACACACAAAATGAAAATCAATTTATCCAATTAATTCTCGCTTTAAAAAACTATTTTTTAAAAACCCTAAAAAGTCCACATAGCTTGAAAATCAAGGGGTAAAATACAAACAAAACAAAACAAAACAAAACAAAAATTCCCCAAAAAGGCAAACATCGTAGGACTAGACTGACTGTTCCACTTGAAGTGAACACTCGACACCCGCGGAAAATGTCACAATAATTATTATTTTCTTTCTGCCTGACGTGAAGTGAAGATCCCAACGGAACCTATCGACCTGGCTGTCATGTTGGAAACGTTTGCACTAATTAGACGCTCGCTCGCTCGCTCAGTGGCAGCGACAGATGGCGCTAGAGGGGCAGTGACGTCGTCGTGTGTTTGTTTCGTTAACACTCCTGCAGGCTTTTTGTGGCTCTGTCAGATTTCTCTTTTCAGCACGGGTCTTGTGATCAGTTTAGTCATAACTTGGGGATTGGGGTGGGTGGGTGGGTGGCGGGGGGTGGGGTGGGGGTGTGGCGGGAAGAGGAGGAGGCGGAGGCGGAGGAGGAGGAGGAGGAGGAGAAGGAGGAGGGGAGAGAGAGTGAGAGAGAGAGAGAGACATCGACAGAGACAGAGACAGAGAGACTGACTACCACTGACACTAAAACTGACAGTGACGTATGTTATTATCAATTCAGCATTTAAGCCAAGAGGGAGAGGGAGGGAAGGAGAGAGAGAGAGAGAGAGAGAGAGAGAGAGAGAGAGAGAGAGAGAGGGACATACACACACACAAAAAGACGAGAGAATGAGAGGGAGAGAAAGAGAAACAGAGAGAGAGAGAGAGAGAGAGAGAGAGAGACATACAGACATGAAGTGATAGCCTAGAGGTAACGCGTCCGCTTAGGAAGCGAGAGAATCTGAGCGCGCTTGTTCGAATCACGGCTCAGCCGCCGATATTTCCCCCCCCCCTCCCTCCGCCCCCTCTCTCCCCCCCCCCCCCCCAATAGACCTTGAGTAGTAGTCTGGACGCTAGTCATTTGGATTAGACGATAAACCGAAGTCCCGTGTGCAGCATGCACTTAGTGCACGTAAAAGAACCCACGGCAACAAAGGAGTTATTCCTGGGAAAAATTCTGTAGAAAAATCCACTTCGACAGGAAAAACAAATAAAACTGCACGCAGGAAAAAAACAACAACAAAAAACAACAACAACAACAATGGTGGCGCTGTAGTGTGGCGACGCGCTCTCCCTGGGGAGAGCAGCCCGAATTTCACATAGAGAAATCTGTTGTGATAAAAAGAAATACAAATACAAATACAAAAAATACAGACATGCGGACAAAGAGAGAACGAACAAACGAACGAAGATGAGAGAGAGAGAGAGAGAGAGAGAGAGAGAGAGAGAGAGAGAGAGGGGGGGGGGGGGTAGGGGAATGAAATATTTCCAGACATAATATTACTGGATCGAGAGAGAGAGAGACAGAGACAGAGACAGACAGACACAGACACAGACAGAAAGGGAGATACAAACAGAGAGAGAGAGAGAGAGAGAGGACAATTAATGTATCCAGACAAAATGAAGATCTAAGGCAGTGGAAAAAAAAGAGAAAGAGACAGACAGAGATAAGGACAGAGACAGAGAAAAGGTTACACACACACACACACACACACATACACACACACACACACACACACACACACACACACACACACACACACACACACACACACACACACACACACACACACACACACACACACACACGTTACATACAGGATACACATTGGGCAAACACAGGTAAGACACGATTTACATACACAGGTTACACACACGTGTTACACACAGGTTTCGATACAGGCTGACTGACACATGTTGCAACACACACACACACACACACACACACACACACACACACACACACACACACACACACACACACACACACACACACACACACACAGAGGTTTCGATACAGGTTGACTGACACATTTTGCAACACACACATACACACACACACACACGCACACACACACACACACACACACACACACACACACATACACGGAAGTTTTGATACAGGTTGACTGAAACAACACATGTATGTCATAATACACACACAGGTTACACAGACAGGTCAAACGCAGGCGTCTTCTTGGCATCGTGTCATGTCACGAGTCGTTAAAGGTTACAGTTGTCTTGGTATTGATCCTGTTCATGTGTGCGTCTGTCATCCTGCCTTTGTCTCTCTATACATACATACATACATACACACATACATGTATCTGAAGAAGACAAAGAGAGAAAGGATGGAGTTGGTGAGGCGGTAGAGAATACGAATACGAATACGAAATAGTTTATTCAGATTTAGGCCTAAGCCCCTTACTGAAGGGGTAAGTCACAATTATATCAATCACACAAACACTTTTCAAAAACACATTGCTTAACATTTACACTTGCAATACGCAATCGCTTTAAGGCATTGTAAATGTATAACGCCACATTGCACAATACAGTTTCATTTCTGGATGACATTAGCAAATTGAATCTAAAGCGGCATGGGTTATTATAAAACTTAGGCTGGACATGTTTCAACCTTAAGTCAAATAAACAAGGACAACAAAACATAAAGTGAATTTCACCTTCTTCTGATTAATGGCACAAACTACACAACACTTTCTCAGCTCTTTTTTCACTGTATCCTAAACGATGGCAGGCAATATCTGATACACCAAGTCTAACTTTGATCAAAGCACATTTCACATATCTATTCATTTTCATTTCAATGTATGGCTCCACATTATTTGTCAGCTTAAACATCTTATATTCAGCAAATCTGTCACTACTCTGAAGATGGTTATTCCAGTCCTGTAAGGCGGTAGACAGTACATAAGAGAAAGACAATGGAGGCTAGGAGAAAGACAAGAGACAGATACGGATACGGATAATTTATTCATGTATAGACCATTGCCCCTCATGAAGGGGTACATTCACATGATCATGTAAGAAAAACAACAAAAAAGCAACAAAAAATGAGCAGTCATATCATCAAGAACAACTTCAATATTCTAAGACGTCAGAGTTGATCGCAGTCTAAATGCTTTAAACAAATAAACTGACAAATTGCGAATGGTCTGTTCATGCTGAGAAGCCATGAGTAATGCTAATCTATGCTGACTGGGAAATTTACAGAATTTGGATGATATATACCTTGTTCTTAAGTCATGCAGGACAGGACAAGTTAGGACGAAATGTACTTCATTTTCTTCCTCCTTGTTGCAAAGTTTGCACCTTAGATCAGTTGCATTATGTATTCTATATCGGTAATAATGTACTGCAATATCAAGAGACAGAGACATAGAGAGAAGGCAAGACAAGACAAGAAAAAAATAATTTCGAGGATAACAGTTTCAGTTTCAGTTTCAGTAGCTCAAGGAGGCGTCACTGCATTCGCACAAATCCATATACGCTACACCACATCTGCCAAGC
>NC_134904.1:4230368-4232868 GCF_041734735.1 Babylonia areolata | reverse complement strand
GGCACGTGATCAATAAGAAAAGAGGACCATGTTTGTGACAGAATGCCAACCAACTGTGTGTCGCCGTGCCACCAAAAATTAAAAAAAAGAAAGAAAGAAAACAAAAAAAAAACGATGTAATGAAAATAATGAGAAATGAAAAAAAAAAGAAAAAAAGAAAAAAGAAAAATGGCGATTGCGTCATGTGCTACAACTGACAATGCCAGTTCCTTCTGTTATTTCTGCTACTCGCAAGAAAATAAAACAACAACAACAACAAAAACTGCAACCACAAAAAACCACACGCAAAATCGATTTAAGGAGTGTCTAAGGGGCTTTTTTTTTCTTTCTTTTTTTTTTTCTTTTCTTTCTCAAATGAGGTCATTTCTGGGGTAATTTATGGTAACACTGGTGGGAGTCCCTGACTCTTTTGACCCGTGTTTTATTTAGGATTAATACGGTTTCCTGGTTTTGCAGTTGTTTGTTTGTGTTGTCTCCTCTCCATTTTTCCCTTCTTTTCTTTTTTTCTTTTTGTTATTTATTTATTCATTCATTTATTTATTTTTGCTGATTGACTGGTTTGTTTAACGTGATGGTGCTTCACGCCAACGCATGCGAAATAGAATAGAATAGAATGGAATGGAATAGAATATGTCTTTATTACCAAGTGTACCGGGGTCAAAAGGAATATTGGAGAATAAAGGAATAAATGAGTAAAGTTTGTTATCAGTGTTGATATTTGCTGAACTCTTTCTATCTTATTCTATCACACAGACAGACACAGACACACACACACAAACACACACACACACACACACACACACACACACACATACGCACACACACATACACACATATTCCCCTCAACACCCCAACCCTCACACGTGTACACATGCACGGAAACACACGCGCACGCACGCACTCACGCACGCACGCACGTACAAAACAAGGAATACCATGAGAAGAGACGACCTTCAAGAATAAAGAGACGGGACGTCTTCTGAAACACACTGTTTCGGCGTTCGCGACTGGCCTTAAAACCCACCTCTTCCCAAAATAGCCTCCCTTGCCTGCCCTTCCTTGTCTTTAGTTTCTACAGTTTTAGAGTTATGCATGCGTGTGAATGACTGGTGCGAAAGCGCTTTGATTTGTCTCTGCACAAGATTCAGCGCTATATAAATACCATTATTATTATTAGTAGTAGTAGTTGTTGTAGTAGTAGTAGTAGTATTTTCTGAAGTTCATCTTCAAGAATCACATTGTTGCCTTGCTGGAAGAAAAGCAGCTGTTCGAACAATGACGAAAGAAAGCTGCAGCACAGTTCAGGACGGAAAACGTCTCTTTTGTCTTCGAACGTGTCATTGTCAGCTGCAACAATGTGGAGTGATGGCCTAGAGGTAACGCGTCCGCCTAGGAAGCGAGAGAATCTCAGCGCGCTGGTTTGAATCACGACTCAGCCGCCGATATTTTCTCCCCCTCCACTAGACCTTGAGTGGTGGCCTGGACGCTAGTCATTCGGATTAGACGATAAACCGAGGTCCCGTGTGCAGCATGCACTTAGCGCACGTAAAAGAACCCACGGCAACAAAAGGGTTGTTCCTGGCAAAATTCTGTAGTAAAATCCACTTCGATAGGAAAAACAAAATTGCACGCAGGAAAAAATACCAAAAAATGGGTGGCGTTGTAGTGAGTGTAGCGACGCGCTCTCCCTGGGGAGAGCAGCCCGAATTTCACACAGAGAAATCTGTTGTGATAAAAAGAAATACAAATATAAAATCTGTGTGCTCGCGCCTTACTCAGAAAGCTGTCAATCAATCAATCAATTAACACCGGGAAAACGTCACAGAGGCAAAACCAAACGACCACCAACTCACCGTACCTACGTTATCAGGAGAAGGAGAAGAAGAAGAAGAAGGTGGCGGTGGTGGTGGTGGTGGAGGATGAGAAGGTAGAGGAGGCAAAGTAACCTAGCATTGCAAAGAAATGATGCTGCTGCTGCTGCTGCTGATGATAGTAATGATGATGATGATGATGATGATGATGATGATGATGATGATGATAATGATGATGATGATGATGGTGATGATGATGGTGATGATGATAGTGATGATGATAATGATGATGATGATGATGGTGATGATGATGGTGATGATGATGATAGTAATGATGATGATGATGATGATGATGATGATGATGATAATGATGATGATAATGATGATGATGATGATGATGGTGATGATGATGGTGATGATGATGATGATGATGATGATGATGATGATGATGGTGATGATGATGATGATAGTGATGATGATTATACTGCTGCTGCTGCTGCTGCTGCTGCTGCTGATGATAGTAATGATGATGATGATGATGATGATGGTGATGATGATGATGATGATAATGATGATAATGATGATGATGATGATGATGGTGATGATGATGATGATAGTGATGATGATTATACTGCTGCTGCTGCTGATGATGATAGTAATGATGATGATGATGATGATGATGGTGATGA
>NC_134904.1:4215368-4225368 GCF_041734735.1 Babylonia areolata | reverse complement strand
TAACGAAAATTAACCACCCATATTTATTTTCTTTTTATTGATACTCATAAGAAATGATTGAGGTGTTCACTTGCTGTGAACGTGTTCTAAGATACTTGACAGTTTGTATTCCTTGACAGCTTGTGTAAGATCTTAAGAAATGAATGATAATACTCCATGACGATAACCAACCAGTGTATAATCCAGCTGCTTGGCTGTTTCTATCAGAGTATTTATGGTGTTTGTTTGTTTGTTTTTTGTTTTTTTGTTCTTTGTTTTTTTCTTCTTTATAAATGTCCATTAAGATGCTGTTGTTGTTGTAAAATGTCAACCTATCAAAATGGAATTAAAAAAATGTTAAAAAAAAAAATTCAGTACGCCAAGTGCGTGCTACATACTTGACCACTTGACCACGGGTCATCATTTCATTCGAATGACTAGACGCTCAGTTTGATTTTTGTCAGTAGTCAAGCTTGGAAGTAAAGGACGAAAGCGGGAATCGAACCCAGACCCTCACGGACACTGTACTGTATTGGCAGATAACCACTCTACCACCTTCCTCCTTGTGGCTCTTTCTGTCTCTCTCTCTCTCTGTCTCTCTCTCTGTCTCTGTCTCTCTTCTCTCTTCTAGTTAGTACAGAAGTTGCTATTTTATTTGGACAAAACAGAAAACATAGCATTGCATACTTGAGTGTATTGTTGAGGCAGTATGTATTGGTTTGGTGTATTTTTGAATGGATGGTCGAGTCAGTCCCCATTCATTTTGGTATTTTATTATCATTACATTGTTGTTTTTCTTTAGTTCCGTTTCGTTGAGTCTTTGTCAGGATGTGACTTAAGTGTTTCCAAGTATTGCATATTTTCTTAGTTTAAACTGACTGAAGGGTTCAGAGAAAAATTTGTTGTTGTTGTTGTTTTGAAGCTAAAATATATGCATTTATGTTGTTGCCCCCTTGTCAAAAGACCTTTCTTGGCAATGACAATAAATAATTCCAGTGTCCAGTCTCTCTCTCTCTCTCTCTCTCTCTCTCTCTCTCTCTCTCTCTCTCTCTCTCTCTCTTTCTCCCCTCTATCTCTCTTTCTCTTTTTAAGATAATTCTACTGCTTCTGAAGGTTTTGATAATCATCAGCAAACACTAATGTCTACTCGAACGGTTTAGATAAGACAGACATAGCAGCCATTTATTTCAAAGGACATTATTTTTGTATGTTTTTCACAACCACCTCACACCTCACCTCACCTATCCCGTAGTCTTGTGGACCGTTGGGGCGCCGCAGGTGATCTGGCAACCAGCATCCTCCAATCCTCTCGGTTTTCTGACCTCCTGATTGTATCGCTCAACCTCAAGCCCGTCCATTCTGGGATGCTGTCCTCCCACCTCTTCCTCTGTCTGCCTCTCCTTCTCCCTCCTTGCACTGTGCCCTGCAGGAATGTCTTGGCAAGCCCTGATGATCTCATGACATGGCCATACCATTTGAGCTTGCGTCTCTTGACCAAGGTCAACAGGTCTTCGTAGGGCCCAATGACTTGCCTGATTCTGTTCCGAACTTCTTCGTTCGTGATATGATCTTTGTAGGAGATGCACAACCACAGAAAACATAAAAAGGACAGCCAAACCCAGCATTTTTTCCCTATCAGTATAATCTGGTGCCTTCAGGAGAAACCTTTTTGGTCTCCAGCCAACTGATTATTCTGGAATCAGTTCTGAGTATTGTCGCTGAAGGTTTACTTTGATTTCTGAAATCGAAACCTTTACTTGGATTTCTGTACTCAGAAGCTGTATACGTGATATGAACTAAAGCGTGCATTTGACTGAATGAGTCGACATCGCAAAATTTTAGCTGTGCTGTTTGGAAATGATTTCAGCTCGGTTTGTCGATATTTAGTGGATTTTTTGTTTGTTTGTTTTTTTTGTCCTAATCCCGCTTCCCCCGTCCCGCCTCTCACACACACCTTCCAATATTATGTTTTTTCTTTCTCCAATCACTGACACTCACCCTCTCCATTTTAGAATTTGTACTCTATCTTTTCCACATTCTGTTCTCTCTCTCTCTCTCTCTCTCTCTCTCTCTCTCTCTCTTCCTTTCTTAGTCTCCTCCCCCTTGCCCCCACCCCCACCCCACTTCTCTTCCACCTCAACCGCTCCCCTTTTCATTCGAATATACAGAAATATCGATTTCTAATTAATAATAACAATCATCATTATGATAGAAATGATAATAATCCAAATGATAATGATAATATCATTTATTTTCAGTCTAATTATCATCGTCTTAGATGAACAGAGTATAAATAAATAAACGAAACGAAACTTGTCGATATCATATCTACTTCTCAAGTCATTGTCGGTTCAAGTCAATGATGAAGCAATGAAAGGCCAATCACTAGATGCTAGTGTGGTTGTTTTTTTTTCTTGTTGATTTTTCTTCTTCTAAGAACACGAGAAGAGCAGTATATGTGTTACACACTGATTCTGCTGTGGCTGAAATACTATAAAATACTACATTGTTATTGCAATCAAGTATTTTCTTTGCTCGTGTTCCTCTTACTTCTACTGATAAGTATTGTCAATTTTAATGTTGTTATTTTTGTTGTTGCGGTGTGTTCTTATTAATATCGCAGTTATTTTTGGGGGGCTTTTCTGAGCACAGAAAATGTACTCTCTCTTTTATTCTCCCCCCCACCCCCCCCAAATAAATCAAGTTCATCATCGTTTATGGTCAGCAAACAACATAAATAATACAGAATTGTTGCTCATCATAACAGTTGTATTTCGTCACATTCTTGTCACAGCATTCTTCTTTCCTGTTTAACTCTTTCCATACGAACGGCGAAAGAGACGACCTTAACAGCGTTTCACCCCAGTTACCATCATCAAAATATTGCAAGCGGAAGGCTCTTATACTGAAGACGTGAATGTTGACAAAGAATACCACAATTCTGACGACGGAAGCTAAAGCTTGGGTCATTCAGACACCCACTGGACATCCGAGGGGTCTGTGTAGAGGAGAAGAGAGGACTGGCCGTACTGAGTGAGTTAAACTTTGCCGGAGAGAAAGTGTCGCAACAGTGCCACACCATGCCATGTCCTTCTGTCTCACCGTTTAACCCTTTCACCGCCAAGCTCGCATTTATGTACAGGCGTGGTAGAGGACCCATGTCACTGAAAGGTGACCATTCATTGGTCAGTTATCCATGAACCTACTGCTCTTAATGTTCGGTGGTAGGATAGGCCATATTTTCTATACATCGCAGGGGGGAATCCCTAGCTGTTCTTAGCCACTGTCGCTTCTGTGTTTATACCACAAGGGAATTTTGTACTCTAAATTGACTGGCGGTGAAAAGGGTTAAACAAACGTCAACAACAACAACAACAAAAAGGACTGTCAGTTTCCTTCATCTCTCCCTCTCAACCACCACTCCGACGGGCGCAACGGCCGAGTGGTTAGAATGTTGGACTTTCAATCTGAGGGTCCCGGGTTTGAATCTCGGTAACGGCGCCAGGAGCCAGTTGCATTGCTCGGACGGAAGAGCCTAGTATGGTCGTAACCCGCTACTAACTGTGTGTAGTATAGAACTGACCAAGGGCGTAGTTCGGTCAACGTAGGAATTTAGTCACGAGTAACTGTCAAAAAGTTAGAACCAAGCAATGCAACTGGCACCTGGTGGGTAAAGGGTGGAGATTTTTCCCATCTCCCAGGCCAACATATGTGCAGACCTGCTAGTGCCTGAACCCCCCTTCGTGTGTATATACACGCAAAAGATCAAAATACGCACGTTAAACATCCTGTAATCCATGTCAGCGTTCGGTGGATTATGGAAAGAAAAACATACCCAGCATGCACACCCCCGAAAACGGAGTATGGCTGCCTACGTGACGGGCTAAATAAACAAAACGGTTATACACGTGAAATGTTACATATACATGTGTGTGTGTGTATGTGTGCGTGACTGACACCTGATTAAATGACACTGGAAACGAATGATGAGCGCCCAATGGCAGCCGTCAGTCGGCTCTTCCCAGCCAGGCAGCCTGTTGTTCAAATGACCCCGTGTTTGTAAAGCGCCTAGAGATTGAGTCTCTGACCGAGGATAGGCGCTATATAAGTATCCATATCATCATCATCATCATCATCATCATCATCATCGTCGTCAAAGTTTAGTGGAGGGAAGAGAAACGTGGCGACGGAGGGATTCGATCCTGTAGATTCAGATCCTCTCGTTCTCTAGGCGGACACGTTACCACTGGGCCATCCCTATTGCCTTCTCTTATCTTATCTTTCTTGCTTATGGCCCGGCCGACCATCTAGTTAGGACATTTTCTCATTATCGAGAGAATAAACGCCCGGAAAAGAAAACTTGTCACAGGTGTACCTGTGTGTGCGTGTGTGTGTTTGTTTGTGTGTGTGTGTGTGTGTGTGTGTGTGTGTGTGTGTGTGTGTGTGTGTGTGTGTGTGTGTGCGTGTGTGTGTTTGTTTGTGTGTGTGTGTAGGAAGGAATTTTTGTTTAATGTCCCGTCACACATATCGGTGATTGAAGACATTTTGTTAAAGTATTTATGAATACATCTGAGTATTATCGGTTAGAAGGGGTGGGAGATGTGGATGAATGGAGGGTTGGGGGAAACTGGGCAAATGAGGGTAAAAATGTGGGTGAAATTTGGAAGAAAAACAAAACAAACAAACCAAAAAACCAAAAACACCCTCTAAATACAATTACAGGAAATTACTTGAAGGACTTCGTAAAAGAGAAGTCGTTAAACTGACAAGCGAAACAACTGATAATGAATGCAAAAAGTCAAAACCATCACGTGTGTGTGTGTGTATGTGTGTGTGTGTGTGTGTGTGTGTGTGTGTGTGTGTGTGTGTGTGCCGCGCGCATGTCATTTTAGTAATATATACCTTTTATTTGTTGGATGTTTTCGTTTGTAAATAATGTTGTGCAATACCCTATTGTCTTAACATGAGTATGTGTGTGGGGGGAGGGTGGGGGGTGGGTGGGTTAGTCTATCGTCAGCTATTGGGAATTCTTATGTGACTAGTTTTAATCTCTTTTTATGCTTTGCTGCGCATGGTCATTTTATGTTGGTGCTTACAACGAGCCTGTAATTGCACACAGCTTAATTTCCATGTGGATTAATAAAGTGTTTTTGATTTGATCTGGGTTGATAAAATGGCTTGAAAATTCATTATCGATCCCGTGAAACCGGAGGGAATGAACACCCGGAACTGAAAACTTTTCACAAGTGTACCTGCAACCGTATCCATGAACCATAACCCCAGGGCATGCCTTGAAAGGTCACTGTTTTGTCAGAGTTTGGTCAGAGGATTACTGGAATATAAACTGAAAATGCTGCTCCAAATAATGTAGCAAACTACACATGAATACGGACATACAAATCCCAAAAATTGCCAACGGGTAAATCATAGGTACACACACACACGCACGCGCGCGCACGCATACAATCACACACACACGCGCACGCACACACACACACACACACACACGCACACACACACACACACGTACACACACACACACACACATACACACACACACGCTAAGACACACATACACACACACACACAAGCACACACACACACACACACGCACACACACACACACTACCAAATTATAATTTTCAAAAAAAGAAAAAAAAAAAAGAAAGAAAAAAAAGACCAAACAAAAAGTCAGTCATTCAAGGCTTTCGGGAGATAAATGGTAGGACCAGCAAGGCAGCACAGCGAAAATGAAGGGACGACAGCAAAGAAAGACAAGAGAGGCAAGGCCTTCAAGACTCCCTTGTGATACACTTTAAAAAAAAATCCAAGCTTTTTTTGTACTGAGTATAATTTCAAAATGTAATGTTTAAGATGAGAAAGATCAGTTTAAAGCAAATTAAGTCCCCTAGCATTAATTACAGAGTAATTTCCCTTTTTTACTATCTGCACCAAAACGTTTGAGAAATAAATAAAAATTCCATGCTTAGCAAAAGAAGTTCCTGTCTGAACAAATAATGATAATAATGACTGCTCTTATTCTTGGGTCAGAATATCAGATCAAAGTGCCAAGTTCAGAGAATATAAAAAAAATATAAATATAACAGTAAATGCAGTTTGCATGTAATTAGGCTTCATTTTTTTTTTTGGTGCCCATCCCAGAGGTGCAATATTGTTTTAAACAAGGTGACTGGAAAGAACTGAATTTTTCCTATTTTTATGCCTAATTTGGTGTCAACTGACAAAGTATTTGCAGAGAAAATGTCAATGTTAAAGTTTACCACAGACACACACACACACACACAGAGACAACCGAACACCGGGTTAAAACATAGACTCACTTTGTTTACACAAGTGAGTCAAAAAGGGGGAAAAAAGAAAAGAAAAAAAAAAGAAGAAAGAAACAGAGGTTAATTTCCGTTTCTCAAGGAGGCGTCACTGCGTTCGGATTAATTAATAAAAATCCATACCTACGCTAGACCTCATCTGCAAGGCAAATGCAAAACCAGCAGCATAATCCAAAGCGCGTAAGTTTGGCTTGAGCGCATACATAGTTATATTTGTGTACTTACCATATCACAGTGGATTTCTTCCACAGACTGTTGCCGGAGGACAGCCATTATTGACTCACTTGTGTAAACAAAGTGAGTCTATGTTTTAACCCGGTGTTCGGTTGTCTGTGTGTGTGTGTGTGTGTGTGTGAATCCGTGGTAAACTTTAACATTGACATTTTCTCTGCAAATACTTTGTCAGTTGACACCAAATTAGGCATAAAAATAGGAAAAATTTAGTTCTTTCCAGTCATCTTGTTTAAAACAATATTGCACCTCTGGGATGGGCACAAAAAAATAAAAAATGAAGCGTAATTATATGCAGACTGCATTTACTGTTATATTTATATTTTTTATATTCTTTAAACTTGGCACTTTGATCTGATATTCTGACCCAACAACAAGAGCAGTCATTATTTTTATTTTTTGTTCAAACAGGAACTTCTTTTGCTAAGCATGGAATTTTTATTTATTTTGCAAACGTTTTGGTGCAGATAGTAAAAAAGGGAAATTACTCTGTAATTAATGCTAGGGGACTTAATTTATCACAAGTGAGTCTTGAAGGCCTTGCCTCTCTTGTTTTTTGTTGTTGTTGCCGCAGGTCCTTTACTAGTGCGGCAAGCGAGTGCTGCACACGGGACCTCGGTATGATAATTATCGTCTCTTGAATGGAGTCTCCCGTCGGTCCGACGGATGAGTAGGCAGGCAGGCTTATCTGTCGGTGTGTGTCCTCATATGGGAGAAGAGGCCGATTCTGGATGCGCAGCACTTCCCACAGGTGTTGCAAAGGAAAACGTCTCCAGAAGTTGAGCCCTGCCCTGCTTCCTTCGCTCACGCTTCTCCTTAATGGCCAGCGTCGTCTCTACCGAAGGACTAAAACGCTCGGTTGGATTTTTCCAGGCAAAAGGCGAGAGCGGGATTCGAACCCAGACCTTCACGGACACTGTGTTTGCAGATATGATGAGCAGCAAGCAGTGCGATAGAAAAAAAAAAAAAAAAAAAAAAATGATGGGCATTTCTCGAACACAGAATTTCAAGAACGTGGGGGACGGTATTGAAACTGAAAGAACCCTCTCTCTGCAACATTCCCACGGGGGATATCAGTCAAATAAAAGTCATTCGGGTGAGACGATAAACTGAGGTCCCGTGTGCAGCATGCACTTAGCGCACGTAAAAGAACCCATGGCAACAAAAGGGTTGTTCCTGGCAAAAATATGTAGAAAAATCCACCTCGATGGGAAAAACAAATAAAAAGGAAAAATAAAAGAACAAAAAATAAAAAAAAAAAAAAAAAAAAAAAGGTGGCGCTGTAGTGTAGCGACGCGCTCTCCCTGAGCAGCCCAAATTTCACACAGAGAAATCTGTTGTGACAGCAACAAAAAAAAAAAAAAAAAAAGTATACAGACCGTGAGACTGTTCCAACTTTTCTTTTTCATTTAAAAAAAAACCTTTCTCTCGTTTCTTTTTTCTTAAAGTTTTTATTTTCGCGTGAGAATAAATGACATTTTCCCTACCTTTCACAAACATCGTTTTCATAGAACTTTATGTTTGTTATATATATTCAATTGTCCGCAAAAACCTTGTTCATTTAGGCAACTGTCATCTCTCTCTCTCTCTCTCTCTCTCTCTCTCTCTCTCTCTCTGTGTTCAGTGTTCAGTGTTCAGTGATCTCTCTCTCTCTGTCTCTCTCTGTCTCTGTCTGTCTCTCTCTGTGACTTTTCTTCACTCTACGTGCTTCCCCCCCCCCCACCCCCCCGCCCCCCCCCCCCCAAAAAAAAAAAAGGTGTTGCAAGGGAAAACGTCCGACATTAGCCTGGTTGCCTGACCAGCACAGGTGACTTTTTCTTTTTAGCGAAGAGGAGTTGTGCAGTCCCTTCCCCACTCTCTCGCCTACCGACGCTCAGAGTCCCACAGGTGCAGATACCGCCACGTGTAGGACGGCTTCGGCAGGTGCAGGTTTTTGCTTCGGAGTTCCGTCTCCTTGGAGGACTTCCAGCCAAGGATAAGAACTCTCCCTACCCTTTGGTCATCCTCTTCCGCCTTCACAGCCGTTGGGAAAGGTTTCCTCCTCTGCTTGGAACATATTGAATGCCTGAATTATTAACTCACTCAGTACGGCCAGTCCTCTCTTCTCCTCTACACAGACCCCTCGGATGTCCTGTGGGTGTCTCAATGACCCAACCTTTAGCTTCCGTCGTCAGAATTGTGGTATTCTTTGTCAACATTCACCTCTTCAGTATAAGAGCCTTCCGCTTGTAATATTCTGATGATGGTAATTGGGGTGAAACGCTGCTAACGTCGTCTCTTTCGCCGTTCGTATGGAGAGAGTTAACCAATAGTTTATCATTATCACTTTATTTCAAGCAGGTACTGAACGAGGGAACTTTTTTTTTTTTTTTTTTTTTTTGCTCGGTGACCACGTGCAATATGGATTGTCATATTTACTCTATTAGAACAGCCCTGTCCTATTGTGATGGTACATGCTTTTTTTTTTCTTTTTTCTTTGTATGTGTGTGTGTGTGTGTGTGTGTGTGTGTGTGTGTGTGTGTTTTCTGTTGTTGTTTTCCCCCCTTGACATCTCTCACTTCCGTTTCCTGTTTGGTTTTTGAAACAAGGTCTGCAGGTAATGTTCAATACAGCACTCTCATTCTTCCGGTGTCTCTGTTTCCGTGTCTGTCTGTCTGTCTCTTTCTCTCTTTCTCTCTCTTTTTGACTCACGTGTGTAAACAAAGTGAGTCTATGTTTTAACCTGGTGTTCGGTTGTGTGTGCGTGTGTATGTGTGTTTGTGTGTGTGTGTGTGTGTGTGTGTGTGTGTGTGTGTGTGTGTGTGTGTGTGTGTTTGTGTGTCCGTGGTAAACTTTAACATTGACATTTTCTCTGCAAATACTTTGTCAGTTGACACCAAATTTGGCATAAAAATAGGAAAAATTCAGTTCTTTCCAGTCATCTTGTTTAAAACAATATTGCACCTCTGGGATGGGCACAAAAAAATAAAAAAGAAGCCTAATTATATGCAAACTGCAGTTACTGTTATATTATTTGTATTCTCTAAACTTGGCACTTTGACCTCTTATTCTGACACAACAACAAGAGGAGTCATTATTATTATTTTTTGTTCAAACAGGAACTTCTTTTGCTAAGCATGGAATTTTTATTTATTTTGCCAACGTTTTGGTGCAGATAGTAAAAAAGGGAAGTTACTCTGTAATTAATGCTAGGGGACTTAATTTATCACAAGTGAGTCTTGAAGGCCTTGCCTCCCTTGTTTCTTCTTCTTCTCCCAGTCTCTCTGAGTCTGTATCTGTCATTCACTCTTTTTCTGTCTCTCTGTTTTACTCCCCTCTATCTCTCTGTCTGTCTCTGTCTCTGTCTCTCTCTCTCTCTCCCCTCTCTCTCTCTCCCCTCTCTCTGTGTCTCTCTCTCACTCTCCCCCCCCTCTCTCTCTGTGTCTCTCTCTGGTTATTGTTTT
>NC_134904.1:4145368-4155368 GCF_041734735.1 Babylonia areolata | reverse complement strand
TCTCTCTTCTCTCTCTCTCTCTCACACACACACACACACACACACACACACACACACGCACGCTCTCTCTCTCTCTCTCACACACACACACACACACACACACACACACACACACACACACGCACTCTCTCTCTCTCTCTCTCTCTCTCTCTCTCTCTCTCTCACAGACACACACACACACACACACACACACACACACACACACACACACCCTTTTCCTGTATCCATGGGCATGAATAAATCACCTGACCCTTGTCCCTAACCTCTCACTCATCTTCATCGTCACTGTTATCTCTTTGCGCTTTCCCTCAGGGGGATTCCCCCCCCACCCACACACACACCCTCCCGTATCCCCCCTCCCCCTCCCCATGGATTCCCAAAGAGTACCCCCCCCCCCCCCCAGTTCCAGAGTCTCCACCAGGCGGATTTTTTTAATTTTTTTTTTTTTTTTATAACTTCTTCTTTCTTTGTCTTCTGCTGGGGTTGTGTGACTTCGTGGACGTTACTTGCTGTTGTCTGGTTCGTTTTCCTTGCGTCCCCCTCCATTTGTCTTTCTCTGTTTGTCTGTCTCTGTGTCTGTCTGTCTGTCTGTCTGTCTCTGGGCGTCAGTTGGTGATGGCTGGTTCGTTTTCTGTCTGTCCACCTCCATTTGTCTTTCTGTGTCTGTCTGTATGTCTGTCTGTCTGTATGTCTGTCTGTCTGTCTCTGGACGTCAGTTGGTGATGGCTAGTTCGTTTTCTGTCTGTCTCCCTCCATTTGTCTTTCTGTGTCTGTCTGTATGTCTGGCTGTCTGTATGTCTGTCTGTCTGTCACTGGACGTCAGTTGGTGTTGGCTGGTTCGTTTTCTGTCTGTCCACCTCCATTTGTCTTTCTCTGTCTGTCTGTCTGTCTGTCTGTCTGTCACTGGACGTCAGTTGGTGATGGCTGGTTCGTTTTCTATCTGTCTCCCTCCATTTGTCTTTCTCTGTCTGTCTGTCTGTCTGTCTCTGGACGTCAGTTGGTGATGGCTTAGTTCGTTTTTTGTCTGTCCCCCTCCATTTGCCTTTCTCTGTCTGTCTGTGTGTCTGTCTGTGTGTCTGTTTGTCTGTCTGTCTGTCTGTCTGTCTCTGTGTCACTGGGCGTCAGTTGGTGTTGACTGGTTTGTTTTCTGTCTGCCTCTCTCCTTCTCTTGTCTTTCTGTGTCTGTGTCTATGTCAGTCTGAAAATATGTCCCTATCTCTCAATCTGTCTGTCTGTCTGTCTGTGTCTATGTATGTATCTGTGTCACTGGTCGTCAGTGTAGTGGTTCGTTTTTTTTCATTTGTCTCTCCCCTGCTTCCTTCTTTGTCTGTGTCACTGTCTATATTTGTCTCTGTCTGTCTGTCTATATCTGTCTGTCTGTCTCTGTGCGTTACTGATCGTAAGTGTACTGGTTTGTTTTCCATCTGTTGCCCCCCACCCCCACCCCCCTCGCACCACCACCCCCCCCTTTCTCCATCTTTCTGTCTGTGACTATATGTCTGTCTTTCTGTCTGTGTATGTCGTTCTGTCTGTCTGTCTGTTCTGTTCTGTTCTTTATGTCACTGTGTGTTTCTGAACGTCAACGCCAACCCCGTCATTCTCCACTCTCCCTACCCCTACCCCCACCCCCCATTAACCGTCGCCACCCGACATGACCCCCTCCTCCCCCACCCCTTTTTTTCCTGTGTCCATGAGCATGAATAAATCAGCTGACCCTTGCCCTCTCACCCCTTGCCCCCCCACCCCTCACCCCCACCTCCCAACCCCTATCCCTTACCTTCTCACTCATCTTCATCGTCACTGTTATATATCTCTTCGCTTTCCTCCAGAGGGTTGGGGTTTTTTTTTCCCCCTTGCCTCTCTCTCTCTCTTCCCCCCCCCTCCCCGTGCCCCCGCCCCTCCCCCCTGACCCCCCAGTCCCTGCGGAGGATTCCTTTTCCTTGCAGTGGCTTTGTTACTGTTCACTGGACATCACTCAGTGTTGGCTGGTTCTTTCTCCCTCTCTCCCCCCCCCCCTCTCTCTCTCTTTTTCTCTCTCTCTCTCTCCCCCTCTCTCTATATCTCCCTCCTCCCTCTCTCTCCCTCCCTCTCCGTCTCCCTCTCTTCCCCCCCTCTCTCTCTCCCTCCCTCTCTCCCTCCCTTCCTTCCTCTCTCTCGCTCCCTCTCTGTCTCCCTCTCTCTCCCGCTCTCTGTCTCCCTCTCTCCCCCTCCCTCTATCTCTCCCTCTCTCTCCATCCTTCTCTCTCTGTCTCCCTCCCTCTCTCCCTCCCTTCCTTCCTCTCTCTCGCTCCCTCTCTGTCTCCCTCTCTCTCCGCTCTCTGTCTTCCTCTCCTGTCTCCGTCTCTCTCTGCCTCCCTCTCTCTCTCCCTCTCTCCACCTCTCTCTCCCTCCCTCTCTCTCTCCTCTCTATCCCCACCCTCCCTCCGCCCCCTCTATCTCTCCTTCTCTCTGTCTCCCCCCCCCCTCTCTCTCTCCCTCTCTCTCCCCCTCTATCTCTCCCCCCTCTCTCTGTCCCTCTCTGTCCCTCGCCCCCTCTCTCCCTCCCTCCCTCTCTCTCCCCCGCTCTCTCTCCCTCTCCGCTCCCTCTCTCCCTCTCTCTCTGTCCCTCTCCCTCTCTCTCGTTTTCCGTCTGTCCCCCTCCCGTGTCTGTCAGTCTCTGAGAATGCGGAGATTTGACGAAGCGAAAGAGAGAGGGCTCTTTCTTTTTTTTTCTTTTTTTCTTCTTCTTCCAAGGGCATGGTCCTGAGACAGGGAAAGTGCGGCGGCGACGGACTATGAAGTGTTTTCATTCTGGACCACGGGGGAGACAAAGTTAATCTGGAGCTGTTCGTTATAAAAAAAATAAAAAATAAAAATTAATTATGAGGTCGAGATGGGGTGAACCAGCAAGGCAGCTTTGACACAACGACCTGTTTTATTTTTTGGAATGCTTTGAGTATTATGTCTGCCTGTCTTGTCGATCATTGTTACGAATGGACGGCAGTCATCATTAGGATTACCAGTTGTTTCCCATTTGTCAACGCAGGGTCATAAATGACGCGAGATGTTTTTCTCTGTCTCTCTGTCTCTGTCTCTGTTTCTGTCTATCTGTCTGTCTGTCTGTCTGTCTGTCTCTCTCTGTATGTGTGTGTGTGTGTGTGTGTGTGTGTGTGTGTGTTTCTCTCTCTCTCTCTCTCTCTCTCTCTTCCTCTAAATATTATAGACATCCAAATAATTATGTTTAAATTGAACCTGTTAATGTCTTCAACCTCCTGTGAAATTGTTAGAAACCTTGCTTTGTATCTATATAAAGCTTTCAAAGTCCGAGAAACCATTACGTCATGAAAACACTGTTTCGTAGCTAGGCTAGTTTTCATTGGGAACTTATGTTATAACGAGTTTTCTATGTATGCTGTGTTATGAGAGCTGTTGTTTGTTTGTTTGTTTGTTTGTTGTTGTTGTTGTTTTGTTTGTTTGTTTGTTTTTCTTTGTTTTTCATTGTATTATGTTCACATACCCCTTCATAAGGGGCCTTGGCCAATATGAATAAACCATCTCTCTCTCTCTCTCTCTCTCTCTCTCTCTCTCTGTTTGTGTGTGTGTCTCTGTCTATCTCGAAACACACAGAGACATACACCCAGATAGACACATCCACGCGCGCGCGCACGCACGCACGCCATAAAACAGATGAAGGAAGATCCATCAGTGTTCCCGAGCTGAGTGACGCTACAAGTCACTGTTTCCAAGTGGTGCACATACCTGTTAAACCGGTTATAACCGGTGCATCGGCCTATTCTTACCCGCTGTTGCTTTTTACCCCCCGGGGTCAAATCTGGCTAGTCCCGAGGATTCGTTGACTAGCCAGAAAATGTATTGTATTGTGTTGTATTGTGTTGTATTGTATTGTGTTGTATTGTGTCGTATTGTGTTGTAGTGTATTGCAATGCATTCGTTGAGTTGTGTTGCGTTGTGGTTGTGTTGTGTTGCGTTGCGTTGCGTTCTGGTGTGGTGTTGCGTGCTGTGCTTTGCTGTGCTGTGCTGCGTTGTGTTGTGGCTGTGTTTGTTGTGCTGTGTTGTGTTGTGCTGTGCTGTGCTGTGCTGGGTTGTGCTGTGCTGTGCTGTGCTGTGCTGTGTTGTGCTGTGCTGTGCTATGCTGTGCTGTGCTGTGCTGTGCTGTGTTGTGTTGTGCTGTGCTGTGCTGTGCTGTGCTGGGTTGTGCTGTGCTGTGCTGTGCTGTGCTGTGCTGTGTTGTGTTGTGCTGTGCCTGTGCTGTGCTGTGCTGTGCTGTGCTGTGTTGTGCTGTGCTGTGCTGTGCTGTGCTGTGCTGTCCTGTGCGTGCTGTGCTGGGTTGTGCTGTGTTGTGTTGCGTTGCGTTGCGTTGCGTTGTGGTGTGGTGTTGTGTGCTATGTGTGTTGTGTTGAGTTGTGTTGTTGTGATATCCTTTGTCGCAGCATATTTCTCTGTGTGGAATTCGGACTGCTCTTCCCCAGGGAGAGCACGTCGCTACAGTGTAGCGACACCCATATTTTCTTCTTCTTCTTCTTCTTCTTCTTCTTCTTCTTCTTCCTCTCTCTCTCTCTCTCTGTCTCTCTCTCTCTCCTTTTCTTCTGCGTACAGGTGCATGTGCTTTCCTATCAATGTTGATTTTGTTGTTTTTTCTACAGAACTTTGCTAAGGGACAACCCTTTTTTTTGTTGTTGTTGTTGCCGTGGGTGCTTTTACGTGCGCTGAAGTGCATGCTACACACAGGGGACCTCGTTTTATCGTCTCATCCGAATGACTAGCATCCAGACCACTACTCACTCAAGGGGAGGAAGATAATGGCGAGTGTGGGGATTTGATTCCTCACCCTATTGCTTCCGAGGCGGACGGGTTACCAACTTGACCGCCTCAAGGAGAAAACAGTATGGAAGTACACTGGTCTCAAATGTCAACATTCCAGCGTTACGAGGTCTTGCTTGTTCCACGGGGAATTTAACTAAACCAAGTTAAAGATGATTAAATCAATGATGAGAAAGGGAGAGAGAGAGAGAAAGACACACACACACACACCACACACACACACACACACACACACACACACACACATATATATATATATACTAACACGCACACACACACACGCACACACATACAGAAATCCACAGACATCTATTTCAGTCCACGTAAAGTTTAAGATCAAGTTTTAAAATACAGAAAAATACTGATTTCCTTCAGGAACTGAAAAAAAAAGTATATGAGGGATCACGCAGCAACAACAGTTATTATCTTCTATTCCAGCTGGTCAAATACTGATAAAGCTTTTCGTGAGAGGATTAAAAAAAAAGAAAAAAAAAAAAGAAGAAGAAGAAAAAAAAATAGAGAAGAAGTGGCCAGTTACCTGTACCCGGGTTCTAGAAAAATTCTTTTTTTTAATTCTATGCAAGTTTGCCGTACCTCTCCGATGAATAATCATGCTGCCACTTCTATTTTTCTCATACCTCCTATATAATAGGACCATAATAATGATAATTCCATTGTCCTTAGTCACAGATGTGGAAGAAGGAAAGAAAAGGATTTGTGTGTGTGTGTGTGTGTGTGTGTGTGTGTCGGTGAATGTGAATAAAGCTCCGTAGCGTTTTATCCCATCGAGCAATGGTAATTAATTGCCTCGTTCCTCTGTAACATGCCCACCCAGATCGCCAGCCAAAATCATTGTGACGCAGCTTTGAAGAGAAAGAAAGAGAGAGAGAAAAAGAAAAAGCGAAAAAAAAAGGGGCTGGGGGGTGGGGGAGGGGAGGGGGTGGGAGAAAGAAATGAAGGAAATAAAGAGAAGGAAGAAAGAAAGACAGGAAGAGAGAAAGAAATTAAGAAAGAAGGAAAGAAAGAGAAAGAAGAACGAAAGGGAAGGAACAAGGAAAAAAAAAGATATAAAGGAAGAAAACAGAACGGAGGAAATAAAAGAAAGAAAGAAAGAAAAAGGGAAGAAAAAAGACCAGAAAGAAAGGAAGGAAATTAATAAAGAAAGAAGGGAATGAAAGATATATATATATAGAGAGAGAGAGGGAGAGAAGGAGAGAGACAGAGGGGGGAGAGAGAGGGGGGGAGAGAGAGAGAGAGGGAGAGAGAGGGAGAAGAGAGAGGGGGAGAGAAAGAGAGGGAGAGAAAGAGAGAGAGGGGAGAGAGGGGGGAGTGAGATGAGGGGGGAGAGAGGAGAGGGAGGGGGGGGGGAGGAGATGAGAGAGAGAGAGAAGACAAGACAAGACAAGACAAGACAAAATCTTTATTAAACAAGGGTAATTGATAAGCAAGTAACATGCTTTTTTACATCCAGGCCCTCGCCCTAAAGAGGGAATAAAGCTAAAAAGAGAGGAGAGGCAGAGAGGGAGAGAGATGGAGAGAGAGGGGGGATGGGAAGAGAGGAGAGAGAGAGGGGGAAGAGAGAGAGAGAGAGAGAGAGAGAGAGAGAGAGAGAGAGAGAGATGAAGAAAGAAAGGAAGGAATGAGAGATAAGAAAGAGAGAGAGGCCGACCGACCGACCCTAGAAGTAATGATTACTGATCAGGGGAAGGCAACAACAGTGACTGAAGAGGGGAGGTAATAACATGTCCTCCAATAATGATTCACTTTTGTTCCTGCAACATTTGCTGCATCAGCTCGGAGCACACAAACGAATGAATTTATAAATTAAAAAAAACAACAACAACAACCTCTAACAGGTGAATACACAAATAAAATAAATAAATAGATAAATAGTTAAATGAATAATAAGCAAACAGGTGAGTAAGTAAATAGATGAATAGATTGGCAAATAGATAAACAGACAGATAGATAGATAGTTCTATAGATATACGAATAAGGACACGAATGAATGAACGAACGAATGAATGAATGTCTGAATGAACGAATGAATGAATGTCTGAATGAACGAATGAATGAATGTCTAAATGAATGAATGAATGTCTGAAAGAACGAATGAATGAATGTCTGAAAGAATGAATGAATGAATGTCTGGAAGAATGAATGAATGAATGTCTGAATGAACGAATGAATGAATGTCTGAATGAATGAATGAATGTCTGAATGAATGAATGAATGAATGAATGTCTGAATGAATGAATGAATGTCTGAATGAAGGAATGAATGAATGTCTGAAAGAATGAATGAATGAATGTCTGAATGAATGAATGAATGTCTGAATGAATGAATGAATGTCTGAATGAAGGAATGAATGAATGTCTGAAAGAATGAATGAATGAATGAATGTCTGAATGAATGAATGTCTGAATGAACGAAAGAATGAATGTCTGAATGAACGAACGAATGAATGTCTGAATGAATGAATGAATGTCTGAATGAACGAATGAATGAATGTCTGAAAGAACGAATGAATGAATGTCTGAATGAACGAATGAATGAATGTCTGAAAGAATGAATGAACGAATAACAACAAATAGCACAGTATAAGTGCACTGTTATGACTTGCACTGTTCTATAATTATACTATCCGTCCCGCCAATGATGCTCGTGTGTGTGTGTGTGTGTGTGTGTGTGTGTGTGTGTGTGTGTGTGTGTGTGTGTGTGTGTGTGTGTGTGTTTTGCAGCGCAATCTGAATGCAATCCAGTGTCTTCTTTTCTTTTTTCTTTTTTTCTTTTTCTTTTTTAACGACTTCGGAAGGAGGAGAGAGAGAGAGAGAGAGAGAGGCGTCCCCGAGCGAGCGATAATAACATGTCATCAGCCTCATCAAATCATCGACGGCTCGGCTGCAGCGCTAGAACGACGATAAAACCTCGCTCTCGGCCACAAAACTGAACGCTGGCGGGCCGACTAAAATAATCCTTCTCTGAATACCACCACCTCCCTCCCTGACCACACTAGCCATGCAGATTTCTTTCTCTCGATCTTCTTTTACGATTCCACTCGGCAGCGAGCACCGGCGGCAGACTTGACCTCTCTCTCTCTCTCTCTCTCTCTCTCTCTCCCCCCCTTTTTTTTTTTTTTTTTTTTTTTTAGCATTTGCATAATTATTGCTCTCGCGGGATTTGGGGGGGGGGGGGCGAGATCTGTTGTTTGCCTTCTATTCTTGTAGTGGGCTGTTGTCGTCGCCGGTTCCGGCTTTGCTCGAGGAGTGGGTTTTATTGTGTGTGTGTGTGTGTGTCTGTGTGTCTGTGTGTGTGTGTTGGGTAGGGGAGGGGAGTTATGGGTGGGGGTGGGGGTGTGGGTGTGGGAGGATGGTGGTGGTGGTGAATTCTGTTGTCGCTTGATTAATTATCGTGGTCTTCTGGGCGGGTTCTGTTCCTTTGCTCTTTTTTTTTTCTCTCTCTGTCTCTCTGTGTCTCTGTCTGTCTTTCTCTGTCTCTGTCTGTCTGTCTGTTTCTCTCTTTGTCTGTCTGTCTGGTCTGTCTCACTCTGTGTCTCTCTGTTTTGTCTGTCTCTCTCTGTGTCTGTCTGTCTGTCTGCCTCTGTCTGTCTGTCTCCCTGTCTGTCTGTCTTTCTCTCTCTCTCTCTGTCTCTTGTTGATGATACCCTAAGATTACTGTGTGAAATTTTCAATGAATTTGGTTTCTCTATCACTGAGAAAATACTTGTCAAAAGGCGGTTCACTTTTTTTGGGGGGACAACCCGAAAAAAAAAAAAAAAAAAAAAAAATATATATATATATATATATGCGTGTGTATTAGTGTGTTATATTGCATGCGCTCGTTCGTTAGTGAGAGAGTGAGGGGGAGAGGGAATGGTAGGGAGATGGTGATGAAGCGAGAGATGAAGTGCAAGATATGAAAAGCCAAAGAGAGACATCAACCGAAACATAGACAGAGACAGAGACAGAAGAAGGAGAGACAGAAACAGACACTCAGAGAGAGGCACAGGCAGAGAGAGAGAGAGAGAGAGAGAGAGAGAGAGAGAGAGAGAGAGAGAGAGGAGAGAGATGTACAGATAGACGGACAGACAGACAGAAACACAGCGAGACAAAGACAGAGACACGGACAGAAACACACAGACAGATAGAGACAGAGACGGCCAGGTAGACAGACAGACAGAGACAGAGAAACAAAGCGAGACAGAGACAGAAACACCGACGGACAGACAGACAGACAGACGGACAGACAGACAGACAGATGGACAAACAGACAGATGGACAGACAGACGGACAGACAGAGGGGCAGAGACAGAGAAGGCCTATGCTCACGGGTCGATGCATCGGCAGAGGAAGCAGTCAAAACGGATGCACGTGCACCGAACTAAACAAAACAAAGCATTCAACAACAACAACAACACCAACAGCAAAACCGCCCAGAATCGTCGCCTCACCCCCCTCCCCCCCCCCCCCCCCCCAAACCCCACACCCTCCTCACCCCAAATCCAACACCCTTCCCTCCGCCGGCCCCCTCTCCCTCCACCCCCTCATCAAAAAAAAAAGGAGACCTGACGGAAATGGAGAGAGAGAGAGAGAGAGAGAGAGAGAGAGAGAGAGAGAGATCTTTCACTCTTTCCACATCAACACTGCTGCATAAAACATGACAACCTCCTTCCCCGATACGACACACACACACACACACACACACACACACACACACACACACACACACACACAAACGCGCGCGTACACACACACACACACACACACACACACACTACACAAGCCTCGCAGCAAAGGCCTGAACTCTTTTCTTATTCCTCCTCCTCCTCCTCCCACCCCCCCCCCCCACTCCCCCGCCTCACACCCGCCGCCCACCCCCCTCCCCCCCCCCCACACTCTCTCCCTCCCTGTCTCTCTCTCTCTCTCTCTTGCTTCTTTCCTTTGAATTGCTCGTTAACGGTCGACTTCGTGATGTCATGACAGAGCGAGTGCATGCTTTCTGGTGGGTTTTTTGTGTTTTTTGTTTTTTGTTTTGTTTTTGTTTTTTTGGTTTTTTTGCACCATTCGAGCGTGTCATGAATATTTTCTCTTCAGTGAGTCCCCCCCCCCCACCCCCCCACCCCCGTCTCTCTCTCTCTTTTCTCCCATCTCTCTCTCTCTCTCTTCTCTCTCTCCCTCCC
>NC_134904.1:4135368-4140368 GCF_041734735.1 Babylonia areolata | reverse complement strand
GTGTGTGTGTGTGTGTGTGTGTGTGTGTGTGTGTGTGTGTGTCTGTGTCTGTGTGTCTGTGTGTGTGCGTGTGTGTATGTGTGTGTGCGCGCGTGCGAGTGTGCAATAGGCGAGCGACAGTCTCCGAAAATGGTGGCAGGCAGAGGTTTTGTGTTTTTTTTGTTTTTTTTTCAAACATTTTAATTCAATTTTTACATTGTTAAACACACACAAACATACACTAGTAACTATACATACACACAGATACACACACACACACACACACACACACACACACACACACACACACACACACACACAGAGAAACAAAAAGAAGTACTACTACCACTACTACTATTACTACTACTAATACTACAGGCAGAGTTAGTAGCTTTTTGTCGATGGACGTTGTAGTAACATTATCGGTTCAGAAGCAGTAGGATTAAAACCAGTCTCTTCGCCAATAGCTCCTTCTCCTACGGAGTCAGTACCATGTCTCGTCTCGAGCCAACTTACGTGTTTCAAGAGACAGCAGCCATTTACCTCAAAGAACAAGTCTTCAGCCCCGTCCGTATGTAATGTGTAATAATATGTGGTTTGTGTCCATACACACACGCACGCACACACACACACGCACGCACACGCACATTCATGCACACACATACACATGCACGCACGCACACACACACACATGCACGCACGCACACGCACATGCACGCACATGCACGCACACACATACACATACACGCACGCACGCACACACACACACACACACACACACACACACACACACACACACATACACAAGCGATGAGAGGTAGAGGGGAGGGAAGGGGGGGGTGAGGGGGACAGAGACAGAGAGTTTAAAATAGTTCTTAGAATACTTTTATGGAACATTATCATTATTATTGATAATTGTTATCATTATTATTGATATTGTCATAATTATTATTTTATAATTATTATTATTACTGTTATTACCATTAACCCAGAAGCACCCGGAAATCCTTGCTGTAAATGTTTTACATGTGGCCATTGCCCGGAAAAAACAACAAAAAAACAACACCAACAACCCCACCCCCACCCCACCGCCCCCCAAAAAAAACCCAAAAAAACAAAAACAAAACAAAACAAAACAAACAAACAAAAAAACAGAAACAAAACAAAACAAACAAAAAACAAAAAAAAACGAAAAGAAACAATCAAACATCGAATAGTACGATTTATTAAACGCGACATAACTGTTGTTAAAAACAGGACATAAATTGTCTTAATCTATAACTGGTACAAGTCATCATCATCATCATCATTATCATCATCATCATCACTATCATCCATCATCATCATCATCGTGGCAGACTGGTTAAGACGCTCAGCTGCCAATATTATAGAGGGTCCGTGTGAGTGGGGGCTCGAATCCCGCTTCCGCACCTTTGACTGGAGAATCAAACTGGGCGTCTAGTCATTCGGATGAGACGATAAACCCATGTCCCGCGTGCAGCGTCTGTAAAAAGAACCCATGGCAACAAGAGTGTTGTGCTCTGGCAAAATTCTGTAGAAGAAAGCCACTCTGATAGGTACACAATCATAATAATTATAAGCATGCATTTGAGGCCTGATTGAACGCGTCAGTTGGGTTCTGCTGCTGGTCAGGCATCTGCCTAGCAGATGTGGTGTAGCGTATACGTATTTGTCCGAACGCAGTGACGCCTCCTTAACTCACTCAGTATGGCCAGTCCTCTCTTCTCCTCTACACAGACCCCTCGGATGCCCAGTGGGTGTCTCAATGACCCAACCTTTAGCTTCCGTCGTCAGAATTGTGATATTCTTTGTCAACATTCACCTCTTCAGTACAAGAGCCTTCCGCTTGCAATATTTTGATAGTGGTAATTGGGGTGAAGCGCTGTTAACGTCGTCTCTTTCGCCGTTCGTATGGAGAGAGTTAAGAAACTGAAACTGAAACTGAAACATCATCCTCATCATCACCAGTAGTAGTAGCAGTTGTTCTTCTTCTTGTTTTTGTTTTTATTAATGTTTTTGTCGTTATCGTAATCATCATCATCATCATCAGCAGCAGCAGCAGCAGCAGCAGTAGTAGTAGTTGTAATTCTTGTTCTTCGTGGTGGTGGTGGTGGTGGTGATGGTGGCATGGTGGCGGTATTAGATGTTTCCCAACACCCATCACTCCTGATCCTGTGTCAGTCAGTGCATACGTGTGCTGATGACCATAGTATGTCTGTTGTGCGTGCACGCGCACGTGTGTGTGTGTGTGTGTGTGTGTGTGTGTGTGTGTGCCCAACTGCCTTCCCCCATTCCAATAGAAATTTCTGTGTTCGGGTTTGTTTTTGTTGTTTTTTGTTCTTTTTTTTTTTTTGTCCCCCATTCATTTGCATGTCCCTTCAGAAGTCCTGATTCCTCCCCATTCACGGCAGTTCCTCGCTCCCGGCGCACGCATTGCTGTGCACGTGATCGGCTTCCCAAGATGCTCTTTGGCAACCGGAAATGGAAAGCGCCGCCAAGGGACGTCACTCCGGTCACCCGGAGCGTGAGGAGAATCAGCGGCGCGGAAAATTCAAAAAAAAAAAAAAAAAAAAAAATGCCGGGAGGAACCCTAGGAGGTGGTGGTGGACTTGAAAAAGGGGTGGGAGGGGTTGGGGGGGGAGGTGGGGCTGGGGTGGGGGTGGGGGTGGGGGGGATCGAAAATACATCGAAAGAAAACACTGACAAAGGCTCGCAATTGAACAGATGCTTTTGAGACGACAGCACAAATCTTTGCGGAGCTCGTCGTGAATTGGAGATTGCTCCTCCCCCCCCCCCCACCCGCCCCCCCCGTCCCAACCTCGGGATTTCTCTTTAGTTTTCTTCTCCCTAAAAGAATGGTGGTGGTGGTGGTGGTGGAGGTGGTGGTGGAGTGAAGAATTTCTCTTTCGGTTTCTCTCTCCTGTTAAAGTAGTGGTAGTGGTGGTGATGGAGTGATACATTCCTCTTTAGGTTTATTCCCCTTTTGAAGTAGTGGTGGTGGTGGTGGTGGTGGTGGAAGTGGTGGTGGTGGTGGGGGTGGGGGTGGTGGAGGAAGTGGTGGTGGTGGTGGTGGAGGTGGTGGTGGAGTGAAGACTTTATCTTTGGGTTTCTCCCCCTGTTAAAGTAGTGGTTGTGGTGGTGGTGGTGGTGGTGGTGGATGTGGTGGATGTGGTGATGGTGGTGGTGGATGTGGTGGTGGTGGTGGTGGTGGATGTGGTGGTGGTGGTGATGGTGGTGGTGGATGTGGTGGTGGTGGTGGTGGTGGATGTGGTGGTGGTGGTGATGGAATGGGACATTCCTCTTTAGGCTTATCCCTCTTTTAAAGTGGTGGTGGAGGTGGTGGTGGAGTGGAGAACTTCTCTTTGGGTTTATCTCCCTTTTAAAATAGTGCTGGGGGGTGTTGATGAAGTGATACATTCCTCTTAGGTTTATTCCCCACTTGAAGTGGTGGTGGTGGTGGAGGTGCTGGTGGAGTGGAGAATTCCTCTTTAGGTTTCTCTCTCCTGTTAAAGTAGTGCTGGTACTGATGGAATGGGACATTCCTCTTTAGGTTTATCTCCCTTTTAACTCACTCAGTACGGCCAGTCCTCTCTTCTCCTCTACACAGACCCCTCGGATGTCCAGTGGGTGTCTGAACGACCCAACCTTTAGCTTCCGTCGTCAGAATTGTGGTATTCTTTGTCAACATTCACCTCTTCAGTATAAGAGCCTTCCGCGTGCAATATTTTGATGATGGCAATTGGGGTGAAACGCTGTTAGCGTCGTCTCTTTCGCCGTTCGTATGGAGAGAGTTAAAGTGGTGGTGATGGAGTGGATGATACACTTCCCCTGAGCTTGTCTGACGGGCTTGATAACTGGATGAAGTGTGAAGCAAGTGACTGACAATCTGAGAGGTCGTGGGTTCGAACCCTCATAGCGGCGGCATCAAGCGTATTAAAATGGAGATTTTTCTTTCCCTCTCTCTCCTCCAGATCAACCTGGTCAATATTTGTTTCGGACGACGTGTAGTTTTGACTCTAATATATTGAGAATAGCATTCTAACGTATGATGATGATGATGATGAGAAGAAGAAGAAGAAGAAGAGGCAGATTCAAAATCAAATTCGCATAATCTAATCAGAATAGAAATTACAGCAAACATGTCGATCAAAAATTAAAAAAATATAGTCTCAAGTAGAAGACGGGAACAGAAGATGTATATGTTAAAAAAAAGAAAAAAGAAAGACAAGTAGTAACCATTTTGGGGTCACGTCGTTTAGCGAGTACGTAGGCAGGTAAGTAATAAGTAAGTAAGTAGCTAACCAAATAACGCAAATCAGTAATTATGAGTTATTATAGTCATGTCAACAAGTTCATAAGTAAAACGGGAAAAAAGCATAATGTGAATATCTTTTTTTTTTTTTTTTTTTTTTTTTAGAAAAAAACTCACTTCCATAGTCATTGACAAGACAGGACAAGAGAAGACAATAACAAGACAAGGCATAGCTATGCAAGGCAAGACAAGGCAAGACAAGGCAAGGCAAGGCAAGACAAGACAGGGCAGGGCAGGGCAGGACAGGACAGGACAGGACTAGGCAAGGCAAGGCAAGGCAAGACAAGACAAGACAAGGCAAGGCAAGGCAAGACAAGGCAAGGCAGGACAGGACTATGCAAGGCAAGACAAGACAAGACAGGACAGGACAGGGCAAGACTAGGCAAGACAAAACTAGACAAGACAAGGCAAGCCAAGACATGTTCATTCCAGGGAATTCCAGTTGTGGGAGGTACATGGAAAATGTTACATATTATTTCATGCCAAAATATGAAACACATTTTTGAGCATAATGCTCAGAATCAATGACAATGGCCACGCTCAGCTGTATTGATCGGCCGAGAGATGCATTTGGAGGATGAAAAAAAAAAGCACTTGTTATTCAGCAAAATATCATAAAAGATTTGATGAGGTGATTTGTATGTATCTATGGACATGCTAACAAATGAATGGGTATTCCTCATGAATG
>NC_134904.1:4127868-4132868 GCF_041734735.1 Babylonia areolata | reverse complement strand
GCTTCTCGTTCTCTCTCTATGGACTTCTTCCTCCACCACTCGTTTTTTTTATTCATTTTCTTCACTTTATTTATATCTCAGCTTAGGTTTGTTCAAAACTCATGTATGTTCACGTCTTCTAGTTATGATGACATCCGTCACATATTCAGTATGTACATGTGTCAGGACAGGACTTTATATAAGAGTTTCTTGTTGTCCTGTTCATCGATATCTGTGTTGTATTGTGACATGTTCCAAATAAAATACTGTTTAAACCAAGAAATAAAAAAAAAACCCAATAGGCACCGCCAGTATACATTAATAAATGATTCATCCTCATCCATTAACCACAGACGTAGCTTTGCCGAAAGGAACTACAGATAGAAGAGGCAAATGCTTTTAGTTCTAACATAGATAAATCCACATTCGATACGCCGCATCTGCTAGGCAGATTGATTGATTGATGTGGATACTTATATAGCGCCTATCCTCGGTCAGAGACCAAGCTCTAAGCGCTTTACATACACGGAGACATTTGCACCACAGGCTGCCTACCTGGATAGAGCCGACTGACGGCTGCCACTGGGCGCTCATCATTCGTTTCCTGTGTCATTCAATCGCATTTCAGACGCACACGCATACACACTCAGACAGACATGTAACATTTTACGTGTATGACCGTTTTTATTTACCCCGCCATGTAGGCAGCCATACTCCGTTTTCGTGGGTGTGCATGCTGGGTATATTCTTGTTTCCATAACCCACCGAACGCTGACATGGGTTACAGGATCTTTAACGTGCGTATTTGATCTTGTGCGTGCGCATACACACGAAGGGGGTTCAAGCACTGGCAGGTCTGCACATATGTTGACCTGGGAGATCGGAAAAATCTCCACCCTTTACCCACCAGGTGCACCGAGATTCGAACCCAGGACCCTCAGATTGAAAGTCCAGTGCTTTAACCACTCGGCTATTGCACCCGTCTACAGATGACACACACGACCAGCAGCATAACCCAACGCACTTAGTCAGGCCTTGAGGATATAAAAAAAAGAAAGAAAAAAGCAATAATAGTAATGAAAATGAAATAATCTTTTTATCATCATCATCATCATCATCACCACTGTGATTATTATTATTATTATTTTATTGTTGTTGTTGTTCTTATGATTTTACTACCGACATTTTCTATCATTTACCAAAAAAAAAAAAAAAAGACAGAGTGTAAAACTAGGAAGAGGTGAAGGGGGTGGGGTGTACATTTTAATCGTGTACACCGGGTGGCTGAAAAAAAATATATCGAGAAGGAAGGGGGGTGGGGGGGGCGTGGGGGGAGGGGTGGTGAGAGGCTGCGCCTGTGATAAATGGTGGTAGCGCAAGCAGTTTACGAGAGCTCTAGAGTGCCCTCCCTTGTTCTTTCGGAGAGTTGGGTCGTTTTTTTGGAGTGGCACCCTACCTCCCCCCTCCGCCTCCCCGGACCCCCCACCCCCCCACCCCCACACCGTCATTGGCTGAAGCGGGCACAGAATTAAGCTGACGATTTGCATTCAGAATCGATTGACTGCTCCGCTGTCTGTGTCCGTCGTAGAATTCGTAATTTTTGCCGTGTGTGTGTGTGTGTGTGTGTGTGTGTGTGTTGTGTGAGTGTGTGTGAGAGAGTGTATGTGTGTGCGCGTGTGTGCGTGTGTGTGTGAAAACTTTGACAACGCGATATTCGAGAATTTGAAACATATTTTGCTTCTGCTACTACTAGTATTACTTCCACAATGTCACTGTACTCTCTCTCTCTCTCTCTCTCTGTTTGTTTGTCTGTCTCTCTCTCTGTCTCCCCCTGTTCATCACAGTGTCTGTCTGTCTATCTGCCTGTTGTCTGACCATTTTCTATCTCTGTCTCAGGTCTGTCTGTACTCCCTTCCATCCTCTGTTATACCTGTGTCTCTGTCACTTTTCTGTTTTTCCTGTCTTCTTCTTCTGCCTTCGTGGGCTGCAACTCCCACGTTCACTCGTATATACACGTGTAGGCTTTTACGTGTATGACCGTTTTTACCCCGCCATGTAGGCAGCCATACTCCGTTTTCGTGGGTGTGCATGCTGGGTATGTTCTTGTTTCCATAACCCACCGAACGCTGACATGGATTACAGGATCTTTAACGTGCGTATTTGATCTTCTGCTTGCATATACACACGAAGGGGGTTCAGGCACTGGCAGGTCTGCACATATGTTGACCTGGGAGATCGTAAAAATCTCCACCCTTTACCCACCAGGCGCCGTCACCGTGATTCGAACCCGGGACCCTCAGATTGACAGTCCAACGCTTTAACCATTCGGCTATTGCGCCCGTCTTTCTTTTCCTGTCAACATTATGTGTTTTTCTTAAGTGCGTTGGGGCTACGCCGCTGGTCAGGCATCTGCTTGGCAAGATGTGGTGTAGCGTATATGGATTTGTCCGAACGCTGTGACGCCTCCTTGAGCTACTGAAACTGAAACTATGTTTTTTTTCTGTGTCTCTGTTTGTCTTTCCTTCGTTTTGCTTCTCACACCTCCCCCCCCCCCTACCCCCCGCTCCCCCCCTCCCACCCCGCACCCCCCATCCCCTTGTTAGACTGCTTGATTGCAGATCTCTTTTTTTTTCTTCATCTTTAATCATTATCTGCCTCTGTCCTTGTATATACCTCTGTCTCTCCCCCCCCCCCCCCCCCCCCCCCCTCCTCCGCCACCTCTCTCCATCTCTTTCTCTCTCTTTGACTTTCAGTGTGTTTGTGGTGGAGTGATGGCCTGGAGGTAACGCGTCCGGCCTAGGAATCGAGAGAATCTGAGAGCGCTGGTTCCAATCACGGGTACAGTTGTCAGTATTTTCTCCCCCCCCCCCCCCCCCACCCCCACCCCCCTCCACTAGACCTTGAGTGGTGGTCTGGACGCTAGTCATTCGGATAAGACGATAAACCGAGGTCCCGTACCGTGTGCAGCATGCACTTGGCGCATGTAAAAGAACCCACAGCAACAAAAGGGTTGTCCCTGGCGAAATTGGGGGGGGGGGGGGGGGGGAATTTTTTGTTTGTTTGCTTGCTTGTTAATTTTCTTTGCCCTGAGGGTCGGATGAAAAAAAACAACATGTCCTTGCTTATTCCACTTTCCCCATTAAAGAAAATTCATTCATTCTCTTTCTGTGTCTTTCTTGTAGCATAGCTGGGTTTGTCCGAAAACAGTGACGCCTTGAATAACTGAACTATCTGTCTCTGTATCAGTTTCTGTCTGTGTCTGTCTGTCTATCTATCTGTTTTTCTGTCTGTCTCCCTGCCTCTGTCTGTCTCTTCCTTTTCTCTCTGTCTCTCTCTCTCTCTCTCTTTCTGCAGCGTATATGGATTTGTCCGAACGCAGTGACGCCTTCTTGAGTAACTGAACTAAACTGAACTCAGTCTCAGTCTGTCTGTCTGTCTGTCTGTCTCTATTCCATCCATTCATCCATATCTGTCTCTTTCTCATCCACCCATCTGTCTCTCTGTCTCTGTCTCTGTCTCTCTCTCAAGGTTGGGGTTTCAAATGTGTGTGTGTATGAATAACACGTGCATTTATATGTATACGGGTCGGTGGCCTTACATTAAAACAGTTCTGAGTTCTGAGTTCTCTCTCTCTCTCTCTCTCTCTCTCTCTCTCTCTCTCTCTCTCTCTCTCTCTCACACACACACACACACACACACACATTTCATACGGCAGGTTTTTCTGCATTTCATAGCCAGTGTCCAGACATTATCATTCGCCCTGTGGGAGGGTCAAATTCCAGTTTTATTAACTACGCTTCAAAATTGATGCAAAATACATATTTCAATATGAACATAATTATTATTTTCATTACGCGGCCCCCCTATCGTTTCTGGAAATTTTCAGTTTCAGTTTCAGTAGCTCAAGGAGGCGTCACTGCGTTCGGACAAATCCATATACGCTACACCACATCTGCCAAGCAGATGCCTGACCAGCAGCGTAACCCAACGCGCTTAGTCAGGCCTTGAGAAAAAAAAAAGGTGAATAAATAATAGATAAGCTTACATAAATAAATAAATAATAATTATAATATAAAAAAGGTAGTAGTAATGATAATAATAATAGAATAATAATAATTTCTGGAAGGAAAGGAGAACTAAAAGGCAATGCCATGTTGTTGTTTTTTTGTTTTTTTTGTTTGTTTGTTTGTTTGTTTGTCTCGTTCATGAATAAAAGAAGTGTGTCTTTTGGATTCCCATAATTATTATCAGTTTTATTACTGATTGCCGTGTCAGTGAGGAAAAAAAGCGATAGACAAGTAAAAAAAATAAAGCAACAACAAAAAAAAGCAACAAAAAAAAGCAAAGAAAAAGCAAGAAAAAAAGGCAAAAAAAAAAAAAAAAAGCACCCCCCCCCCCAAAAAAAAATAGAGAGAAAATAAGCGATGGACAAGTTAAAACTTATATATATATATATATATATAAAACAAACTTTAAAAAAAAGTTTTGCTCGGAATACAGGGTTCACAAAAAATGTTTTTAAGGACCTTTTGGTAACTTCACTTGCACAGTTGGCTTCCTGGGGGGGGGGGGGGTGCGAGCGGGTGGAGGGGAGGGGGAGGGGGGGGGGAGGTGCGAGGGAGGGGGGAGAACAGAGGGGAGGCGACAGGGGAGTGAAATAAATAAAATAAAATACCTGGTCCTTACAATGATAGGACTCGCGACGTGTAGACACTCCAGTGGCAGCTTCCAAATCACTAAAAAAGAAAGAAAGGAAAAAAAAAACCCAACCCCCCCCATCCCCCCGCCCAAACCCGAACAATCCGAAACCCACCTTCAGATGAGATGCTTGAATGGAATGGTCAGAACTGTCGTCGAATACAGCATCCTCCACACTTTCCCCTCCCCCCCCCCCCCCCCACCATCCCCCCAAGCCCCCCCCCCCACCCCCCAAACCCCCAAATCCCACCCACACATCCATCCTATACTCTCCATGATGCTCCCCCCTCCCTCCTCCCCCCCCCTTCCCCTCCCCCTCCCCC
>NC_134904.1:4102868-4107868 GCF_041734735.1 Babylonia areolata | reverse complement strand
GTACACAAATATATAAGCATGCGCTCAAGACCTGACTAAGCGCGTCGGGTTATGCTTGCTGGTCAGGTATATCTGCCCCAGCAGATTTGGTGTAGCGTGTATGGATTTGCCCGAACGCAGTGTCGCCTCCTTGAGAAAACTGAAACTGAGAACAGGGGCCCGGGCACAGGAAGTAAGGAGTGATGGCCTAGAGGTAACGCGTCCGCCTAGGAAGCGAGAGAATCTGAGCGCGCTGATTCGAATCACAGCTCAGCCGCCGATATTTTCTCCCCCTCCATTAGACCTTGAGTGGTGGTCTGGACGCTAGTCATTCGGATGAGACGATAAACCGAGGTCCCGTGTGCAGCATGCACTTAGCGCACGTAAAAGAACCCACGGCAACAAAAGGGTTGTTCCTGGCAAAATTCTGTAGAAAAATCCACTTCGATAGGAAAAACAAATAAAACTGCACGCAGGAAAAAATACCAAAAAAATGGGTGGCGCTGTAGTGTAGCGACGCGCTCTCCCTGGGGAGAGCAGCCCGAATTTCACACAGAGAAATCTGTTGTGATAAAAAGAACTACAAATACAAAATACAAATACAAATAAGGCGAGGCCCAGTCCTCTCCTTCAGCCAGTACTAATTAACCTTCACCACCACCACCCCACAACCCCCCTCCCCCTTCAACTGAAGACAAGTACCTGTTTTACACCTTGATGGAGTGTCCCAAGGACTACAATACCGTAGCCTAGACGGGGCCTCGAACCCTGTATCACTGGTGGTGAAGACAATGGATCGCACGTCCAACGCTTGACAAGATTCTGACCACGACTGACCGATCCCTCCTGCTTGACCACTGAGGGATGTGTTGTCCTTTTTTTCTTTTCTTTTCTTTTTTTACAGATAAAGCGCAATAATAAGGGATTATCTTTCAATGAATCAAGCAGTGTTGTGACACAGCCTTTCATTAAAAAAACAGGATGGGCATGGAAGCTTTAAAAAAATATATATATATTTTCTATTTATTTATTTTTTTAAGTAGTGGTCTCATCATCATGATGAATCAGAGATGTCATGTCCATCGCAAACGACCAAGACGTCAGTGACTGCTGGGGATAGGAACAGTTAGAATGCTGCCGTAGTGTGTACAGGCAGAAAGCAGATGATAGATCTACGTCTCCTCTCTCTCTCTCTTTTTTTTTGTGGAGGATTGGTCCTCATGGTTCTTTGCGGGATGAATGCTTATGGGTTTGTTTGTTGTTTTTTTTTTTTTTTTTTTTTTTTTTTTTTTTGTTGTTGTTTGTTTGGGTTTTTTTTTGTTTTTTTTTTTTTTTTTTTGTTTGTTTGTTTGTTGTTGTTGTTGTTTTAATGCTTATGGGTTTTGCAGGATTGGTCCCCATGGTTTTTTGCGGGATCAATGCTCATGAGTTTTTGCGGGATTAATGCTATGATTAATGCTTATGGTTTTTTGCGGGATTAATGCTCTTTTTTTGTTGTTGTTTTTTGTTTTTTTCGGGATTGATGCTTATGTTTCTTGCGGGATTAATGCTTTTTGCGGGATTAATGCTTATGATTTTTTGTGCGGGATTAATGCTTAAGGTTTTTTGCGGGATTGGTCCTTATGGTTTTTTGTGGGATTAAAGCTTATGTTTGTTTGTGGTGTTTTTTTTTTTTGGTTTTGTTTGTTTGTTTGTTTGTTTTTTGCGGGATTGGTTCTCATGGTTTTTTTGCGGGAATTATGCAATGTTGTTGGTTTTTTGTTTGTTTGTTTGGGGGGGTTATCCGGGATTAATGCTTATGTGTTTTTTTTGCGGGATTGATGCTTATGTTGTTGTTTTGTTTTTGTTTTTGTTTTGTTTTGTTTTGTTTGTTTTTTTTGTTTTTGTAGTTTGTTTTTTGGGGTTTTTTTTTGCGGAATTAATGCTTATTGGTCGAGATCCTGAAGACGCCTCTCCTCAAACGCCAGAACTCCTTCCTCTTGCATTGTAAGACAGCAGCCAGTCACCAGGCGCTGCTGCAGTCAGTTGCTGCGATGGTTAACCCCCTCCAACCCCCCCACACTCCCCCCCTCTCTCTCCCCCCCGCCCCCCCATCTCCTCCTTCCCTTGTCCCCAGAATTAGCAGGAATGCTTCAGGTCCCCCAAGGAAGCTTTCAGGCAGTCGATATAAATGCACGTCAAAATTTGTGCGAATTAATTTGTGCGAAGGCCTGAAATCTAAGGCAAACTGGTATTGGATATGTTGCTTTGACAAGGGAGCTGGTAAGCTTTTGAAACGATGCAGTATTTTGGTTGTCGATGGAGTGCTGTTTAGCTGTCAGTAAAAAAAAAAAAAAAAAAAAAAAAAAAAAAAAAGTCAAGAGATATGGATCCTGTGGGATAGAAACAAGTCTAGGGACGCTTCTCTCTCTCTCTCTCTCTCTCTCTCTCTCTCTCTCTCTCTCTCTCTCTCTCTCTCTCTCTCTCTCTCTCTCTCTCTCTCTCTCTCTCACACACAACTCTCTGTCTCTTTTTTTTTCTCTCTCTCTCTCTCTCTTTCTCTCTCTGTCTCTCTCTTTCTCTCTCTCTCACACAAGTCTCTCTCTATCTTTCTCTCTCTTTCTCTCTTTCACACATCTCTCTCTCTCTCTCTCTCTCTCTCTTTCAACTCTCTCTCTGTCTCTCTCTTGCTCTCTCTTTCTCTCTCTCTCACACACAATTCTCTCTCTCTCTCAACTCTCTCTCTCTCTCTCTTTCTCTCTCTTTCTCTCTCTCTCTCACAACTCTCTCTCTCAGCTCTCTCTCTCTCTCTCCCTCTCTCTCTCTGTCTCTCTCTTTCTCTCTCTCTCTCTCTCACATAACTCTCTCTCTCTCACACACACACAACTCTCTCTCTCTCTCTCTTTCTCTCCCTCTCTCTTTCTCTCTCTTTCTCTCTCTTTCTCTCTCTGTCTCTCTCTTTCTCTCTCTTTCTCTCACAACTCTCTCTCTCTCTTTCTCTCTCTCACACACAACTCTCTCTCTCTCTCAACTCTCTCTCTCTCTCTCTTTCTCTCTTTCTCACACACAACTCTCTCTCTCTCTCTCTCTTTCTCTCTCTCTCAACTCTCTGTGTCTCTCTCTTTCTCTCTCTCTCTTTCTCTCTCTCTCTCACACAACTCTCTCTCTCTCATTCTCTCTCTCTCTCTCCTTCTCTCTTTCTCTCACACAACTCTCTCTCTCTCACACACACACACACACACACACACACACACACACACACACACACACACACACACACCACTCTCTCTTTCTCTCTCTTTCTCTCTCTCACACACACACACACAACTCTCTCTCTCTCTCTCTCAACTCTCTCACACAAACTCTCTCTCTCTCAACTCTCTCTCTCTCTCACACACACACACAACTCTCTCTCTCTCTCTCTCTCTCTCTCTCTCTCTCTCTCACACACACACACACACACACACACACACACACACACAACTCTCTCAACTCTCTCTGTCTCTCTCTCTCTCACACACACACACTGTCTCTCTCTTTCTCTCTCTCTCACACACAACTATCTCTCTCTCTCAACTCTCTCTCTTTAAATCTCTATCTCTCTCTCACACACACAACTCTCTCTCTCCCTCTCTGTCTCTGTCTCTCTCTCTCTTCTTTCTTTGTAACCTGTCTTCTTCCCATTGTCATGCTCAAACATTGTCAGGGTCATGCAACATATAAAACACATACATGGTAGTTGGCTGCCGTTATTTCTGTGTCTCTTCATGTGCTGTCCCCCTTGCCAAAAGGATAATATTGTTGCCAATGGCAATAAAACAACGCCCGCGTCCGCGTATCCGTTATGTGTGTGTGTGTGTGTGTGTGTGTGTGTGTGTGTGTGTGTGTGTGTGTGTGTGTGTGTGTGTGTGTGTGTGTGTGTGTGTGTGTGTGTGTGTGTGTGTGTGTGTGTGTGTGTGTGTGTGTGTGTGTGTGTGTGTGTCTGTGACTGTGTCTGTGTCTGTGTGTCTGTGTGTGTCTGTGTCTCTCTCTCTTTCTCTGTCTGTCTGCCTCTGTCTCTGTCTCCGTGTCTCTCTCTCTGTCCCTCCGTCTCTCTGCCTCTGTCTGTCTGCCTGTCTCTGTCTGTCTGTCTCTGTCTGTCTGTCTGTCTCTGTCCCTCCGTCTCCCCGTCTCTCTGTCTCTGTCTGTCTCTGTTTCTGTCACTGTCTGTCTCTGTCTCCCTCTCTCTCTTTCTCTGTCTGTCTGTCTGTGTCTGTCACTGTCTGTCTCTGTCTCTGTCTCCCTCTCTCTCTTTCTCTGTCTGTCTGTCTGTGTCTGTCTGTCTCTGTCTCTCTCTTTCTCTCTCTCTCTCTTTCTACTTCTCTCAATTCTGTTTTCCTTTCTGTTACAGTTTTATCTGTTTTGCACCATTCTATTCTGATTAGTACCTACTATGTCACTGAAGCTTTTCAGCTAATGACATTTAATATTTCAGTGTTCAATTTTCTATGTCTGTCTGTCTGTCCGTCTGACTGTCTGTCTGTCTGTCTGTCTCTCTCTCTCTCTCTCTCTCTCTCTCTCTCTCTCTCTCTCTCTCTCTCTCTCTCTCTTTCCCTTAAATTCTGTTTGCTTTGAATTACTCACGGCTGCTCAGTTTCACTGGGGTTCAAGCAAGCTGAAATACTTTCTGCACGTTTTGGCGCTGGATGAATCGATCGTTCCGGCATGTCCATTTCATCCGAAGAGCGAAAGCGACCTCGATGCCATCCATTACCATAAGACTGCAAAGGATTCACTGAGCAGAAAAAAGATAAAATTATGTGAATTATCCCTTCCTTTTGTGTCTTTCGCCTTCCCTGAATTCCTACTTCAGTTCTACAGAACTCCCTCTACAATCAACACTTCACAATCGGCCGACGCTGTCTCTCTGTCTCTGTCTCTGTCCCTGTCTCTGTCTCTGGACCACACAATCTTGGAAATGAGCTCCCCTCCTTCGAGTTTTCGGTTTCATTTTCGATTTTCCTAGGAGGTGTCATTGCATTCGGTCAGATCCATGCACTCTA
>NC_134904.1:4077868-4090368 GCF_041734735.1 Babylonia areolata | reverse complement strand
CCCAATTACCACCATCAAAATATTGCAAGCGGAAGGCTCTTATACTGAAGAGGTGTTTGTTGACAAAGAATACTACAATTCTGACGACGGAAGCTAAAGGTTGGGTCATTCAGACACCCACTGGACATCCGAGGGGTCTGTGTAGAGGAGAAGAGAGGACTGGCGGTACTGAGTAAGTTAAAACCCCTTGACTGCCATAAACGTTTGACCTACGTGCATAGTGACGTCACTGATGACGTCATCAGAACAAAAAAAGGGGAAATAGCTCTGGAAGGCTGAAATTTCACACAGTTTGTCCAGAGTGGTGTATCTCCAGACCATTTTCTCAGTTTTAGGCTTGTTGTTTTGGGTAATGGTTTATGACCTGAAACACCACTTTCTGCTGTTTTCACCCTGTCACTGAAAGGGGGGGGGGGGCGGGGAGAGAGAGGATTGGGCCTTGCCTTTCCTCCCTTCTTCTGACACCGAGCCCTAGACATAGTGGATATGAAATCATCACTTAACCCGATAGCCATAAAAGGGCTATGAAACCTTTCATATAGGTAGGTAGGTAGATAGGTAGGTAGGTAGGTAAGTCGGTCGGACGGTCGGTCGGTCGGTAGGTAGGCAAACAGACAGACAGACAGACAGACTTATAGATAGATATCAAAATCCTTCTTTGCTTCTTTGAGGGATTTTTTTTTTTTTTTTTTTTTTTTTTTTTTTTTTGTCATCACAATACAAGAAGTCATCATGAATTCATACCACATCAGTACGCATCCGTTCAGAGGAAATGTGCAAAGACGTTTTCTTTTCTTTTCAGAATGTTGTTGCACGTGTAGGTAGACAAACTAGACGAAGACCACACATAACCTTTCTTGATTTATACCAGTTAAAAAAAAAAATATATATATATATATATGTATATCTTACAGACGACCCCAGCAACGCAGAAAGATACAACAGCTGACGGACGATGACGCAATCCTTGCCGTGGAGGGAGGTCTAGCAGGAAGAGGAGGAGGAGGACGAGGAGGACGTGGCAGCAGCAGCAACAACAACAACAAGAAAAAAGCGGCTGGAATGAAGAAGAAGGCGAAAAAGAAAGGAGGAGGAGGAGGCGGAGGAGGAGGAGGTGGAGGAGGCGGTGCCGGAGGAGGAGGAGGAGAAAGCGAGGAGACGAAGCGCATACGGGTGCCCCTGTTCGTGTCGCTGCTGATCCTGTTGCTGTACATCGTGTTGGGCGCTGTGCTGTTCTCCATGTGGGAAGGGTGGGAGTTCTCTGTGGCTGCCTACTTCTGCTTCGTCACGCTCTCCACCATCGGCTTCGGGGACTACGTTCCGGGTAAGGGTTCGCAACACACACGCACACACACACACACACACACACACACACACACACACACACGCGCGCACACACACGCATACGCATACGCACACACACACGCACATACGCGCACACACGCACACACACTTGTATACGCACACACACACACGCACACATACACACACACACATACGCACACACACACACACACACACACACATACGCGCGCGCGCGCTCACACACACACACACACATGTGCCAGTTTTGTTATCAAGGCTATCTATTATACCTGCACCTCTTCAACACACACACACATTTCAAACAGCCACTGAAAAGTGTCCAGGTTTTGGCACGAACATGAGCCAGGGAACACCCCCCACAGCCCCCACACCCAGCCCCACACACACACACACACACACACACACATATATATATATATATCTCAGGCCATGTGTGTGTGTGTGTGTGTGTGTGTGTGTGTGTGTGTGTGTGTGTGTGTGTGTGTGTGTGTGAATTTATATGCACATACGCGCACCTATCAACCCCCAACCCCATAAACCTCCTCCGCCCACCCACCCCCACGTACACATCTATGTACATACACCACCCATCCACCCCAAACACACACACACACACACACACACACACACACACACACACACACACACACACACACACACACTCGCTCACTCACTCACGACAGGTTTCGGCACGGACATGAGCCAGGGCAAGGCCATCGGAAACGCCTTCTACCTGATCCTGGGCCTGGCCCTGCTGGCCATGTGCTTCGACCTCATGCAGGAGGAGGTGACCATCACCTTCAGGTCCCTGGCGCAGAAGATCTCCTTCCTCACATCAGACAGCAGCAGCAGCACATCCTCCTCTCAGGACAAGTACAGACCCGCGAGAAAGAGGGAGGGTGGGGGCGGGGGGATCTGCGGGGACGGAGGAGGGGTGAACAAGCCTCTGCTGGGGGAGAAACAGGAGGGGGTGCGGAGGGGAGCCGGGAAGGTGGAGTTGGAGGAGGAGGAGGAAGGGAGGCTGACGTTCCGGAGGAGGCCCTTCACGGTCAGCATGCCCCACACCACCTCCAGGTCCATGCACGCGCTGGTGGACGCCGGGAGGGAGGGGGACGAGGACGACACCACCCTCCCCAGGACCCTGGTTCGGGGACGTCTGTACACAGTCTCCGCGGCCACCACGCGCTACGGGCCCATGCCGCAGACTGCAGGGGGAGGAGCAGGAGCAGGAGGAGGAGGAGGAGATAACACCTCAAACACTCGCATCATGCCGAGAACCATCAGTCGCAGCAGCACCACCACCCCCACCCCCACTTCCACCACCACGACCAACAACAACAACAACAACAACAGTAGTAGTGGCCTGGGCAACAACAAGAACAGCGGACTAGAAGGAGGAAGTTGGGAGACTCAGCAACACTCCCTGTCCCAGCCTCAGCACCAGCCCGTGCCCAGGTCCATGTCCGTGCCTCCCCAGGCCCTGGCGGAGACTCTGGACCTCCTGGAGCACATGAGTCTGTCCCGGAGGTCCTCCTCACCGGCCTCCATGAAGGCGCAGCGCATCCACCGCTCCCGTTCCCCGGTGAGGGGCAGACCCAAGTCCCGGGGCCCCGCCAGCGAGGACAGGGGAGGTAACGTGGATGTGGCCACTGAGGAAGAGGAGGAGGAAGACGAAGACGATGATGATACGCTGGATGCGGAGTCCATGGCCTCTTCTACAGACCTCGTCAAGGTAAATACATCCATATATATATATATATATATATATATATATTCTTATTTTTTTTTAGCATGACCGCTGTAACCCTGCTTGTAAAGTGCTTTGTTGCATTTGATTATCTGACGTGCTTCTCCCCCCCGCCCCCCTCCCCCTTTGTTTTTGTATTTGTGTTTGTATTTCTTTTTATCGCAACAGATTTCTCTGTGTGAAATTCGGGCTGCTCTCCCCAGGGAGAGCGCATCGCTACACTACAACGCCACCCATTTTTGGGGGGTATTTTTTCCTGCGTGCAGTTTGATTTGTTTTTCCTATCCAAGTGGATATTTCTGCAGAATTTTGCCAGGAACAACCCTTTTGTTGCCGTGGGTTCTTTTACGTGCGCTAAGTGCATGCTGCACACGGGACCTCGGTTTATCGTCTCGTCCGAATGACTAGCGTCCAGACCACCACTCAAGGTTTAATGGAGGGGGAGAAAAGATCTGCGGCTGAGCCGTGATTCGAACCAGCGCGCTCAGATTCTCTCGCTTCCTAGGCGGACGCGTTACCTCTAGGTCATCACTCCACTTGTTGTTGTTGTTGTTGTAAACAAAGACATCGTGGCTCGGATTTATGAATCAAAGAAGATATATACATATGTATATGTATAGTTAGTTATGTATTGTATTGTATTGTACTGTGTTGTATTGTGTTGTATTTACATTACTCTTTGTCACGATATATTTTTTTCGGTGTAAAATGCTGGCTTCTTTCCCAAAGAAGAACGTATTCTTACAGTGCAGAGCATTCCTCTTCTCTCTCTCTCTCTCTCTCTCTCTCTCTCTCTCTCTCTCTCTCTCTCTCTCTCTCTCTCTCTCTCTCTCTCTCTTTGTTTCTGCCTGCATGTGTACCTGTATTTCTATTAACGTGGATTTTTCCACAGGATTTTTGCCAGGGACACCCCCTTTTGTTGGCCACGGGTTCTTTTACCTGCGCTAAGTACATGCTGCACACGGGACCTCGATTTATTGTCTCGTCCGAATGACTAGCGTCCAGACTACCTCTTCTCATGTTTAGTGGAGTGGGAGAAAATACTTGCGAATATTTGGGATTTGATCCCTCATGCTCAGTTTTTCTCGCTTCCTAAGTGTGTGTGTGTGTGTGTGTGTGTGTGTACATCTAGACCAGCCTTTGTGTTCATGTACAGGATAATTATATTTACAGACATAAACATAGACAGATCCGAGGACTGGTCTGAAAATATCTTCCCCATTGTATAACAGTCAGTCGTGTGCGAACCGACTATGATCACCAGAACAACTGAGGAGGCACCCTGCTGTCCGACTATCTGTCTGTGCATGCAAGACTTTGATGATAGCGGAGAGTGTCTTTACCCAAGTTACGTCCTCCACAGAGGGTTTTGGGAACAATCGGCGTTGGGGATGGTCCCCAGAGATCAACTGGTCCACCCCCCCGCCCCCCACCCCCATTCACAAGGCTGCATCAGTGCAATCCTGCTGCCTCCTAGCTTGAGAGTAATAGTCTTTCACTAAAGACTAAGCTGCGAATGAATTCTCATTGCAGTGGGGAGTAGCCACGAATCAAGCAGCTCTTTGCTTTGCTGTTTGTATTTTGTATTTGAAATTTCTTTTTATCACAAGAGATTTCTCTGTGTGAAATTCGGGCTGCTCTCCCCAGGGAGAGCGCGTCGCTACACTACAGCGCCACCCTTTTTTTTTTCTTTTTTTTTTTCCTGCGTGCAGTTTTATTTGTTTTTCCTATCGCAGTGGAATTTTCTACAGAATTTTGCCAGGAACAACCCTTTTGTTGCAGTGGGTTCTTTTACGTGCGCTAAGTGCATGCTGCACACGGGACCTCGGTTTATCGTCTCATCCGAATGACTAGCGTCCAGACCACCACTCAAGGTCTAGTGGAGGGGGAGAAAATATCGGCGGCTGAGCCGTGATTCGAACCAGCGCGCTCAGATTCTCTCGCTTCCTAGGCGGACGCGTTACCTCTAGGCCATCGTCCACTGCGCTACACTGCTGTTGCTGTTGACCAAATTGTAAGTTAATGTCAGTCTTTGAATAAACCGAGCGTTGAGCCGAACACAGGTACAAATAGCAGAAATCAACACAGAAGGTACACTCAAAGAGCGTGTTACTTTGCGTTTCGTGAACGAATCGAATTCTCCGAAAATCTCCGACGCCTATTTTTTGAAATCCACCCCCACAACATGATTATAAAAGCCGTAATCACAGTCTGATTTCCGTTCTCCTTGGTTCTCTCCCTTTGGCGTTATCAGTGCAGTGTAGTGTAGCTCCTTTGGGCATCCTTACTGTAGTGTAGTGTAGTATAGTGTAGTGTAGCTTCTTTGGCGTTCTTGTAATAGCGTAGTATAGTGTAGCCCTTTAGACCTTCTTATTATTGGGTCGTGGAATGCAGTAGAGCGTAGTATAGTGTAGCGCTTAGGGATTTAAAGAAAAATTGTAGTCTTTTGTAGTGAAGGTAGTGTAGCCCCTTAGCGTAGTGTAGTGTAGTGTTGTACAGTGTAGTATAGTGTAGTGCAGTGTAGTGTAGTCCCTTATGTATTGTTTATAGTAGTGTAGTGTATTCTTAAATTATTATAGTGTAGTGCAGTGTAGTGTAGTGTAGAGTAGGGTGGTGTAGTGTAGTGTTGTACAGTGTAGTATAGTGTAGTGCAGTGCAGTGCAGTGTAGTCCCTTATATATATATATATATATATATATATATATATATATATTAATAGTGTAGTGTAGTAAAGAGTAGTTTAGTGTATAGTGTAGTGTTGTGCAGTGTAGCATAGTGTAGTGGAGTGTAGTCCCTTATGTATTTTTTTTTATAGTAGTGCAGTGTATTCTTAATATAGTGTAGTGTAGTGTAGTGTAGTGTCTTGCTTTGTGTCGTATTGCTTTGCATGGCACAGAATGGCATGGCAATTCACGGAAAAGTAAGGCATTGCATTGCAATGCGTTGCTGTGAATCGTGCTGTACTGTATTTCACTGTTTTGAACTGTACCATAATATTCGTTTGTGTTTTATTTCATTTTTGCCACAATACATGTCTACGTAAGATACAGGCATTAGCCAATCACAGGGAAGGGTATTTATACGCTTGAGAAATATTGATTGATTGATATGGATACTTATATAGCGCCTATCCTCGGTCAGAGACCAAGCTCTAAGTTCTTTACATACACGGGGTCATTTGCACAGCAGGCTGTCTACCTGGGTAGAGCCAACTGACGGCTGCCACTTGGCGCTCATCATTCGTTTCCTGTGTCATTCAATCAAATTTCAGGCACGCACACATACACACTTAGACAAGACATGTACCATTTGACTGTATGACTGTTTTTGTTTATTTACCCCGCCATGTAGGCAGCCATACTCCGTTTTCGGGGGTGTGCATGCTGGGTATGTTTTTGTTTCCATGACCCACCGAACGCTGACATGGATTCAACGTGTGCATTTGATCTTCTGCTTGCGTATACACACGAAGGGGGTTCAGGCACAAGCATGTCTGCACATGTGTTGAACTGAGAGATCGGAAAAATCTCCACCCTTTACCCACCAGGCGCCGTTACCGAGATTCGAACCCGGGACCCTCAGATTGAAAGCCCAACGCTTTAACCACTCGGCGATATTCTCTTTTCACGTGTGACACTCCCTGTATGAAGTGTGTGTATTCATGTATCTTTCATACGTATTGTGATGTCACGCAAATGTATCTTGTCTCGTCCAACTTTGCATCGTGTTCATGAGAATTAGATGGATATTTCGTATATGCATCTTTTTTTTTTTCTCTCTCTCTGTGTGATATAGATATGATGAAATACAAGGTATGATTAAAACAACGTAGACATAGATGAATAATAGAACCTAGGCTTGAGGATATACCACAGACAATATAGAGCAAACTGTAGATAATAATGATGATAATATTAACAGTAATGATAATAAGAATAATAATAATGATGATAACAATAGCTTTTCCAATCGAAACGTCAAAGCACTTGCTCGCACCATTGAATATACAAACAAGCAACCCTGGCTGGAAATCAGTTGCGTAACCAATACAATGTTACCACCACCTACAAACCAAATTGTTCCAAAAGTGTTTGAATCCATTTATTCAAACCATGTGTCCTGTTCTCTTTTTGTTTCCAACTCTCTTTTCACAGACCTCCTTCTCCTAAAAAAAACAACAACAAAAAACCAAAAAACAAATCCTCGCAGGTGGCACACGCACTGAGGAGGGAGCGCCAACAACACGACCACCACCACCTCCTCCACCACCAGCACCATCATCATCAGCTCCACCCCCACCACCACTACCACCAACCCTCCCCTCCCCTTCCTCCTCCTCCTCCTCCCCCACCTCCCCACCACCACCCCCCACCCATGGTCCCGTCCCCGACACCGACCTCCTCCACTTCTGACGACACCGCCACCCTCCCTGCCTACACCCACCCCCACAACAACCCAGCCATGACCACCTTCAGGCCCCAGCCCATGGGAGGAACAGGCGGGGACGGAGGAGGAGGAGGAGGAGGAGATGTGGGAGGAGGAGGAGGGGGAGTGGGCAGCACCACGCCAGGACCTCACTCGGGGGTCGTCGTCGGCGGGGGTGGGGGCGGCACCACCGCCACCAGCAGCACCCTGATGCCCAGCTCCTCATCCTCCCCGTTCCGGAGCCCCTCCTCGCGCTGCCCGAGCCGCGCCCAGTCGTCCTCCTCCCCGGGCACCACCAGCTACTACCAGGACCTGGATCTCCTGTCCTCTTCCTCCTCCTACAGGGAGGTGGAAGGGGAAGGGGAAGGAGGAGTAGTTGGAGTAGGAGGAGGAGGAGGAGGAGGAGGGGTCTACGAGATGGACGAGGAGTACGTGGACTCCCCCACCGACCTCGAAATCCTCCTTCCCCTTCCCCCTCCCCCTTCCTCCGCCTTCTCCAAACCCCGCCCCCCTTCTTCCGTCGGCTCACGGTACTCGGACGTTCAGGAGGGCTACGGGTACCTCCATCAACAACAACAACAACAACAAGAGCAGCAGCAATGGCAGCAGCAGCAACAACAACAACAACAACAACAGCTCCGGCAGCAACAGCAAAGACAGTTACAGCTGCAGCAGCAGTTACAACAACAGCAGCAGCAGCAACAACAACAGTGGCACCACCACCACCACCATCATCACCCCAGCAAGCAGCAGCAGCAGCAGAAAGCCATGAACAAGGTTCACAGCAGCGACAGCAGCATTCTGCCTCCCAGGTAAGCTGGCAGGAGAAAGAAGGGATGTGGGGGGGGGGGGGGGAGGCTGGAGGAGGGGGGTTAGGGGTGGATGGTGGGGTTGGGGGGTGAAGGAGAGAGGAGAGAGCGGGTGGTGGTGGTGGTGGTGGTGGTGGCGTGTTTATACCGTAAACTCGGAGCTCACAAATGGCTTACTTTTGCAGAGGCCAATAGCCGATCACAATAGGAGATAATAGCTGCAGAATGGGTAAGGGTTGTTTGTTTTTTTTAATTTATTTTTTTTACAGAATAGACACAGAATACAGAATACTTTATCATCTCAACAAGAGAAATTCATTTGTGGTGTAGAACACATAAGCAATACACAGAGATCACAGTCATTCAACATGTATACATAAATGTTTAGATGGCAACCCATGCGTACAATAAATGATCACAGTAGATAACAACAACACAACAGAAACCTTTGAAAGGTAACTTTGAGTAAATCATGCATACATCATCACAGACATACATGTGCAACACAAAATCAGTTAAGGGATATGAATAAAATAGGCATGAAATAGCAAAACTAAAAGTAGATATGAGACATGAAAAGATTATAATAAATGACAGCTGAAAGTAATAATAATGGATACTTATATAGCACACTATCCAGAAATCTGCTCTAGGTGCTTTACAAAAACGCTTTTGTTAACATAAAACATTACATCAATGTTACATACACACACACCAAAATGTGACCACACACACACACACACACACACACACACACACACACACACACACACACACTACGTACATACATTTTAACACATGTATCTAACAGCTACCCTAACACATACGAACACATAGGCAGGCACAAACTTACATAAACGCACGCACACACAATACACATTCATATACATGTATGTAGTTATGTACACATACATATGTATAAACACATAGTCAAGCACAGCTAACGCAAAGGAAGTGGACCTGCCACAATTGAACTTATTGCTGAGGGAAAAGGTGAGTTTTGAGACGAGATTTAAAAGATGCGAGGGAATCAGAATGACGGATGTTATCAAGGAGCTTGTTCCACGTAGTTGTAGTGAACTCCAAACGGGAAGGAGGAAGGTGGCGGAATGGTCAAGACGCTTATCTTGTCAGTACAGTGTCCGTGAGGGGCTGGGTTGGTTCGAATCTCGTTCTTAAACTTTTCTACAAAGTTTGACTGGAAAATATCGAACTGAGCATTTTAGTCATTCGGATGAGACAATAAACTGAAGTGCCGTGTGCAGCAGCACGCACTTGGCAATTGGCGCACCGAAACAAAGAACCAATGGCAACTTAAAGTGTTGTCCTCTGGTTAAAAATTCTGTTGAAGAAAATCCTCTCTGACGGGTACACTGAAATACAACACGCATGCAGTCTAGGCACGCATGTGCCTGGTAGATATGGTGTAGTGTTGTATGGGTTTGCCCGAACGCAGTGATGCCTCCCTGAGAACCTGAAGCTGAAACTGAGACCGAGGAGTTTGCAGTGGTAGCAGTGGTGCATTAGGAGGAGGAGGAGGAGGAGGAAGGAGAAGAAGGAGGAGCAACAGCGACAACAGTACCTCTGACAAAAACAGTTCCAGAGTCTCCAGCCTCTCACATTACAAATTTGATAATAATGGTGGTGGTGGTGGTGAGATGACGATGATGATGATGATGATGATGGTGATGGTGGTGATGATGATGATGATGATGATGGTGGTGATGATGATGATGATGATGGTGGTGATGATGATGATGATGATGGTGGTGATGGTGATGATGATGATGATGGTGGTGATGATGATGATGATGATGGTGGTGATGATGATGATGATGATGGTGGTGATGATATGATGATGATGATGATGATGGTGATGATGATGGTGATGATGATGATGATGATGATGATGATGATGATGATGATGATGGTGATGATGATGATGATGATGATGATGATGATGATGATGATGATGATGATGGTGGTGGTGATGATGATGATGATGATGATGATGATGATGACGATGATGATGACGATGATGATGATGATGATGGTAGTGGTGGTGGTGCTGCTGCTGCTGATGATGATGATGATGGTGGTGATGATGATGATGGTGATGATGATGATGGTGGTGGTGATGATGATGATGATGATGATGGTGATGATGATGATGATGATGATGGTGATGATGATGATGATGATGATGGTGATGATGATGGTGGTGATGATGATGATGATGTGATGATGATGATGATGGTGATGGTGATGATGATGATGATGATGATGATGATGGTGATGATGATGATGATGATGATGGTGGTGATGATGATGATGATGATGATGATGATGATGATGATGATGATGATGATGATGATGATGGTAGTGGTGGTGGTGCTGCTGCTGCTGCTGATGATGATGGTGATGGTGATTATAATGATGATGAATGTGATGATGATGATGGTGATGATGATGATGATGATGAATGTGATGATGATAATGATAATAATGATGATGGTGATGATGATGGTGATTTGTGGATCTGAACCTCCCCACCCCCACCCCCCAACTCTTTAACCTCCTTGCAGGTGCGTCAGTCCAAGACCGCGGGTCCCTAAGACGCCACAGCACAAGGTGGCGCCCCCTAGCTCCGGCAGCGGCCATAACTCTCCAGAAGTCAAGCGGCACCCCCCTCCCACCCTCCCCAAGACGAGAAAAGTGTCAGCCATTGCTCAGGCTCTTTGATAAAAAAAACAACAAAAAAACAAACAACAACAGACAGCGAGTTCCAGCCAGCATTCTTTTCTGATGTCATTTCTGAGTTGTTGTTTTTTTGTTTTTTTTTTTTTCCTTTTTTTGTGACACAAGTTCAGCCATCAACGACGTGGAGCGTGAACAGTGAATATGAAGCGACGACAGTGGTCATCATCATCATCATGATTATGCAAATGTCACCATCGTCGTCGTCGTCGTCGCCGTTGTCTACAAAACCGTCGCCACCTCCTCGTTCTACTCGATTTCTTCCACCCTGATCGTCATCATCATCGCCATCATCATCGTCATTGTCATCGTCGTCGTCGTCGTCATCAGTTTGATCGTAGTGGGGCATAGGAGCTGTGTGACAGATACAAATCAAGATAACCAAGGGGCAGAAATTACTCCTGGCTCACTCAGTTTAGCTCTGCGACTGTCGCCATGTAGGGAGACTCACTTACTGGTTGGTGGCTGTTTGCACGTGTTCAATACACAACATGCACCACAGAAGTCCCCTCCACAGGACTGACAACAGCAACAGCAACAGCAACAGCAGCAGCAGAAGAAGAAGAAGTGCAGGGTCTCCTCTGGTGCGTGGCCTTCTGGAGACCTGACATCAATAGTTCCCTGACGGCCGCCGGCGCCCGATACCTGCTGCGGACGAGCTCCTATTCTGGTGGTTGTGTGTGCGAGGTAAGGGAGTCATGCCACTAAAACGTATAAAAGAAAGAAACACACACACATAAAAAAAGAAAAAGAAAGAAAGAAAAAATAAATGTATGACCACACGAGGGTTGCAGAACTGTCCAAAGAGTGCGAACTGGAAGACAAAAGGATATGTGTGTGAGAGAGAGAGAGGGAGAGAGAGAGAGAGAGGGAGGAGAGACGGTGTGAGTGAAGGACACATGTTATTTTGTGTCTCGGGGAGAGAGGGCGGGAGGAGGCGGGAGTCTTAGAAGCAGAAATCCCCAAGCTGACTATAATGACTCCGTTGCTTACCAGGAGTAGCGTAGCGTATGCGGACCAGCCCGCACACAAAATAACGCCAGTGTCTCTTGATTGGAAGGAACTAAAACTGACAGGAAATCGAAGTTCTCTTTCATAAACAGACGTTTACAGAAGAAGAAGGGGGAGGAGGAGAAGGAGGAGGAGGAGGACGCGGTGGAGGGAGAGGAGGAGGACAAAGAGATTCAGCCTGACGTCATAGATACTGGCCGTGTATGATATGTATATGCCTACTCTCTACAATCGTCGTCGTCATCATCGTCATCATCATCAACGTCATTAAGAGTATGCAACAAAGACCAGGCCTACACGAAGGGACTTGTATGAGCAATGTTATAATTATGAACTTCGCAACTCAAACGACCTGGGACTTCTTCGGCCATTTATGGAAAGCCTTATCAACCAATCTGATATAACCCCCCCCCCAAAAAAAAACA
>NC_134904.1:4030368-4037868 GCF_041734735.1 Babylonia areolata | reverse complement strand
TACTTCCCCTGTTCTTCAATCCGGTTCGATCGGCTGTTTGGAATAACATCTGTGAAAGCACAGACCAGGATTAAGAGCCCGATGCCGCGGACACTGTTGATGGGAGGACCAGTTCGTTTGTTTTCATATCTTTGTGGATATCAAGGTGCTTGCTGAATGGGATATTAATGATTGTACTCATCGGAAACACCAGGGTTCGTACAAGTCTTTTACGGTTTGGGGAATTTCAAGAGTGAAATTGTTTTAGTGGTCTTTGAAAATGTTTCAAAGTGGAAGTTGTAGTTCACGTGTTTCTATCACGTTCAGATGTGTGTGTGTGTGTGTGTGTGTGTGTGTGTGTGTGTGTGTGTGTGTGTGTGTGAAGGGGGGTGTGGGTGGGGAGAGCGGGATTAGGTGTGTCTGTGCTTCATTCTATGATTTAACGTGTGTGTGTGTGTGTGTGTGTGTGTGTGTGTGTGTCCAGGCGTGTGTGTGTGTGCAGGCGTGTGTGTGTGTGTGTGTGTGTGTGTGTGTGTGTGTGTGTGTGCAGGCGTGTGTGTGTCTGTGTGCGTGTGTGTGTGTGTGTGTGTGTGTGTGTGTGTGTGATAGTGTGTGGTAGTTAGGCTAAAGGGTGGTTTGCAGAGAAAGGATAAACCAGAACTGTGAAATCGTCAATCCGAAAACACTAGCGTGACAGCAATGACCTAAAACGCAATATATATATATATATATATATATATATATATATATATATATATATATATATATATATATATATATATATATATATAAAAGGGGGAGGGGGCAATACATTATCAACTAGTTTCCTGTGTGTGTGTGTGTGTGTGTGTGTGTGTGTGTGTGTGTGTGTGTGTGTGTGCGTGCGAGCACGCGTACAAATCAGTGTTACTTCAGCACTTCCGTTATTTTTTAACATTTTTCTTTCTTGAAATATTTCATTTGTTTGATTCTACATAATTATGTTTGCTGGTAGTTTTACCTCTCTCTCTCTCTCTCTCTCTCACACACACACACACACACACACACACACACACACACACACACACACACACCGACACACACGCGCGATTTAACTTCTCATGCGTACATCAATAGCCAAGGGAAGCTCGACAAGCGTCATATAAGATTCAATGTGTAATCTCCGATTTTAAAGCACACCAGGAAGTGACATACAGTTGATACTGACAACGACAGAATGTTCGAAATAGTTAACAATTTTCAACATTTAAAGACACATGGCTTTTTGTTGTTGGTGGTGGTGGTTGTGGTGGTGGTGGTAATTTGATTTACAGAATATGTTGTTGCGAAATGCAATTTTTGTGTGTGTGTGTGACAAACATAAAACCACGTTGTTGTTGTTTTCAGAGTGTGCACAATTTTAATCTAGTTTGTAAGACACATATATTGGTAACAGGTTAGAGACATTATAAATATTACTCGATTTACCTTGAAGAAAACAAAATATTGACCGACATATGATAGAGCTTATGGTCAAACACTTGGTCGGCTTTCTCGCATTCATGATGTCATGAAAAACAACAGATGACACAACGACAAGAAGAAGAACAACAGAAACAACAACAACAACAACATCAAAAACAACAACAGTGTTGGCCCAGAGGTAACGCGTCCGCCTAGGAATCTGAGCCGGCTGGCTCGAATCACGACTCAGCCGCCGATATTTTCTCCCCCTCCACTAGACCTTGAGTGGTGGTCTGGACGCTAGTCATTCGGATGAGACGATAAACCGAGGTCCCGTGTGCAGCATGCACTCAGCGCACGTAAAAGAACCTACGGGAACAAAAGGGTTGTTCCTGGCAAAATTCTGTAGAAAAATCCACTTCGAAGAGAATAACAAATAAAACTGCACGCAGGGGAAAAAACAACAACAAAAAACAAAAACAAACAACAACAACAAACAAACAAACAAAAAACAAAAACAAAAAAACAACAAGGATGGCGCTGTGGTGTAGCGACGCGCTCTCCCTGGGGAGAGCAGCCCGAATTTCACACAGAGAAATCTGTTGTGATAAAAAGAAAAATACAATACAATACAATACAATACAATACAATACACAAGCAAATGCAACAACAAAGTCAGACATGTGATCATCCAGTGAAATGCAGGGAGGTGGATAAGAGTAATGTAATGTAATGTAATGTAATGTAATACTACGGAACGCATATTTACAATAACTAAATATTGATGAAAGTCTCTTTAGTAGCATTCATAATTTCAACACCAACACAAAAAAAAAGTCAAATATACCGGCTTATATCGTCAACGGCTAAGTTAGCGTTTGTATGCATTCGTCAATTAAAAAAAAAGAAAGAAAGAAAAAGGAAAGAAAAGTAAAAAAGAAAAAGAAAACAAACAAGCAAGCAAACAAGAAAGAAAAAAAAAGCATACAGTGTGCTTATATTTTGGGTCATCGACTTTAGTGGGTATTTTGTTTTCATTATTGAACACACACACACACACACACACACACACACAAAACTGTGCTAATGATTTGGTCAGCGATTTCTGTGCGCGTGTGTGTATGTGCTTGTGTGTGTGTGTGTGTGTGTGTGTGTGTGTGTGTGTGTGTGTGTGTGTGTGTGTTGTATTACTTACCAGGATGGCTACGTGTAACAGTTTCAGTGTCAGAAAAAGCTTGAGAGTGTGTGGACTAATCCATAATTAATTAAAGCTGCACCACATGTTAAAAAACAACAACAAACAAACAAACAAAAAACAACGAAAGCAACAACAACGAAAAACATACACCTGACTTTTGCACAAACCCATCGTAATGTACGCCAGGTTGGTATAAAAATATAAACAGACACATGCACAGAATGTGATAAAACGAAGAAACAAAATAATCAGACAAGTCTGTGGAATCAAAACATACGTTTGTTTCATTCGTTTGTCGGTTATTCATCAGTCAGTTAACCGTTTAGTTGCTTGTTAGTTAGTCAGTCATTTGAGTGTTGTTTGTTAGTCAGTCAGCTGACTGTTTAGTTATTAGTCAGTCAGTTGACCGTTTAGTTGGTAGTTAGTCAGTCACTTGACTGTATAGTAGCTTGTTAATAAGTCAGTCAGTTGACTGTATAGTAGCTTGTTAATAAGTCAGTCAGTTGACTGTATAGTAGCTTGTTAATAAGTCAGTCAGTTGACTGTATAGTAGCTTGTTAATAAGTCAGTCAGTTGACTGTATAGTAGCTTGTTAATAAGTCAGTCAGTTGACTGTATAGTAGCTTGTTAATAAGTCAGTCAGTTGACTGTTTAGTTGTTATTCAGTACGTCAGTCAGTCAGTCAACTGTTTAGTTGCTAGTCAGTCAGTTGACTGTTTAGTTGTTAGTAAGTCAGTTGACTGTTTAGTTGTTAGTCAGTCAGTCAGTCAGTCACTCAACTGTTCAGTTGATTTTTAGTCAGCTTGTTGTCTATATTTGTTTGTTAGTAAGTCAGTCAGTTGACTGTTTAGTTTGCTTTTTTTTTTGTGCGTGTGTTTTTTTGTTGTTGTTTTTTTGGTCAGACAGTCTGTTGAATGTTTAGTTGTTTGTTATCTAGGTTGTTAACTGTTTAGTTGTCTGGTAATCAGTCAATTGACTGTTTAGCTGCTTATTTCTTGTTGCTTCAGTTGGATGTCTGGCCAGTTTGGTCAGTTTGGTCAGGTTGGTCAGGTTGGTCAGGTTGGTAAGGTGGGCTGGTTGTCGTCAGCTGAACGGTTGGTTTGTTAGTTTATTGGTTGTTGGTTGGTTGATTGTCTGGTTGGTTGGTTGGTTGGTTGGTTGCCTGGTTGGTTGGTTCGGTGGTTAGTTGATAGGTTGATTGGTCGATTGCCTGGTTGGTTGGTTGGTTGGTTGGTTGCCTTGTTGGTTGGTTGGCTGGTTGGTTGCCTGGTTGGTTGCCTGGTTGGTTGGTTGGTTGGTGACAGTGGTGGGTCGGGCAGTTGAGGGGCTGGTGACAGACAGGTTGGCTGATGGACTGTTTGGTTGATGGGTTGGTTGATGGATTGGTTGGCTGATGGGTTGGTTGATTGGTTGGCTGATGGGCAGGTTGATGGATTGGTTGACGGGTTGGTTGATGGGTTGGCTGGTTGATAGGTTGGCTGAGGGGTTGGTTGATAGGTTGGCTGATGGGCTGGCTGGCTGCCTGACAGCATCAAGACCCGGCACGCGCGTTTCATCATTTCTTTTACCTTCAGTGCTAACGAGCTGATTTCTGCTTATAGATGCGCGTGTGTGTGGTTTGACTGTAGCTAGTCATTTCGGGCGTGACTGCGAGTGAATGGGACGATTGCCAGCAGCTAAAAAAAAAAAATTCACTTTGAGAAACGTGCCATACAAATGAATGCCTGCACCATCCATTGACATCACCATGATCATCACCATCATCATCACCATCAGCCCAGGGTGCGGTTGGCCGGGGGGTGATGCCCGGCAGGCAGCAGCATGTGGCAGACCCCCACAGAATGCTGCAGGTAGTTGAGCCGCTCCACCAGCTGCTCGATTAGCGGCACGTACCTCTCGGGACTCAAACCCTGGCCCAGCACGCTCCTCCGGCTCCTTCTCCTTTGCCTGCTGCTGCTGCTGCGAGGGAGGAGGAGAAGGCCCCGCTCCGCCCCCCGCCGTCCGTCGTCGCCGGAAGTTCTGGACGTGGCGAGCATCCGGTGGACCTCCATGCCGTCGGACGTCCTGAGTCCTGAGGGTGGGTGAGTCTGGAGGAACTTCTCCGCCATCTGGATGACGGCCAGCGTCGTCGGGGCGGCGGATTTCTGCTCCTCCTCCTCCTCCGCCACCACCAACCCCTTGATGACGTCACGTGTCGGGGTGTTTTTAGCCGCCTGGATGACGTCACGGATGGAGGGTTTTTCTGCCGTTTTCGTCACGGCGAGCGCGTCCTTCTCGACCCTTTTCTCTGAACCCAGCACGTCTTCGACGACTTTCAGGACTCTTCCTGCGTTCTGTCTCCGCGATGGGTTCCTGTTTGAGGCGTCCGGTGATTGTGGTGGCTCTAAGGACTCGGATACCGCCCTGCCCTGTTGCATCAGGAGAGAACTCCCTCCTTGAAAACGATCAAGGACCGATTTCAGCATGTTGCCCAGAATTTCTAGTGACGATTTCTTCTCTCCTTCAACGCTTCCAAAGGGGGGTTTCAGCAACCGTTGCTCGGTTTCTCCCACCTGTGCGGGAGCCGCCAGTCTTCGGATCCTGTCTTTTCCGAAGATCGTGTTGCGGGCGTTCTTCAGCGTCCTCCCTCCCTCCACGTCCTTGCTGACGATCTGGTGCAGGAGCACACTCCGTTTGGCACGACGACCCTCCTGGCTGTTCCCGGCTTGAGGTTCTGAATTTCCGGCTTTCTGTACGGGTGCTGTTCTCTCATGGGGATGTTCTGTTGGCTGTGCAGCTGTGGATGTGGAACCGTGGTTGTCTTGTAGGGCGCTGGTTCTAGTGTCTTCAGTCGTCAGGGTGGTGGTTCTGGCGTGAAGAAGTGATGGATCTTGTGTGGTGTCTTTTTCTTGTTGTTGTTGTTGTTGTGGGGGGTCTTGGTTTGCTCCAGAGGTTTTGCTGCTTTCGCTGGAGGTGTCTTCGATGATGTTGTTGTTGTGGGCGTCGGTGGTGATGGTGATGTTGACCTCTTCTGGTGGGGTCTGGGGTTCTTCCGCGTCAGAGTCTGGTGTGTTAGCTTCCGATTCAAAGTGATGTATCTGTATCGTTGTGAAAGGTGAGTGAGTTGGTGTGTGGTTTTCTTCTTCTTCTTCTTCTTCTCCTGGGTTTTCTTTGTTGCTGTTGCTGTGTTTGTTTGTTTGTCCCTGGGAATGTTGTTGTGGGTGGGGTGCATTATCATCATCATTATCATCATCATCATCATCGCCATCTTTTCCTGTCTTCTTTCCCTCAGCCTGCTGTTGCTGACTGTCCTTCTCTTCGTCTTGTCCATGTTCAGAATCCTTCTTCCCCCCACCTCCCAATCCCTCATCACCTCCCACGTGCTCAGCATCAGCAACATCCTCATACTCGTGCACAACGTACTCTTCCTCCTCTTCCTCCTCCTCCTCCTCAGCCCCCTTCCCCTTTCCATCGTGACCATGTCCGTGTCCGTGTCCATGTTTCCTTGGCAGAGAAGCGTTGGTATTGTCAGATGCGTTGTTGGCAGCAACAGCGGTGGTATCAACATACTCATGTTCATCACGTTCCACGTGGTTGTTGTTCACATTGTCGGAGTCTTCTTCGTCGTGGTGGCTGAAGGCATTGACGGCCAGTTGGGCGATTTTCCGGTTCAGGTCGTCTTGCGCATCCACCTCGTCGTTATCGTCGTCGTTGTGGTCGTCGTTGTGGTCCTCGTCTTCTTCATCATCGCCGTCGTCATCCAGTTCTTCTTCAACGACTTCTTCGATTCCGTCAGTTTCAGCTGTGTCGTCACCTTTGAGATTGTTGCGTACCTGTCGACAGAGAGATGAATAGATTTGCTTTTGTTTGTTTGTTTGTTCGTTCGTTCGTTTGCTTGTTAACTGGCAGCTGGAGGGCGTGGGGTGAGGGGGGGGGGGGGGGTATGGCGGGGGGCGGCGGGGGGGTGGGGGGGTCTTTCACAGATTTCTGGAATCAAAACGAAACGAGGACGTAACCTTGAGAGCAGATGCCTTGCCATGATGATGTTGATTATGATGATGTTGATGATGATCATCATCACTATCCTGATCATCCTAATCATCATCATCATCGTCATCATCTTCACCATGACAAGATCATCGTCTCAAAATTATCATGGCTCCGTTGTTGTTTGGCTGGTATTGTTGTGACTACGATACTGTGCCGATGTCACCTGCATCATCAACACAACTGTCGTCACTGCATTTCCCATAGCTTGGTCCCAATGTGGAGTGATGGCCTAGAGGTAAACGCGTCTGCCTTGGAAGCGAGAGAATCTGAGCGCGCCGGTTCTAATCACGACTCGGTCGCCGGCATTTTCTCCCCCTCCACTAGACCTTGAGTGGTGGTCTGGACGCTAGTCATTCGGATGAGACGATAAATCGAGGTCCCATGTGCAGCATGGACTTAGCGCACGTAAAAGAACCCACGGCAACAAAAGGGATGTCCATGGAAAAAGTTATGTAGAAAAATCCACTTCGATAGGAAAAAGAAATAAAACTGCATGCAGGAAAAATACAAAAAAATGGGTTGCGCTCTCAGTGTAGCGACGCGCTCTTCCTGGGGAGAGTAGCCCGAATTTCACACAGAGAAATATGTTGGGACAAGAAAGATACATACAAATACAGTACAGATAGGAATAGATATGATGATATAGAAACTTATATACTTATGCAGCGAAGTGAAGTGAATCCTCGGTCGAAGACCAAGCTCTAAGCGCTTTAGAAACACGGAATCATTTGCACAACATGCTGCCTGCCTGGGAAGAGCCGACTGACGACTGCCACTGGGCGCTCGTCATTCGTTTCCTGTGTCATACAATCAGGTTTCAGTGACACAAACATACTCACTCGGACATGAAA
>NC_134904.1:4007868-4020368 GCF_041734735.1 Babylonia areolata | reverse complement strand
TATTATAAGAAAAAGGTCTAAAGAGATTGTGGTGTGTATTGAATGAGGTGTCATGGGAAGGAGAATATGTATATGCATATCAACAAGTATTAACCTATAACAATGTAAATATAAATAACAACATTAATTATAACACATCAAAGGAGGATACCAACTGGACTGGAGTTTAAAATTTCCGAAAACATTCTAAGCAAGGAATAATCATTCAAAATCTTTTCAGTGGCTAATGAAATATTGGAAGAAAAGTCATCAACTACATCTTTAGGAATTAACGGTCTTATGCTCGGACAATGAATGAGTAGATGACTTACAGTTATTTGCTTACCGCATACACATTTTATATTTTTAGAAAATTTTGTACGAAAGGCATTTAAACGAATTCTATACATTAGACTTGTAATTTGTCTTGAATGTGCTGCTGGTGTCAAATTTAGAAAATGTTTGGGATTAGCTGCATTCTTTGTGTTTACACAACATTGGTAATATTGATTATTTGAATCTATAAGTAATTTCTTAAATCGATTTCTAGAGACATTTTCTATACAACTAATGTATTCATGTAGATCTAACTGGATGTCAAGTTGTATTGCGCCTTCGAAATTACGTGCTGCTCTTCTAGCTGCTTGGTCTACCCACTCATTTGAAGATATTCCACAGTGCGAAGGTACCCAACAGAAAGTTAATTTAATGCCCTGTTTTGTCAGTTGGTGAATAATATGTTTTATTTCCATTGTCATCTCTATTCGCTTCTTTGAATTTGGAGATTCTATAGCTTTTAATACTGACTTCGAGTCTACACATAATAGAATTTCACTGACAGTTTTCGGAATGTCTGAAATATAATTTAAGGCCATAAGTATGGCTATAAGTTCAGCTGTGAAAATGGAATATTGTCTACCAATATAGTATAATTTTTCTAATCTAAATGAAGGAATTACAAAAGCCGCTCCTGAATTACCATCTTCTAGAACAGATCTGTCTGTGTATATTTTTAGATAATTAGAATATTGATTTTCTGTATGGGAGAGCACTTCAGGTTTTAACAAAAATGGTGACTGGTTCTTGGATAAATCTGTATAATCCATGTCAAAGGTAGCTTTACACTGCTCCCATTCAGGGACTGGTGAAAAAGTAGGTATTTTTGCAATTTGCTTGTCTCTTGATTCCGTAGCACTAATGATATCTGATGCAAATGTATTGATGGATGTCATAGACTGTATCGTCTTAGCTCGTTTAGCAAAATCTTTTTGTGAACTTAAATTAACTTCTTCTTTTGAAAAGGTTTCATATGCTAAAGATTTGATAACGAATTTCGCGGCTGAAGCTTTCCTTTGTTCATCAAGAGATAAAACACCTGCTTCTCTGTAGGTCCCTAAATTTGATGTAAGAATGGGCACACCTAGAGCAAGTTTATAAGCCTTACAATCGATGCTTTGCAGCTTCTTTAACAAATGCAGTGGAGCACTGAAAAATACCTCTTGAGCGTATGTCAAGCGTGAACGTACGAGAGAGGTTGCGAGAGATATCAACGCTTTGGTATCTTGCCCCCAGTGCTGTTTACAAATTATTTTAAGGAAATTTAGACCTTTTCTTGCTTTGTTTAGTATATAGTCAATATGATAATTCCACGAAAGCTTTGAAGAAATATAAACTCCCAAAAATTTAACATATTGTGTATATCTGATGATAGAACCATTTATTGTAAACACAGGGAGCTTTTCTGGGTCTGATCCTGTGTTAAATAGCATCATATTTGTTTTTTCTAAGGACAATGATAAGCCATTTTCCGTCATAAAGTTGCTGATTTTATCAAGTTCCCGCTGGTATATTTTCTTTATGTAATTCAGTGTCCTAGTAGGCGTTTTATTTTTCATTGTCACTTTCATCCATAAACAAATGTCATCAGCAAATTGAACCAAGACTGTATCTTTAGCTAGCTTGTTAAGTAGATCTGCTAATAATATATTGAATAAAATTGGCGAAATTACTGATCCTTGTGGTAACCCCATATGTAAATGTCTGGGGTTTGAGTAGGTGTTTCCTATTCTTACTTGTATAAATCTATCTGATAAGAAACTTCTAATATAATCATACATGTTGCCTGTGATACCGATATTTTTCAGTTTATATAAAAGTCGAGCGTGCCACACTTGGTCGTATGCTTTTTTCACATAAAAAAAAGTCGCTAGTACGTTTTTTTCGCCTTGCAAACTGTTGCTTTACCTGTGTAGTCAGTTTGACTAGATGTTCTGTGGAGGATCTACCTTTTCTGAAGCCAGCTTGGTTTACAGGAATTACACTATGCTTCTCACAATAATGAACAAGTCTTTTTAGAACAATTTTTTCCATTAGTTTGCATACATGCGATGTTAAGGCAATTGGTCGATAACTGTTTTTATCTGTTCTGCGTTTGCCCTGTTTGTGTATTGGGACAACAATTGATTGTTTCCATACAAGAGGAATGTCACCATCAGACCAACATTTCTTTAAAATTAAGTGTAAGAAATCAGTCAAATTTCCAGGCAAATGTCTCAACATTTCGTTTGAAATTCCGTCTAAACCAACTGCTGTTTTTTTGCTGCTGAGATTTGAGAGACATTCCTTTATTTCATCTGGTGTTATTTCACTATTTATATATAGGTGATTTACGCTCTCTGAACCTTGGTATATTTCATTTTTCTCTTGGCTTTCTCTGAACTTTCTATTTTCTTCTGACAAACCAGTGATTCTACTATGATTACCAAACATGTCAGCAAAAACTTCTGCCTTTTCAATATTTGAAGGTAGATCTGTATGGTCCAGTTTAATTGGGCATTGTGGTAAATATATTCCATTTTTCATTGATTTTAGTTTTTTCCCATACCTTTTGCATATCTTTGTGATTGAAAACTTCATTTGTGCAGAAAGACGACCAGTACTGCCTTTTCGCTTGTGCGTTAACACTATTTGCTTTATTTTTAGCCTTTTTCATCTCTAAATGATTTGGGATGGATTGTACTTTTAAGTATATTTTGAATTTTGACTTCTTTTCTTTCTTTGCTGCTTCACAAGCCTCATTCCACCAGATATTACCAGAGTGCTTATGATCTTTAACCGATTTGTACTTGGGTATAGATTCATTTGCAGCGGTGATGACTACATTTGTAAATGTCGAATATAAACTGTTGATGTCTGTGTCGTTTATGTTGCAAATTTGAAACGATGAAAGTAAACTTGTGAATTTATCCCAGTTCGCATGTCGGTAATTATATTTTGGGATCTTATCCTCGTTTGGATCTATTGACTGAGGCATTTTAGATTCAAGTCTTATTATAATAGGCAAATGATCACTATTAAGAGTGTCATCCAGTGTATTCCAGTCACATATTGGTGCCAGATCTGGTGAGATTAAAGTGAGATCTATGGCAGTTGCTCTATGACTTGGATTGTCTGGTATCCGTGTTATTCTGCCATCGTTAAGTAGGTATAAAGAAGTATCTACAATGTTTTCAATAAAACGATTGCTAGTGATCGACTGGCAGTCTTTCTCCCAAAATGGCGAGTGTGCATTGAAGTCTCCCGTGATGAGAACTTTTTTGTCCTGGTCTGTCCGTAATGTTCGAATCCACTCTGTATTAAAGTCATTTGGACCCTCAGGTAGGTATACAGAAATGACAGTTAAGAGTGAAGAATTATACTGGACTTTTACAGCACAAGAATGAATATTTGGTATATCTGGTGGAACGGGGCTGGGGCATGGAGTGTACTTGACCCCTTCTCGAATGTATATAGCTGTGCTGATTTTCTCATTGGTATCCACCTTCTGATGTAATGGCGGAAAGTAATAGTGATCAAATTTAGGAAGTTTATCTCGCTTTACATTTAGAGATTGAAGGGCTAGCAACTGGTAATTATGATTCGCCAGATGCTGCACTAAGTGATCACAGTTTGTACCAATAGATCGACAGTTCCACTGAAACACATTTAAGTTGTTGATCGTCATTGCTCGAGAAAGTTCAGTGATTGTCTATTGTTGATCACAGTTCCAAAAAGTTAACTAATTTAACGCAACACAAAAAAATACATTAAACTATAATACCAAAAATAATAATAATAAAGGATTTTTTTTTTTGAATATATATATATATAATAATAATAATCAGTAGGTTATGAATCAATATACTAAATGAGTATGTACTAATGATTATAGTGTGTAGAACAGAGATAAAATAGTCGAACAGTACACAGCAGAGCGTCCTGGTGTTCACGTGGGAATAAATCAGATCTGAACACAAGTGAAAGTTCTCCTGGTGATCAGTATGAAGACCAGTCTATCAGGTTGCTGAATGGGTTGTACCACGTAGGCTGGTGGAAGGCGGGGTAGGCGTGGTGTTGATAGTGCTGCGCTGGTCGGGCAGGTCTCCTGGGGGTCTCCCACAGCAGGTCCCTGACAGCACGCCCCACGTTCCCTGCTAGTAGACTGGTCCCCTTCCTGGTGAGGTGCAACTTGTCCCGCAGGTGGTGATGTTTTATGTTGGTGTTTTCTATAAAGGAGATGTTCTTCACGTCATACAGATATGAAGTCAGCATGGCGTTGTACAGTTGACGTTTCATTTCTCTTCGTTCGTCATTCACGACAGTAAGTTTACTTACAACGATTTTCGTTGTTGGATATTTTTTCGCCGTGTCCTTTAAGACGTGCACTAAAGATTTGCATGATTTTTCAGGATCGGCTGTTTTCAGGTCATTTATGCCACAATGGATGACCACTGCTTCGGGTTGTTGTCCCTCAGAGCCAAGTTCTTGTAGGCATTTTTGCACAGCACTCAATGTGGGGGTTCGTTTCTTTGATGCATGGAACCAATATGAGTGTCCAAGCCGATTTTTTTCTACGCCATTCATGACTGAATCGTGAAGAAGCAGGGTGTTCGGTAGTTCTTGCACGTTGTCATTTGATTTCTTTTTTGAGTTGAGAAGTTTCTTTTGTTTGGGTTTTGCGTCATTTATAGTGTCGTCAGTGGATGAGAATTTGACGTCATTTTTGGGCTTAGTTGTTTTTTCCACTCGATTCAGGCTTATTGCTTTTGCAGTCTTCCTACCTTTAGGCAACATGTGGACTTTCGATGTGGACAGCTGCTCTGGAGTGCCACAGGGATGCGATTTCACTGCCTCTGCGTATGTTGTTGGTGTTGCTGTTGAAAGGCAAGAGATGGCAAGGACTATGATCAGTACATAAAAGCAAGGAATCAGTCAAGGAAGGCCTGCAGAAAGGCACAGAGGAAATTGGAAGCACAGGTGGCATCAGTGGCGAAAACCAATCCAAAAGCGTTTTGGAATTATGTCAGAGGAAAAACCAAAACAAGGACTGGAATAGGGGACCTCAAGAAAGAAGATGGTTCAAAGACAAAGACAGATAGTGAAAAGGCAGAATTGCTGAACCAGTTTTTCAAGAGCGTCTTTATAGTAGAGGATACAGGCCCACTCCCAGACCCACCAGACTACAGTTTCACAGAAGCCTTGGAAGACTTGGAAGTCACCGAGGATCTTGTACGGAAGCACTTAGTCAACCTACATACAGACAAGGCAGCAGGACCCGATGGATTGACGCCATTGATACTCGCCAAAGCAGCTGACCAGCTGGCGAAGCCTCTGGCCTATCTCTTCAGATTGACACTGGACAGCGGAACAATCCCGGAAGACTGGAGGAAAGCCCATGTCACACCTATATTCAAGAAGGGGAGCAGAATGGTGCCCAGTAACTACAGACCTGTCAGCCTAACCTGTATAACCTGCAAGGTTATGGAGAAGATCGTACGCGACCACGTTATGAAACACCTGCTGAAAAACTCCCTGATCGCTGAAGAACAACATGGCTTTGTCCCTGGACGATCATGTACTACCCAACTGTTAGAGGTCATGGATATCTGGACAAGCATTGTAGACGATGGAGGCAGTGTGGATGTGGTGTATACCGACTTTCAGAAGGCATTCGATACAGTGCCCCATCGTAGACTTTTGTCTAAGGTCGCAGCCCACGGTATCACGGGGAAAGTGCTGGGATGGATCAAGGACTTTCTAACCAACAGGAAACAGCATGTGATAGTCAATGGTACGCAGTCTCAGGAAGCCAGTGTGAGCAGTGGCATCCCCCAGGGGAGCGTGCTCGGGCCAGTCTTGTTCGTTATTTTCATCAACGACCTCCCAGCTAGAGTTAAGAGCACAGTAAAAATGTTTGCGGATGATACCAAAGTGTTCAACAGAAGTGACACAGAGACGGGACCAAAAGAGCTTCAGGACGACCTTGACCAACTTCAGCACTGGTCTGACACGTGGATGCTTAAGTTCCATCCACAGAAATGTAGCGTAATGAAACTGGGGGGGCAGAAGTCAGAGGCAACATATTACATGACAAGCAAAAATCAAGAGGACGACAGTACAAGGGTGATATTAAAAGAGACTGCAAGTGAAAAGGATCTGGGTGTACTCATTGATGACAAACTGAATTTCAAGGAACATGTTGCACAGTTGACATCCAAAGCAAACAGAATGGTTGGACTCATAAGGCGATCTTTTGATTTCTTAACAGAGACAACTTTTGTTCAATTGTACAAGAGCCTCGTCCGACCACTGTTGGAATATGGCCATTGTGTCTGGCAACCCTTTCACAAAACACTATGTAGTGACATCGAGGACGTCCAGAGGCGAGCAACAAAACTCCTGGGCCCACTGAAGGAGAAGCCTTACCCCGAGAGACTGAAACTGCTGGGGCTGCCAAGTCTGGAACACCGGAGGCTGCGAGGGGACATGATCGAATTATTCAAATACCTTCACGGGCATTACGACGCACAGAGGCCAGTGTTCCAGTCGTCACTTAGTGGGAACCTCAGAGGCAACACCCTAAAACTCCAAAAACAACGCTTTCGCCTTGATGTCAGGGGGAATTATTTCTCTAACAGAGTAGTGACACAATGGAACGGGCTCCCAGACTCCGTGGTCCTGGCGCCATCAGTCAATGCCTTCAAAACCCGCTTAGATAAACACTGGAGGGGCCTACCTGGCCTGTATAACCCAGCCTGTCAGACAACTGATCTGGTCTAGCCGCGCTCGCCACGCATGCTACTATTTCAGTAATAGTTCTTTAGGAACACGAACAGGCCTCGGGAGAGGCCTAAACCGTCGTCTAGTCAAGTCAAGTCAAGTCAAGTCAAGAGTCAGTTTGTGTCCCTGTGGTTTCCATGGGAACACTAGCCAATCTGTTGTTTTCAATTATTTTCTTTTGTTGCTCTACCGCACCCTCGAGCAGTGTGATGCGGTCACACAGCGTCAGAATCACTTCTCGCAATTCCGCAATGGCATCCGTACTCCCACACACCGCAGAAGTTGATGCCTTAATAGTGTCCGCGGTAGATTGCTCCACGGTCGGCGAAGGTGTTGCGCTCAGCCGTTGCCTGTCTCGCCGGTCGGACTCGGTTGGCATTGTTGCTGAACTGGAGGCACCATCCACAGATGCCTCAGCAGGCTGTTTTGCAGTTCGAGTCAGTGTCTTTCGCGTCGCAGTACCGCCGAAACTTCTGGTTCTCATTTTCCCCATCACCGAGAGAAGCTTTCACAGCAGGCGAAATTTATCTGCCAGTAGGTTCCGCCATTTTGTGTGTGTCGTGTGTGTGTGTGTGTGTGTGTGTGCCCGTCTGTCTGTGTGTTTGTGTGTGCGACTGCGTCTGTGTCGCTGTATGTCTTATGCTTGTGTGTGTGTGTGTGTGTGTGTGTGTGTGTGTGTGCATTTTTTTTTCCACCCATTGCCGTTTCAAGCCATACACGGTTGTCTGTCAACGTGTCATATCGAAGTCAAGATGAAGATTTGGATCAACTCTTTAACACTCAAGACAAAGACCTGATATTCTGTCAGATTTTCGCTTCTCCTGCGTAGAACTTCGGAAACGGCTGTTTTGTCTCAGTGAGGTCTGTTTTCTAGTAAATTCTGAGGTAAGAAAGCATAGCATGAATTAACTTGAAATTAACAAATAATGAGAGCAGGAGATGAAAAGATCAACAAACAGTAAAGAGCTAGCTGAATCGGTGTCTTCATTTTTTACATTTATTTGCTTATTTATCATCATTGTTGTCTTATTTATTTATTTATTTATTTATTTATTATTATTTTATTTTATTATTATTACTACTACCTTTTTATATTATAATTATTATTTATTTATTTATTTATGTAAGCTTATCTATTATTTATTCACCTTTTTTTCTCTCAAGGCCTGACTAAGCGCGTTGGGTTACGCTGCTGGTCAGGCATCTGCTTGGCAGATGTGGTGTAGCGTATATGGATTTGTCCGAACGCAGTGACGCCTCCTTGAGCTACTGAAACTGAAACTGAATCGGTAGCGTAAGCAGTACTGACTTGAATTTGGGTACCTTGTGAATGGAGAGAGTTTCCTCTCTTTACTGTTTGTTGAGAGAGTTTCGTTATTTGAGGCGATAATAATTTTCACTGTAATCAATACAGAGTTCATCAGTTTTGTCGTGGGCTGTATGGATATATGACAACATTCCATTTCTTTAAACACTAAAGTTATAATACGTTGATTCAGGATCTTCAAGTGGCACCTCCATATCTGCCACAGCTTGATGTTTAAAGGATTACGAAATTGCTGGTGCGTGTCCTGGTCGTTGCAACAATAACATTAATGTTTGATTTTTGACCCCTTCTCATTAAAGGATCAGGGTTAAATGTTTTCTTTCCCTTTCATCCATCAACTTGGGAGGTTGAGGATACAGGTTTGTTTATGAACACAAACTCGTGGAAAAAACAATATATATATATATATATCTTGCAGCAGTGTATATCGTCATTCTATAAATCTTTTTTATTGGGTATATGTATGATAGTCAGTCGTGTCCGACTATGACCATCAGAACAGCAGAGGAGGCAACTGCTGTCCCGACTATCTGGGGTAGAATTTGATTATTGTAGAGAGTGTCTTGCCCAAGTACATCCCCACTCTCTCGGCCAAGAGGGTTTTAGGACAGTCGGCGTTGGGATGGTTCCCAAAGGCCAACTAGCCCACAAGGCTGCAGCACTAAGAGCCAGTGCAATTTTGCCTCCTAGTTTGAGAGTCATAGTCCTTCACAAAAGACTAAGCTGTAAATGGTTTCCCATTGACTGGAGAAACCATTGATAATACAGCTCTCACTTTGCTGTTGGCCCAAATGTAAACTTATGTCAATCTGTGATATAAGCCGAGTGTTGGGCTTTAATTGGTATGTTCCCGAGAGAAATACACCCTGTGCACTATACCACGTCACAGGATCCAGGTTTAATCCATTCCAACTGTTCTCGTTGTTGTCTCATTTGTTAGCAAAAAACAGTGATAAGAAAATCCGTGATTTTCAAACCAAAGCTCTTAAAGACTGCTTCCACACAGTCATAACACACACACACACACACACACACACACAGAGAGAGAGAGAGAGAGAGAGAGAGAGAGAGAATCAGAATTGTCATTGTTTCAGGGGACATTATCTGTTGCTGCTGTCCCAGTCATACAGCAGTTATGTCCCTTGGAATCGGAGAGAGAGACCGCAGAAGAAAGCAACGAGAGAAGTGAAAACGAATCTTAAAAAAAAAAAAAAAAAAATTATATATCCCCTTATCAAACACACACACACACACACACAAACACACACACACACACACACAAACACACACACACACACACACAAACACACACACACACACACACACACAAACACACACACACACACACAACCACAACCACACACACACACACACACACACACAAACACAACCACACACTCACCCCCCCCCTCCGCCCCCCCCCCCCACACACACACAACCACAACCACACCACACACACACACACACACACAACCACATCCACACACACACACACACACACACACACAACCACAACCACAACCACACACACACAACCACAACCACAACCACACACAAACACACACACACAAACTCGCCACGCAGCACGCGCTCGTGTGGCTCTTTTTTTTTTCCTTTTCTTTTTAATTTTCAAGTCCAATATCACTTATAATGAATAGGCATAAAATCAAGATCGATCATCAGTCGTTAACACACAAATGCAAGAATAACATGTGCAGTTAACATTTCTTTTTTTTTTCTTTTTTTTTTCTTCTTTTTTTTAGTTCCTGCAATATCCAAAACAGTTCAGACTTTTTTTTTTTTTTGGCAAGAAATTTTCTCCCCCTCCACTAGACCTTTAGTGGTGGTCTAGACGCTAGTCATTTGGATCAGACGATAAACCGAGGTCCAGTGTGCAGCATGCACTTAGCGCACGTAAAAGAACCCACGGCAACAAAAGGGTTGTTACTGGCAAAATCCCGTAGAAAAATCCACTTCGATTTAAAAAAAACAACAACAAAAAACTGCACGCAGGAAAAAATACAAAAAAAGGGTGGCGCTGTAGTGTAGCGACGCGCTCCCCCTGGGGAGAGCAGCCCGAATTTCACACAGAGAAATCTGTTGTAATAAAAAGAAACACAAATACAAGTACAAACATAGGAGCAGCTAGGACGTCTTTCAAAGATTATCTCAGTTACGACAGTAGGGAAACAGCGTAATGGAAAGCGTCAAGATAACATGTGACACTATCTATTTTACAGATACTGGAGTCGCAATCATAAACACACACACACACACACACACACACACACACACGCACGCACGCACGGACGCGCGAGCACACAAACACACACACACACACACACACACACACACAGTGGCATACATGCACATCAGCACGTAACAACACAAATAATATCGTCATAATTTGTTTTTGATTTTTGTTGTTGTTGTTTGTGGTTTTTTGTTGTTTTGTTTTTGGTTTTTGTTCTTTTTTTGTTTGTTTTTAGGGAGGGGGTTGGGTAGGGTTTCCGTTTGTAAAATAGAAATATCAGTTCCGCTTTTACTGCTTCTGAGTATGAAAAACATATAAAAACCTATTTGTATGTGTGTGTGTGTGTGTGTGGTGTGTGTGTGTGTGTGTGTGTGTGTGTGTGGCTAAGTTGGGCATGCAGAAGTCTTTTCTGTCTGACGTCACAAACGTGTTAACTGAAGGTGACGTCATAAGGCTTTTTTTTGCTGAAGGTGACGTCACAAAAGTGTTAGCTGAAGGCGTCAGAGGCATGTTTGGCAAACATTCGATCCGAAAGAAAGTAGTGAACGTACAAGAATCAGGTACTAGGAATCTTAAAGAGATTATCAAGACAAATAAACAAATCAATAATCATGTATTAGACATTATAGCCATATCATAATGAACAATTCGCGTCCATTGATCGACAAAACGTTTGTGTTCGATGCTTCTCACAAGTTTTCACCCGGCTTCAAATAATAACGGTATTTATATAGCGCTGAATCTTGTGCAGAGACAAATCAAAGTGCTTTCGCACCAGTCATCCACACGCATGCATAACTCTAAAACTGGAGAAACTGAAGACAAGGAAGAGGCAGGGAAGGGAGGCTATTCTGGGAAGAGGTGGGTTTTAAGGCCAGACTTTAAAGAGCTGAGTGTGGAGACTTGACGAAGCGAAAGAGGAAGTTCATTCCAACTGCAAGGTCCAGAGACAGAGAAAGAACGGCGGCCAACAGTCGAGTGTTTGAATCTGGGTATGCGTAAACAGAGTGGATCAACAGAGTGGCTTCTTTGTTTATCAAGCTTTGAAACGTATGTCTTTGAAAGTACTAGTTTCTCTTAACTCAGTAGACCTAGAAATCACACGTTTTATACAAAGGGACTTGATATTGTTTCTTTTGCACACATGTCGAATCACAAGAGACAGTTTCGCTCAGAGGCTTTGTCGAAAAAAAAAAGGAAAAAAAAAGTTTCGTACAAAGACTTCATCACACAGCACGGGAAATTCTCATAAAGGCTCTGTCACGAAGGGAGTTTATCACAGAGCCTTATTCACAGACGTATATTCCGTGCGGAGGCTCCCCCACTGTACAAAAGCCTCTGTCACAAAAAAAATTAACTCTCTCCATACGAACGGCGAAAGAGACGACGTTAAAAGCGTTTCATCCCAATTACCATCATCAAAATATTGCAAGCGGAAGGCTCTTATACTGAAGAGGTGAATGTTGACAAAGAATACCACAATTCTGACGACGGAAGCTAAAGGTTGGGTCATTCAGACACCCACAGGACATCCGAGGGGTCTGTGTAGAGGAGAAGAGAGGACTGGCCGTACTGAATGAGTTAATTAAGACTCCCGTTACTGAAGTTTCCCAAGGGTAGGTAGGCTCTCAAGGCTTGACCAACGCACTAGGTTGATGCGGAGGTCAGGCGTCTGCTCTTCTTCTTTTTCTTTTTCTTAAGCAGATGTGGCGCAGCTTATATGGGTCAGTCCCGAACACTTTGACACACTCCGTGAAACTGCACACGCAAACAGAAGATCAAATACGACTCGTTAAAAGATCCTGTAATCCATGTCTCCATGTCAGCGTTCGGTGGGTTCAT
>NC_134904.1:4000836-4002768 GCF_041734735.1 Babylonia areolata | reverse complement strand
GATAGATGATAATAATAATAATAATAATAATGATAATGATGATGATGATAATAATAATAATAATAATAATAATAATAATAATAATAATAACTGCGACAACAACAACATCAGCCGTTAATGGTGTGGTTCGTCCGTAGGGATCGACGAGGGCCATCTAGTCATCCTGGGGGTGGGTGGGTTGGGCTCTGTGGGTGCGCAGATGACTGGTCAGGCCAGTCCGCGCCCGGAAGGTTCTGACGCAGTGTGGACAGGGGATGGTGGCGGTTGTCGGGGACTTGCTGGCACTGCTTTTCCTGGCCTGTCTGCGTTGCTCTGCTGCAGCGATTCATTGTACCGTAATAACGATAACAATAAAAATGATAAGTGGAAGAAGGAGAAGAAGTAAGAACAAGAACAAGAAGAAGAGTAATAATAATGATAATAAAGAACCGAAGAACAACAACAATAACAATTACAATAACTACAATAACAAGCAACCATCAGTATTATCGTCGCCGTCATCATCGTCATCAACATCATCATCATCATCATCATCATCATAACCGCCACAATAGCACCACCCCCAGCACCATCATCATCATCACCAACAACAACAGCAACATCATCATCATCAACAACAACAACAACAACATCATCATCACCACCGACAACAACAACAACAGCACCTTCATCGTCAACAACAACAACATCAGCAGCAGCAGCAGCAGCAGCAACAGCATCATCAACATCAACAACGAAACAACTTCACCTACACTGTCAAGCGCCAGTTACTGGTAGCCCTCCCATCTTGCAACCAGTAAGTAAGCAGGCCTACCACCACTTGTACAACGGAGAAAAGATTCGAAGATCTGTGTACAAGATCTGCAAGAGAACCGTCGAGTATGCGAACACGTACGACTGTGTTCTTAGCGACGTCCACATGAACATGAAGTGGGCAAGGGAAACAGTATGAAGTATTTCATGAAGGGTTATGGTTTGCGTGATATAGTCTCTGGACTGCCGTTCTCTCAGTGTTTTCTGCTCTTTCTCTTTGTCTGTCTCTGTCTCTTTCTGTCTGTCTGTCTGTCTCTCGCCCCCCACACCACTCCCCCCCCCCCCGCCCCCCCCCGCACCCCCCCCCTCTATCTCTCTCTGTCTCTAGCTCTCAGCCTCTCTCTCAGTCTCTCTCTCTCACGACATACACGCGCGCGCTGTGTGTGTGTGTGTGTGTGTGTGTGTGTGTGTGTGTGTGTGTGTGTGTGTGTGTGTGTGTGCCCGTCTGTCTGTGTGTTTGTGTGTGCGACTGCGTCTGTGTCGCTGTATGTGTTATGCTTGTGTGTGTGTGTGTGTGTTTGTGTGTGTGTGTGTGTGTGTGTGTGTGTGTGTGTGTGTGTGTGTGTGTGTGTGTGTGTGTGTGTGTGTGTGTGTGTGTGTGTGTGTGCATTTTTTTTCCACCCATTGCCGTTTCAAGCCATACACGGTTGTCTGTCAACGTGTCATATCAAAGTCAAGATGAAGATTTGGATCAACTCTCTAACACTCAAGACAAAGACCTGATATTCTGTCAGATTTTCGCTTCTCCTGCGTAGAACTTCGGAAACGGCTGTTTTGTCTCAGTGAGGTCTGTTTTCTAGTAAAGTCTGAGGTAAGAAAGCATAGCATGAATTAACTTGAAATTAACACAGGAGATGAAAAGATCAACAAACAGTAAAGAGCTAGCTGAATCGGTGTCTTCATTTTTTACATTTATTTGCTTATTTATCATCATTGTTGTCTTATTTATTTATTTATTTATTATTATTTTATTTTATTATTATTACTACTACCTTTTTATATTATAATTATTATTTATTTATTTATTTATTTATTTATTTATTTATGTAAGCTTATCTATTATTTATTCACCTTTTTTTCTCTCAAGGCCTGACTAAGCGCGTTGGGTTACGCTGCTGG
>NC_134904.1:3990836-3995836 GCF_041734735.1 Babylonia areolata | reverse complement strand
ATAGATAGATACATAGTTAGATAGTTAGATAGATAGATAGATGTGTTGTTGTTGTTTTTTGTGTGTGTGTGTGTGTTTTTTTTTGTGTGTGTGTGTGTGTGTGTGTGTGTGTGGGTGTGTGTGTGTGTGTGTGTGTGTTTGTGTGGGTTTTTTTTGTGTGTTTTTTTTGTTGTTTTTTTGTCATTGTAATTGTGAAGCGCTTAGAGCAAAATCCTTAACTGATTAGGCTTTGTACGAATAAACTTCTTGTTCTTGTTCTTGTTCTTGTTCTTGTTCTTGTTCTTGCAAATGCGTCACAACACATCTCCTCAATCCCCCGCAACCAAAATCCAACACACTACTCAGGCAGGCCTTGGGCGAGGGTAGGAGTAGCGAGAGAGCCCGAGGGAGAGAGGCGGGAGGGCCGGGGGCTGGAGGTGGGGAGAGGGGTTCGGGAAGCCCCATCAGAGCGCCACAATGTCCTGGATGTGCTGGCTCTGAAGCTGCACCTTCATTTCGATGACGGTGTAGAGCGCCAGGGACAGCGCCAGCGCCCCGCACAGGATGTAGACCTTGGTGTCCACGCACAGGAAGTGGCTGTAGCCGAAGGCCAGCGCGCACCCCGTGGCGTGGAACATCCGGTAGGACGCGAAGGCCGCCTCCTGCTTGTGGCTGAAGAGGACGCCGAAGAGCGCTGAAACAGTAGGGGATGTCATAATAATGATAACCATGATGATGATTTGTATTTGTATTTGTATTTCTTTTTATCACAACAGATTTCTCTGTGTGAAATTTGGGCTGCTCTCCCCGGGGAGACCACGTCGCTACACTACAGCGCCACCCATTTTTTTTGCATTTTTTCCTGCGTGCAGTTTGATTTGTTTTTCCTATCCAAGTGGATTTTTCTACAGAATTTTTGCCAGGAACAACCCTTTTGTTGCCGTGGGTTCTTTTACGTGCGCTACGTGCATGCTGCACACGGGACCTCGGTTTATCGACTCATCCGAATGACTAGCGTCCAGACCACCGCTCAAGGTCTAGTGGAGGGGGAGAAAATATCGGCGGCCGAGCCGTGATTCGAACCAGCGCACTCAGATTCTCTCGCTTCCTAGGCGGACGCGTTACCTCTAGGCCATCACTCCACTATGATGATGAGGAGGAGGAGGAGGAGGAGGATAGGAACAGTATTAGTAGTAGTAGTAGTAGTAGTAAAGATAATCATCATCATCATCATGACGACAGTAAAAACTTTAACGACGACGACGACGATGATGATGATAATAATCATAATAGTGATGATAATGATGATGATGATGATAATAATAATAATAATAATAATAATAATAATAGTGATATTGATCATCATCAATTTCATCAAGATCATCATCATCATCATCATCATCATAGTAGTAGTAGTAGTAATGATGATGATAATGCAGCTGCTACTACTACTACTACTACAAATATTAACAACAACAACAACAACAACAAATACAAGAACAATAACAACAAATACCGAAATGTTGGTATGAATTCGGTATAAAAATTCCTTGCTAGAAACAAAAGTAAAAGACTTATTTTCTTTCTTTTTTTTTCTTTTTTTTTCTTTTCTTTTTTGTTTTTGTTTTTGTCGAGACACAGACACACACACAGACACACACACACACACACACACACACACACACACGGAGACACAGGCAAAAACATACAGACACATACAAAAACAAACTCACTGTAAGTTTGAGTCTGCCAGATGGCATCGAACAGCCCCTGAGACCCGGGCACCACACCCCTCAACCCCTCCCCCCATCCCCCCATCGCCCCCCCCCCCACCCTCCTGACCCCCTGCAACACCACCCCACTCTACCCCCACCCACACCCACACCACAACCCCCACACAACTCCAACACACACAACAGCACGAAACTCACTGTAAGTCTGATCTGCCAGATGGCATCGCACAGCCTAAGACACCCGGCGACCACACCCCTCACCCCCACACCCACCACACGCACACTCACCCCACCCACCACACCCCACACAACGCCCCCACACACACACAACCCGACAACACAAAACAAACTCACTATAAGTTTGAGTCTGCCATCGCACAGCCCGAGACACCCGGCGACCACACCCCTCACCCCCACACCCACCACACGCACACTCACCCCACCTACCACCCCACACAACGCCCCCACACACACACAACCCGACAACACAAAACAAACTCACTATAAGTTTGAGTCTGCCATCGCACAGCCCGAGACACACGGCCACCACACACTTCACCCCCCAACAATACCTAAATCCTCAGAACCCCCCACCTCCACCACCACCCCCACACCCTCAACCCCATCCCCCACCCCCCGTGCCCCCCCACACACATACAAGCACACAACCCCCCCCCCCATCCCACCCCCACCCACCCACAAAAAAAACTCACTGTAAGTCTGAGTCTGCCAGATAGCATCGCACAGCCCCTGAGACCCGGGCACCACACCCCTCAACCCCTCCCCCCATCCCCCCCCCCACCCTCCTGACCCCCTGCAACACCACCCCACTCTACCCCTACCCACACCCACACCACAACCCCCACACAACTCCAACACACACAACAGCACGAAACTCACCGTAAGTCTGAGTCTGCCAGATGGCATCGCACAGCCTAAGACACCCGGCGACCACACCCCTCACCCCCACACCCACCACACCCACACTCACCCCACCCACCACACCCCACACAACGCCCCCTCACACACACAACCCGACAACACAAGACAAACTCACTGTAAGTTTGAGTCTGCCAGATGGCATCTCACAACCCGAGACACACGGCCACCACACCCCTCACCCCCCACCCCAACACCTACACCCCCCTACACCACCCACACCCATACCCTCCCCCCTCACACACACACACACCCTCTCCCTCCCCCCCCCCCCCCCACACACACACACAACCCGACAACACAAGACAAACTCACTATAAGTTTGAGTCTGCCATCGCACAGCCCGAGACACACGGCCACCACACCCCTCACCCCCCAATACCTAAATCCTTAGAACCCCCCACCTCCACCACCACCCCCACACACTCAACCCCATCCCCCACCCCCCGTCCCCCCACACACACATACACGCACACAATCCCCACCCCCACCCACCCACAAAAAAACTCACTGTAAGTTTGAGTCTGCCAGATGGCGTCACACAGCCCGAGACACCCGGCGACCACGTAGAAGTTGGGGACGTCGTGGGGCTTGGGCTGCCACAGCGCCAGGACGATCAACAGGCCGGCGTTGAAGGTGGCGCCCGCGGCCACGAAGGCAAAGCGCTTGATGTGACGGGCCACGTAGCCGATGGACAAGGAGGCGACGGCGCTGGACGCCCCGAAGCAGATGAGGATGGGCCCGATGTTCTGGAGGCCCAGGGTACAGCTGACGTAGGACTGGAACATGGGATGGATGGATGGATGGTTGGATGGAACGAGGACAACTTTCTGTGTGTGTGTGTGTGTGTGTGTGTGTGTGTGTGTGTGTGTGTGTGTGTGTGTGTGTGCCTATATTTTCTCCCCTTCCACTAGACCTTGAGTGGTGGTCTGGACGCTAGTCATTCGGATGAGATGATAAACCGAGGTCCCGTGTGCAGCATGCACTTAGCGCACGTAAATGAACCCACAGCAACAAAACGGTTGTTCCTGGCAAAATTCTGTTGAAAAAAATCCACTTCCATAGGGGGAAAAAAACAACAAATAAAACTGCACGCAGGAAAAAATAATTAAAAAATGGGTAGCGATGCGCTCTCCGTGGGAAGAGCAGCCCGAATTTCACACAGAGAAATCTGTTGTGATAAAAAGAGAAATACAAATATGGGGGAAAAGTCGAAACCGGGAATCCAACCCAGACCCAAACAGTTGCTGAGCGTCTTTAGCATTCTGTCACCACATTCTGTCACCACATTCTGTCACCACATTCTGTCCTGAAGGGAGCCTCTTTAGCATTCTGTCACCACATTCTGTCACCACATTCTGTCCTTAAGGGAGCCTCTTTAGCCTTCTGTCACCACATTCTGTCCTGAAGGGAGCGTCTTTAGCATTCTGTCACCACATTCTGTCACCACATTCTGTCCTGAAGGGAGCCTCTTTAGCATTCTGTCACCACATTCTGTCCTGAAGGGAGCGTCTTTAGCATTCTGTCACCACATTCTGTCATCACATTCTGTCCTGAAGGGAGCCTCTTTAGCATTCTGTCACCACATTATGTCCTGAAGGGAGCGTCTTTAGCATTCTATCACCACATTCTGTCACCACATTCTGTCCTGAAGGGAGCCTCTTTAGCATTCTGTCACCACATTCTGTCCTGAAGGGAGCCTCTTTAGCATTCTGTCACCACATTCTGTCCTGAAGGGAGCCTCTTTAGCATTCTGTCACCACATTCTGTCCTGAAGGGAGCGTCTTTAGCATTCTGTCACCACATTCTGTCCTGAAGGGAGCCTCTTTAGCATTCTGTCACCACATTATGTCCTGAAGGGAGCCTCTTTAGAATTCTGCCACCACATTCTGTCCTGAAGGGAGCCTCTTTAGAATTCTGCCACCACATTCTGTCCTGAAGGGAGCCTCTTTAGCATTCTGTCACCACATTCTGTCCTGAAGGGAGCCTCTTTAGCATTCTGTCACCACATTCTGTCCTGAAGGGAGCCTCTTTAGCATTCTGCCACCACATTCTGTCCTGAAGGGAGCCTCTTTAGCATTCTGCCACCACATTCTGTCCTGAAGGGAGCCTCTTTAGCAATCTGTCACCACATTCTGTCCTGAAGGCAGCCTCTTTAGTGTTCTGTCACCACATTATGTCCTGAAGTGTGAAGTCTGTAATACAAACCGTAAAATTTGGCATTCAACATATAAAAAGCAAAAAACAAAAACAAAACAAAACATGTAGTCATGGCAAACCAAACACGATAAATCAGCTTTCCATTACTCAACACACAGATTCAGACACACATAGACACGACACCACACA
>NC_134904.1:3980836-3983336 GCF_041734735.1 Babylonia areolata | reverse complement strand
ACACAGACAGACAGAGACGAAGAGAGACAGGCAGACAGACAGACAGACAGACAGACAGACAGAGACGGAGTGAGACAGACAGACAGACAAACACAGATAGACAGACAGACACACACACACACAGATAGACAGACAGACAGACAGACAGAGACAGACAGAGACGAAGAGAGACAGGCAGACAGACAGACAGACAGACAGAGACGGAGTGAGACAGACAGACAGACAAACACAGATAGACAGACAGACAGACAGAGAATGAGACAGACAGACAGACAAACGCAGATATACTGACAGAGACCGAGACAGACAGACAGAGAATGAGAGGCACAGAGAGAAAAAGAGACAGACAGAGCGACAGAGAGAGAGAGAGAAAGTGAGAATGAGAAAGAGGCAGACAGACAGACAGACAAACAGACAGACAGGCAGAAACAGAGAAAGACAGACAGACAGGCAGGCAGACAGAGCCACAGATAGAATGAGAAACACAGGGAGAAAAAGAGACAGACAGACAAACAGAAGAGAAAGAGACAGAGATAATGAAAGAGACTGACAGAGCAGCACACAGAGAGAGACAGAGACAGAGAAAGAGAGGGTGATTTTGGCATCCGCTGTCATTGACAAATCCCTGATTCCGGACTTATTTCTCTGTCTGTCTGTCTCTCTGTCTGTCCGGATTGGGAAGTCTTCCAGGAGGGATATTTATGGACAACATAATATCATCCATTTCCTTTCAGCCTTTGACATGTCAGGCATCTGTTGTCCACCCCCACCTTCTCCTTCCTCCCCCCCCCCTCCCTCACCTCATTTCCTCCATTCTTCTTTTTCTTCTTCATCCTCCTCCTCCGTCTCTTCCTCCTCCTCTTCCTCCTCCTCCTCCTTCTTCTTCTTTTTCTACTACTACTACTACTACTACTACTACCACTACTCAACCTCCTCTTTCTCTTCCTCCTCCTCCTCATCCTTCTTTTTCTTCTTCCTCCTCCTCCTCCTCCGTCTCTTCCTCCTCCTCTTCCTCCTCCTCCTCCTTCTTCTTTTTCTACTACTACTACTACTACTACTACTACTACTACTACTACTACCACTACTCAACCTCCTCTTCCTCCTCTTTCTCTTCCTCCTCCTCCTCATCCTTCTTTTTCTTCTTCCTCCTCCTCCTCCGTCTCTTCCTCCTCCTCTTCCTCCTCGTCCTTCCTCTTATTCTACTACTTCTACTACTACTCAACCTCCTCTTCCTCCTCCTCCTCCTCCTCCTTCTTCTTCTTCTTCTTCTTCTTCTTCTTCTTCTTCGTCGTCGTCGTCGTCGTCGTCGTTGTCGACAAAGAAGCGAACACAGACAGACAAGCAGACAGACAGACAGACAGACAGACAGACAGAGAGAACAAGAACAAGAACAACATTTTATTCCATAGGCCTCCGGCCCCTAGAAACAAAAAAACAACAATGTAGAATGCCTATCAAGGAAAAATGAAAACATGAACAAGCCATGCATGCAAGAAAGTGAAATTTCCTAAACCTACAGAGAGAAAGAGAGAGCGACAGAGAGAGAAAGAGACAGAAACAGAGCCAGAGACAGAGAGAGAGAGAGAAAGACAGAGACAGAAACAGAGAGAGAGAGAAAAAGAGAGAGAAACAGGGACAGAGACAGAGAGAAAGAGAGAGAGAGACAGAGACAGAAACAGAGACAGAGAGAAAAAGAGAGAGAGAGAGAAAGAGAGAGAGAGGGGGAGAGAGAGGGAGAGAGAGGGGGGGGGATTTTGGCATCCGCTGGCGTTGACAAATCCCTGATTCCGGACTTATTTCTCTGTCTGTCTGTCCGGATTGGGAAGTCTTCCGGGAGGGATATTTATCTAAAAGAAAATAATAATAATAATAATAAAAAAAACCCTCATAATATCATCCACCTCCTGTCAGCCTTTCACATGTCAGGCGTCTGACATCAGGGCCTCTCGCCCCCCCCCACCCCCACCCCCCCGCCCACCATTCCCCCTCCCCACCGTCCCCCCCTCTTCTTCATTTTCTTCTTCCTCCTCCTCCGTCTCTTCCTCCCCTTCATCCTCCGTCCTTCTCCTTGTCCTTCTTCTTCGTCGTCGTCGTTATCGACAAAGAAACAAACACAGACAGACAAGCAAAGAGACCGACAGAGAGAGAGAGAGAGAGACAGAAATGAAGGCGAATCATAATCACGTGCTCGGAACATGTGCTAGCTTCGGTCCACTTCAGTTCAATTAAACCGTACATATACAGCCACCCCCTTTTTTTCTTTTAATCTGGAAGTTGGGGGATCAAAGGCCCAACACACGTGCTGACGCTGTTGTCTCTAATGGAAGGTGTCGACTGATAGCTTTAATGTTTAGCAGTCTGGCATCACGCCAATGATATACATATAATTTTGTCCTACTCTCCCTTACCCAATCTCACAAAAGAAAAAAGAAAAGAAAAAGACGACATATTTTTCCTCCATAGAATTGGAATAGAATTATTGGGTGTGTGAGGTGTGATC
>NC_134904.1:3963336-3970836 GCF_041734735.1 Babylonia areolata | reverse complement strand
CCGGTTGTCGATACTCGTAACATATTTCTCTTCCCTCCCCCCCCCCCTCCGCCCCTCCCCCGCCCTCTCTCTCTCTCTTATTCATCTGTCAATCTGTGTGTGTGTGTGTGTGTGTGTGTGTTCTTTATCATTTTCCTTATGCAGGACTATTTTTTTCTGCCCTTTCCATTAAATATATGTGTGCTGTTGTAACTGATGTAGATTAGCAAGGACAGATTTAAAGAATGGGCCATGCCTAAAATCTTGATATTTGAATAAAATAAAAAAAATCGTTTTGTGTTTTGAGTTCTGAGTTCTGAGTTTTGAGTTCTCTCTCTCTCTCTCTCTCTCTCACACACACACACACACACACACACACACACACACACACACACACACACACACACCCACACACACACACACACACACACACACACACACACACGACGACGACGACGAGGAGGAGGAAACAGGTCAGCCGCGGTATTGATTGATCAGCACGTGCACACGCACGCAAAACAGACATGAAGGAAGGCAGCGACCACCGTTTAGCACAGAACCGCAAATGGGTTCCCCCCCACCCCCCAATTACACACACCCAAGCCACTCCCACCCCTCCCCTCCCCTCCCCCCACCCCACACACACACCCCACCCACCCACCCTCACCCCCCACCTCCCCCTAAATGCCGAGACCCCCAACAACCAGCCAGTCTGGTGCCTTGAAGGATGATGCCTTTTTTTTTCTTTTCTTTTTTTTTGTCATTTCACCGGTGCTGCTAGAGTTCAGTGATATTCTCTGCCGGGAATAGACCAGATTAACCCTTCGACTGCTGATAAGTGCGTTCACCAATGAAGGGCTGTGACTTTACTGAGGTAAGGCTGAGGCTATAGACCAGGATGACCATCACAGTTTGTTTGTTTGAGCTTGTTCTTGGGACTGCATTACCTTTGGTTCAGCAAAATCAATTACAACACTTCTTGGTTCGAAAGAAGTAGTAGTTCTTGCACTTCAAATTCATTCCAGACTTGATTTCATTTCTCCAAGGTTCAGCAGTCAAGGGGTTAACGACTGCTGCAACGACTGAGGGGGAAGACAGGTTTCTAGAAGAGTTGGACAGACAGACAGACATACAGGCATGCAGACACCAAATGTAAAAGCGGAAAGATGTTAAATTGAAGACGAATTCTACTACTAGTACTGTAACAGTCAGACAGACAGACAAACAGACAGGTGTGTGTGTGTGTGTGTGTGTGTGTGTGTGTGTGTGTGTGTGTGTGTGTGTGTGTCTGTCTGTCTGTCTGTCTGTCTGTCTGTCTGACTACCTGGCCGTCTTTCTGTAGATAGATATATATAGAGAGAAAGAGAGACAGACAGACAGACAGACAGAGACAGACACAGAGAGAGAGAGAGAGAGAGAGAGAGAGAGAGAGAGAGAGCTATATGGATAAATACATATATGTATGTATGCATATGATTATAGATATGCATATATGTATGTATGTATGTATGTATGTATGAATGTATGTATGTATGTATCTGTGTGTAGATAGATAGATAGATAGATAGATAGATAGATAGATAGATAAATAGATGGATAGATAGATAGATAGATAGATGTGAGTATCTGTCTGTCTGCCTGTCTGTGTCGTTCTGTCTACCTGTACGTCTATATCTCCCTCTCTCTTTCTCTCTCAGTCTGTCTGTCAGTCTGTATGTCTGCCATCTTTTTATTTTATTTTTTTTCTGTTTCCTTCAAACATCCCCTCTGGCATTCCCAGTCTGAGGTCTCAGTCCGCTGCCTGTGTGAACAGGGCTTCAGCCAGTAGTCTCTGGCACAGTTCCCAGCCATAGTTTACGCCTGGGTCCCCCAACCATAATTTCACCTGGTCCAAGACACACAGACAACATTCACAGCCCCCCAACCCCCACCCCACCCCCGCGAAACGCGCGCGCGCGCGCGGGCGCGCAAACACACACACACACACACACACACACACACACTTGCACTGAATTAGCCCCTCTGGAAAAAAAGTAAACAGTTTTAAGGAATTGGAAGAAGAAGAACAACAACAACAACAAAAGAAACCAGAACAAGAACAAGCAGAACAAGAAGAACAACAGGAACAGGAACTAGAACAAGAAGAACAGGAACAGGAACTAGAACACGAAGAGCAGGAACAGGAACTAGAACAAGAACAAGAAGAACAGGAACAGGAACTAGAACACGAAGAGCAGGAACAGGAACTAGAACAAGAACAAGAAGAACAGGAACTAGAACAAGAAGAACAGGAACAGGAACTAGAACAAGAACAACAAGAACAGGAACAGGAACTAGAACAAGAACAAGAAAGCCAACGTCCAGGTCCAGGTTTTACCCATCAATTGTCATGACCAAACATTCACCTTTGAATTCCTTTCCAGCCGTTTACGCCAGGTAAACAAAATCAATCTTTTTGTTTCCCCCCGTGAAGAAAAGGGAATGATTGCAAACTTAAGTTCCATTCACTACGATTGTCTTCTTTTTTTTTTAAACTGATCAAACAACTGATCTTTTTTCCAGACTTTGCCAAACAAACAACTCGCAGAATGGCGAGTGAGCCGCTGGAAAAAACAGGGAGGGTGAATTAAGATTTTGCGGGGCACGCGTCCCGTCCCAGGCCATCCATGACAAACACACACACACACACACACACACACACACACACACACACACACACACACACACACACACACACACAGACCTACCGGACACACATACACACAGACATACAGAAGCAGAGATAGAGACAGACAGAGACAGACATACAGACAGACAGGAAGAGAGAGAGAGAGAGACAGAGAGAGAAAGAGAGAGAGGAAGGGAGGGAGGGAGGGAAGGAGAGAAACAATCAGACAGACAGACAGAGACAGAGGTAAACATACAGAGAGAGAGAGAGAGAGACAGACTGAGACAGACAGTCAGACAGACAGACAGAGACAGAGGTAAACATACACAGAGAGAGATGGAGACAGAGACAGACAGACAGACAGGAAGAGACAAAGAGAGAGACAGAGAGAGAGAGAGAGAGAGGAAGGGAGGGAGGGAAGGAGAGAAACAGTCAGACAGACAGAGACAGAGGTAAACATACAGAGAGAGAGAGACAGAGACAGACAGACAGACAGGAAGAGACAAAGAGAGAGACAGAGGTAAACATACAGAGAGAGAGAGACAGAGACAGACAGACAGACAGGAAGAGACAAAGAGAGAGACAGAGACAGAGAGAGGAAGGAAGGAAGGGAGGGAAGGAGAGAAACAGTCAGACAGACAGAGACAGAGGTAAACATACAGAGAGAGAGAGACAGACAGACAGACAGACGGAGACAGAGACAGACAGACAGAAAGAGAGACACAGAGAGAGAGAGAGCGGAAGGGAGGGAGGGAGGGAGGGAAGGAGAGAAACAGTCAGACAGACAGACAGACAGAGACAGAGGTAAACATACAGAGAGAGACAGACAGACAGAGACAGAGAGAGACAGAGATGGGTGGGAGAGGAAGAAAAGGCGAACTACCTGGAGGCAGAGGAGAGGGAAAGCATAGAGAGTCATGGAAGATAAATAAACCACCTGAATCCTCAAGGCCTGTGTGGTGCGTTGCGTTTATGCGGCTTTTGTCGTCGTCGTAGATGTAGTAGTAGTAGTAGCAGCAGCAGCAGTTTTGTACTGTATTGTATTGTGTTGTATTACGTTTTTTGTCACAACAGCACTCCCTTCCCCTCTCCCCCAAATCTCTGTCCCTCTCTATCTCCCCTCCCCCCCCTCCCTCCCTCCCTCCCTCCATCTCTCTTTCTTCTTCCGCTCTCCACCCCTCTCTCCCTCTCCCTCTCTTGCTCTCACGCTCCCCCCCCCCCTCTCTCTCTCTCTCATTCTCTCCCCCCCCTCCACCAAATCTCTCTCCCTCTCTGTCTCCCCCCCTTCCTCTCTGTCTCCCCCCCTCTCTCTCTCTCTTTCTCCTTCCACTCCCCCCTCCTCTCTCTCTCTCTCTCTTTCTCCTTCCTCTCTGCCCCCCCCTCTCTCTCTTGCCTCCTAAATGCAGACGCCAACCGAGGACACCCTCCCTCTCTCTCTCCCTGTCCCCCCCTCTCTCTCCTTCCACTCCCCCTCCCCCCTCTCTCTCTGCCCCCCCTCCCTCTCTCTCTCTCTTTCTTCTTCCACTCCCCCTCCCCCCTCTCTCTCTCTGCCCCCCCCCCCACCTCTCTCTCTCTCTCTTGCCTCCTAAATACAGACGCCCACTCAGGAGACACACACACATCGATGACTCACTGACCTTGGTGAAGTCGCTGAACATGAAGCCTTGCTCCAGGCCCATGAAGACGACGAGAGGCATCAGCAGGCAGCACTTGGAGTCCTTGGCCATCTTCAGGGTCCACAGGAACAGCTCGAACGACGTGAGGGAGAACTCGGGGTCTGCGTTCCGCTTGCCCACCTGAGGATCCATTTTTGTCATTCAGTTCGGACGGGCGCAATAGCCGAGTGGTTAAAGCGTTGGACTGTCAACCTGAGGGTCCCGGGTTCGAATCACGGTGACGGCGCCTGGTGGGTGAAGGGTGGAGATTTTTACGATCTCCCAGGTCAACATATGTGCAGACCTGCTTGTGCCTGAACCCCCTTCGTGTGTATACGCAAGCAGAAGATCAAATACGCATGTTAAAGATCCTGTAATCCATCTCAGCGTTCGGTGGGTTATGAAAACAAGAACATACCCAGCATGCACACACCCCAAAACGGAGTATGGCTGCCTACATGGCGGGGTAAAAACGGTCATACACGTAAAAGCCTTCTCGTGTGCATACGAGTGAACGTGGGAGTTGCAGCCCAAGAACGCAGAAGAAGAAGAAGTCATTCAGTTCACATGGAGTGGTGGCCTAGATGGTAACGCGTCCACCTAGGAAGTCAGAGAGAATCTGAACGTGCTGGTTCGAATCACACGGCTCAGTCACCGCCGATATTTTCTCCCCCCTCCTCCACTAAATCTTGAGTGGTGGTGTGGACGCTAGTCATTCGGATGAGACGATAAACCGAGGTCCCCGTGTGCAGCATGCGCTTAGCGCACGTAAAAGAATCCACGGCAACAAAAGGGTTGCTCCTGGCAAATTTCTGTAGAAAAATCCACTACGATAGAAAAAAGAAAACCCCAAAAAGAAAACAAACAAAAAAACAACTGCATGCAGGAGAAAAAAAAAAGGGGGGGGGGGGGGGGCGCTGTAGATTAGCTACGCGCTCTTCCTGCGGAGAGCAGCCCGAATTTCACACAGAGAAATCTGTTGTGATAAAAAAAAAAAAAAAGAAATGCAATGAACCGCATTCGTTTGCCTTATTCATTTCTTTTAAAGGAAAAAAATGATAATACTACTATACATATAATGGAGAGATGGGGTGTAGTGTTAATACAGAAATGTATTTTAAAATAACCAAACCAAACCAAACCAAACCAATACACACACACACACACACACACACACACACACACACACACACACACACACACACACACACACACACACACAAGGAAGAGATTTTAAACTATTGGAGTATTTCATGTAAGAGCGGGAGCGGGGCTCAATTGTCAATTTCTTTTTTGATTGTTTATTATTTTCTTAAGACCCTTCGGGTGCGCACACAGGAGAAAAAGAATGCATGCATAGCACATTATTGTTGATAAAATGTTAAAATATTCCGTCACTTACACACACGCACGCACGCATACACATACACACAGAGAATCACTAAAACTAACATGTACACTCTCTCTCTCTCTCTCTCTCTCTCTTGAAAAAATGAAGATAGTGTAATAATGTACCAAGACCATATAAGTTTCAGTTTCAGTAGCTCAAGGAGGCGTCACTGCGTTCGGACAAATCCATATACGCTACACCACATCTGCCAAGCAGATGCCTGACCAGCTGCGTAACCCAACGCGCTTAGTCAGGCCTTGAAAAAAAAGAAGGAAAAAAGGTGAATAAATAATAGATAAATACATAAAAAAACTACTACCACTACTAATAATATGTATAAGGCGCAAAAACTTGATGAAGTGTCCTATAAGCGTACATAGATAAGTAAATAAGTAAGTAAATGAATCAATAAATAAATAATAATTATAATATAAAAAAGGTAGTAGTAATAAGAATAATAATAATAAATTAAAAAAAAAATAAATAAGACAACAATAAACAAGACCATATAAAAGAGAATGAATAATAATAATAATGGATACTTATAAAACACACTATCCAGAGCAAATCTGCTCTAGGTGCTTTACAAAAACGCTTTGTTAACATAAAACATTACATCTATGTTACATACACACACCAAAATATGACTACACACACACACACACACACACACACACACACACACACACACACACACACACACACACTGCGTACATACATTTTAACAATACATGTATATCTAACAGCTACCCTAACACATACGCACACATAGGCAGGCACAAACTTACATAAACGCACGCGCACACAATACACATTCATATACATGCATGTAGTTATGTACACATACAAATGTATACATACATAGTCAAGCACAGCTAACGCAAAGGAAGTGGACCTGCCATGAAGTATGAACAGAAACAAAACGTCATTGCACTGTAGTAGTTTCTGGCCTTTTGGATCAGGATTGGACGGGCGCAATAGCCGAGTGGTTAAAGCGTTGGACTTTCAATCTGAAGGTCCCGGGTTCGAATCTCGGCAACGGCGCCTGGTGGGTAAAGGGTGAAGATATTTTCCGATTTCCCAGATCAACATATTTGCAGGACCTGCTCAATGCCTAAAACCCCCTTCGTGTGTATACGCAAGCAGAAGATCAAATACGCAACGTTAAAAATCCTGTAATCCATGTCATCTGTTCGGTGGGTTATGGAAACAAGAACATATCCAGCATGCACACCGCCCCCGAAAACGGAGTATGGCTGCCTACATGGCGGGGTAAAAAAACAAGGTCATACATGTAAAAGCCCACTCGTATACATACGAGTGAACGTGGGAAGTTGCAGCCCACGAACAAAGAAGAAGAAGAAGATCCTGACTGCCATGCCTGCCACACTGACTCACCTTCACCTGGTCCACCAGGGCCACCACGATAACGATGCCCATCAGCCCACAGCCCAGACAGGCCGTCAGCAGCAGGTACTTGACGGACTCTGGGACCACGTGCGTCGCCCACACCCCGTCCCCAAGCTCCAGGTTGCTGTAAATCCCGTCCGCGTTGAAGCGGTCAAGGTTGCACGTGCTGGCCCCGCACAGTCTCTCTGACACGTTCCCGCCACTCACCGCCATCAGGAGGTAGGAGGACGACGTGAAGTAGTTCCCTCGCGCGTAGGAATCCTGAAGGAAAGAGATCCCTCCGCCTCGGCTCTCCGTGCCGTCCTGGAGGAAAGTCTCGTTGTTAAAAACCACCCCCTCCTCCTCCCCATCTCCCCGCATCGAAGAAGAAGAGTACGTGTCGTTCTTAGACAGCACCA
>NC_134904.1:3955836-3958336 GCF_041734735.1 Babylonia areolata | reverse complement strand
CAGGTGCTCATTGATTTAGCCAAGCCAGAATTGACCCCCACCTCAGCCTCCCACCACGGGGTGAAAAAAAATAGGGTCACAATTTTTTTTTTCTTTCTTAATATTACAACAGATTTCTCTGTGTGAAATTCGGGCTGCTCCCCAGGGAGAGCGCGTCGCCATACTACAGCGCCACCTTTTTTTCTCTTCTTTTTTTTTTTTCCTGCGTGCAGTTTTATTTGTTTTTCCTATCGAAGTGGATTTTTTTCTATAGAATTTTGCCAGGAACAACCCTTTTTTGCCGTGGGTTCTTTTACGTGCGCTAAGTGCATGCTGCACACGGGACCTCGGTTTATCGTCTCATCCGAATGACTAGCGTCCAGACCACCACTCAAGGTCTAATGAAGGGGGAGAAAATATCGGCGGCTGAGCCGTGACTCGAACCAGATTCTCTCGCTTCCTAGGCGGACGCGTTACCTCTAAGCCATCACTCAAACAGCCTGCAACAACATTAATATTTGTCTTCGAGACGTTATCTCCGTTGCCATTTCGAGCGTATTGATCAAGTCCTGTTTCCCTTTCGGTTCCGGAAAATCGTTTTGTTCCCAAAGACCGGAAGCAGGATGATGTTGCTGTCATCAATTTGATTTGATTGGTAGAAGCCGAATAACCGGTTTAAGACGTTCTGGGGGTCCAGAGTTCAATCCCCGTATCGGTGCAGGGTGGATCAGGAGCGTTGTGGTGGTGGTGGTGGTGTTGGTGGTGGTGGTGGTGGTGGTGGTGTGGTGGTGGTGGTGGTGGTGGTGGTGGTGATGGTGGTGATGGTAGTGGTGTGGTGGTGGTGTGGTGGTGGTGGTGGTTGTGATGGTAGTGGTGTGGTGGTGGTGATGGTGGTGGTGGTGTGGTGGTGGTGGTTTGGTGGTGTGGTGGTGGTGGTGGTGTGGTAGTGTGGTGGTGGTGGTGGTGTGGTGGTGGTGTGATGGTAGTGGTGTTGGTGGTGGTGGTGGCGATGTGGTGGTGGTGTGATGGTGGTAGTGGTGGTGGTGGTGATGGTGGTGATGTGGTAGTGTGGTGGTGGTGGTGTGGTGGTGGTGGTGGTGGTGGTGGTGTGGTGGTAGTGGTGGTGTGGTGGTAGTGGTGGTTTGGTGGTGGTGTGGTGGTGGTGGTGGTGGTGGTGGCGGTGTGGTGGTGATGGTGTTGGTGTTGGCGGTGTGGTGGTGTGGTGGTGGTGTGGTGGTGGTGGTGGTGGTGGTGGTGGCGATGTGGTGGTGGTGGTGGTGTGGTGGTGGTGGTGGTGGTGGTGATGATGGTGATGGTGATGGTGGAGGTGATAGTGGTGGAGGTGGTGGTGGAGGTGATGGTGATGGTGGTGGTGGAGGTGATGGTGGTGGTGGTGGTGGTGTGGTGATGTGGTGGTGGTGATGATGGTGTTGTTGTTGTTTTTAGTGGTGGTGTGGTGGTGGTGGTGGTGGTGATGGTGGTGGTGGTGGTGGTGGTGATGGTGGTGGTGGTGGTGGTGGTGATGGTGGTGGTGGTAGTGGTGTGGTGATGTGGTGGTGGTGATGATGGGGATGATGGTGTTGTTGTTGTTTTTGGTGGTGGTGTGGTGGTGGTGGTGGTGGTGATGGTGGTGATGTGGTGGTGTTGTGGTGGTGGTGGTGGTGGTGGTGTGGTGGTGGTGGTGGTAGTGGTGGTTGTGATGGTAGTGGTGTTGTGGTGGTGGTGGTTTGGTTGTGTGGTGGTGGTGGTGGTGGTGGCGATGTGGTGGTGGTGGTGGTGTGGTGGTGGTGGTGGTGGTGATGGTGGTGGTGATGCTGGTGATGATGGTGTTGTTGTTTTTGGTGGTGTGGTGGTGGTGGTGTGATGGATGTGGTGGTGGTGATGGTGGTGGTGTGATGGTGGTGGTGTGGTGGTGGTGGTGGTGGTGAGGTTTATTTTGCAGTGTTTCTTTTTCCTTCCCGTTCTCACAGGTCAACATAATTACGTTCAGACCTGCTCTTCTCGTGCCTTTATCCCCTTCGTGTGTTTATACATCCAGAAGATGAAACACGCACCTTTAAGATCCTGTAACCCACGTCATTATCCGGTGTGTTACATACAAGAACATAAAAGAAACCCAGCATGCACATCCCCGAACACGGAGTATGGGAGCCAGTAAAGGCGGGGGCGAAAAAAACGGTCATCCCGTAAAAGCTCGCTCGATACATAAGTGTGAACGTTGGAGTTGATGTCCTCGAACAGAGAGAGAGAGAGACACAGAGAGAGAGAGAGTGAGTGAAAGAGAAAGAGGTAAAGAAAGAGAGACAGAGAGAAAGAGAGTGAGTGAAAGAGAAAGAGAGAGAGTGATAAAGAAAGAGAGAGACAGAGAGAAAGAGAGAGAAAGAGAGAGAGTGATAAAGAAAGAGAGACACAGAGAGAGAGAGTGAGTGAAAGAGAAAGAGAGAGAGAGGTAAAGAAAGAGAGACAGAGAGAGAGAGTGAGTGAAAGAGAAAGAGAGAGAGAGTGATAAAGAAAGAGAGAG
>NC_134904.1:3940836-3943336 GCF_041734735.1 Babylonia areolata | reverse complement strand
AATAACGGCACTACCTTTTTGTCTGTCTGTCTGTCTGTCTGTGTCTGTCTGTCTCCACCAGTCTATCTGTCTGTCTGTCTCCGTCAGTCTATCTATCTCTGTTTGTTTTACTGTCTGTCTGTGTCTGTCTGTCTGTCTCCGCCAGTCTATCTGTCTGTCTGTCTGTCTCCGTCAGTCTCTTTCTGTTTGTTTTACTGTCTGTCTGTGTCTGTCTGTCTGTCTCCGTCAGTCTATCTATCTCTGTTTGTTTTACTGTCTGTCTGTGTCTGTCTGTCTGTCTCCGCCAGTCTATCTGGCTGGCTGTCTGTCTGTCTCTGTCAGTCTATCTGTCTCTGTTTGTTTTACTGTCTGTCTGTCTGTCTGTCTCTGTCTGTCTGTGTCTATCTGTCTGTCTCCGCCAGTATATCTGTCTGTCTCCACCAGTCTATCTGTCTGTCTGTATATCTGTCTGTCTGTCTCCGTCAGTCTATCTGTCTCTGTTTGTTTTACTGTCTGTCTCTGTCTGTGTCTATCTGTCTGTCTCCGCCAGTCTATCTGTCTGTCTGTCTCTGTCAGTCTATCTGTCTCTGTTTGTTTTACTGTCTGTCTGTCTGTCTCTGTCTGTCTGTGTCTATCTGTCTGTCTCCGCCAGTCTATCTGTCTGTCTCTGTCTCCGCCAGTCTGTCTCTGTTTGTTTTACTGTCTGTCTGTGTCTATCTGTCTGTCTCCGCCAGTCTATCTGTCTGTCTGTCTCTGTCAGTCTATCTGTCTCTGTTTGTTTTACTGTCTGTCTGTCTGTCTCTGTCTGTCTGTGTCTATCTGTCTGTCTCCGCCAGTCTATCTGTCTGTCTCTGTCTCCGCCAGTCTATCTGTCTGTCTGTCTCCGTCAGTCTGTCTCTGTTTGTTTTACTGTCTGTCTGTCTGTCTCTGTCTGTCTGTGTCTATCTGACTGTCTCCGCCAGTCTTTCTGTCTGTTTCTGGATGTCTACATGTGTCTGTTTGTCCCTCTGTCTCTCTGTCTCTGTCTCTGTCTGACTCTGTCTGACTCTCTGTCTGTCTGTCTTTCAATCTCTCTCTATGTCACTTTGTTTCTCCTTCTCTTTCTCAACAAACTCTCTAACTCTCTTCAAATCCCTCTCTTTCTCTCTGTCTGTCTGTCTCTCTCTCTCTCTCTCTCTCCAACTCTTTCTCTCTTTCTCTCTCTTTCCTCTCTTTTTTTTCTATCTCTCCCTCTCTCCCTCACTCTCTCCACACCCCCTTTCACTCCCTCTCTCTCCCTATCCTTCCCTTTCTTACCTCCTGCCCCTCTCTCTCTCTCTCTCTCCTCCTCCTCCTCTCTTTCCCTCTCCCTCTCCCTTTGTAGCGCCCCCCACCTCCACCCCCTTCCCCACACACCCTCTCTCTCTCTCCCTCTCTTCGCTCCCCCCCCTCTCTCTCTCTCTCTCTCTCTGTGCCGCTGTCCGAGTCAGTCACGTACATTTCTTGCTACAAGACCTATCTGTCCATCTCCTGGGAACAGAACCACTTTGCCTTGCCTTGCCTTGCTGCATCTACCATACAGGTGTTCTGGAAGTCTGGTGGTGCCATCAGATACCTCACTGCCTTTATACCATTCCCCCCTGCCTCTCTCTGCTTTTGCTGTGTCTCTGTCTCTGTCTGCTTGTATGTATCTGTTTCTGTCTGTCTGTCTGTCTGTCTCTTTTTTGTTTCTCCATCTCTCTGTCAATGCGTCTGTCTGTCTGTATGTCTGTCTGTTTCTCTCTCGTCTTTCTCCTTCTTTCTCTCGCCCCCCCCCCCCTCTCTCTCTCTCTCTATGACTCTCTCTCTCTCTCTTCCAACACCTCTCTCTCTCTCTCTCTCTTCCAACATCTCTCTCTCTCTTCCAACATCTCTCTCTCTCTCTCTTCCAACATCTCTCTCTCTCTCTCTATTCCAACATCTCTCTCTCTCTTCCAACATCTCTCTCTCTTCCAACATCTCTCTCTCTTCCAACATCTCTCTCTCTTCCAACATCTCTCTCTCTCTATTCCAACATCTCTCTCTCTCTCTCTTCCAACATCTCTCTCTCTTCCAACATCTCTCTCTCTTCCAACATCTCTCTCTCTCTCTATTCCAACATCTCTCTCTCTCTCTTCCAACATCTCTCTCTCTTCCAACATCTCTCTCTCTTCCAACATCTCTCTCTCTCTCTCTCTCTTCCAACATCTCTCTCTCTCTCTCTCTCTTCCAACATCTCTCTCTCTCTCTATTCCAACATCTCTCTCTCTCTCTCTTCCAACATCTCTCTCTCTCTCTCTCTATTCCAACATCTCTCTCTCTCTCTATTCCAACATCTCTCTCTCTCTCTCTCTCCCTTCCAACATCTCTCTCTCTTCCAACATCTCTCTCTCTCTCTCTCTCTTCCAACATCTCTCTCTCTCTCTATTCCAACATATCTCTCTCTCTCTCTCCCTTCCAACATCTCTCTCTCTCTTCCAACATCTCTCTCTCTCTCTCTCTCTCTCTCTTCCAACATCTCTCT
>NC_134904.1:3888336-3895836 GCF_041734735.1 Babylonia areolata | reverse complement strand
AGGCAGCCATGCTCCGCTTTCGGGGTTGTGCATGCTGGGTATGTTCTTGTTTCCATAACCCACCGAACGCTGACATGGATTACAGGATCTTTAAAGTGCGTATTTGATCTTCTGCTTGCATGTACACACGAAGGGGGTTCAGGCACTAGCAGGTCTGCACATATATTGACCTGGGAGATCGTAAAAAATCTCCACCCTTTACCGACCAGGCGCCGTCACCTTGATTCGAACCTGGGACCCTCAGATTGACAGTCCAACGCTTTAACCACTCGGCTATTGCACCCGACACTGGGTGTGGTGAGGAAGATCGGTGAAAAGTGTGCCTTTCCCAGAACAGACCACCCTGCGGAACGGTACCTCCAACTTTATTCACCGGTGAACACTGGATTAGAAATCCAACTCCTGACCGATTCTGCCACAACACAACACGACACGACACGACCCGACACGACACGACACGACACAACACAACACGACACAACACCAGCACAACACAACACAACACAACACAACACGACACGACACGACACGACACAACACAACACAACACAACACAACACAACACAACACAACACAACACAACACAACACGACACAACACAACACAACACGACACGACACAACACAACACAACACAACACGACACAACACGCCCGAACGACACGATACGACACAACACGACACGACACGACACGACACGACACGACACAACACAACACAACACAATACAACACAACACAACACAACACAGCACAACACAAAACATTAGCAGCTGCTAAATAAAAAGAAAGAAAACCAACAAACCAAACACACAGACAAAAGAGCACACACACACACACTCTCTACCTCACACACACACACACACACACACACACACACACACACACACACACACACATTCTCTCTCTCTCACTCTTTCTCTCTCTCTCTCTCTCTCTCTCTCTCTCTCTCTTTCACACACACACACACACACACACACACACACATGCACACACACACACTCTCTCTCTCTCTGTATTCACTCACTCACACACACACACACGCACGCACGCACACACACACACACACACACTCTCTCTCTCTCTCTCTATCACACACACACACACACACACACACACACACACACACACTCACACACACACACACACACAATCACACACACACACACTCACACACACACACACACACAATCACACACACACACACACACACAATCACACACACACACACACACACACACACACACACACACACACACACACACACACACACACACACACACACACACACACATGGGATATATCACGAGAGAAAGCGTGGTAGATTTAAGCTTCGTAACAAGAGGGCTCTTCTGTTCGATTTTCCCCTGAGAAGAGGTTCAGCACATTGTGGTGGGTCCAGATGTTAGTGTCAGGCAGAGAGACAAGTGAGGTATTTAGTTCCTGCTTTTGATAACGCAGGCAATGGTAAGCCTCAGACTGCAAGGTCGTGTCGTTGAGGTTTTGGAGAGATCGGGGACATAGGGTTTATTTTGCTGTCTTTAGCGACTGCTCAAGTTTGTTGTTAGGTTTTGGAGAGGTCAGGGAAATATTTGTATTTGTATTTCTTTCTATCACAACAGATTTCTCTGTGTGAAATTCGGGCTGCTCTCCCCAGGAAGAGCGCGTCGCTACACTACAGCGCCACCTTTTTTTTTCTTCTCTTTTTTTTTGTATTTTTTCCTGCATGCAGTTTTATTTGGTTTTCCTATCGATGTGGATTTTTCTACAGAATTTTGCCAGGAACAACCCTTTTGTTGCCGTGGGTTCTTTTACGTGCGCTAAGTGCATGCTGCACACGGGACCTCGGTTTATCGTCTCATCCGAATGACTGTTTCTTTTTTTTTAGTATACTAATAGGCTTTATTTTGCGCTTGTATGATAAGCTGTCGTTAGCGACTGCTCAAGTTTGTTGTTTTTGTTCTTGTTTTTTTGTGTGTGTTTTTTTTTTAATGATAATGATATAATAATATCAATAATAGTATTAAGAAGAAGAAGAAGAAGAAAGCGTAGGAAAAGCGTGGGCAAGCAGCCCCTCTTTTTCTTATTTTGTTTTCTCTTCCACTGACGCTCTCTCTCTCTCTCTCTCTCTCTCTCTCTCTCTCTCTGTCTGTCTGTCTGTCTGTCTTTCTCTCTCTGTGTCTGTCTGTCTCTCTCTCTCTCTCTCTCTCTCTCTCTCTTTCTCTCTCTCTCTCTCAAGTGGTGTAAAACAGGGTGATGTTTGTAGTCCTGTGTTATTTTCATTATTTGTTAACGAATTGGCTCTTGAAATAATTCAAAATGGTCGGCATGGTGCCAAACTGGATAATAGTCTTGTTGAGCTCTTCATACTTTTGTTTGCTGATGATATTTTGTTATTATCCGAAACAGTTGTTGGCCTCCAGTCTCAGTTAAACAGTTTAGCCAGAGGGACTTCAAATTTGGAGCTTAAAGTGAATTTGAGTAAAAGTAACATTGTGGTCTTTAGAAAAGGTGGTTTTTTGGCTGCTTGTGAGAAATGGTATTATAATGGCACTGAGATGGAAGTTGTGAATTCATATAAATACCTTGGTATATATTTTTCAACGAAACTCAGTTTTAAGTTTGCTTGTGAAGATCTGGCATGCAGAGCTAAAAGATGTCTTCTGTCTATATTAAGTAAGTTGTATAAACTTAATAATACTTCTCTGAACTTATATATAAAATTGTTTGATACTCAGGTACAGCCAGTGGCTCTCTATGGAGCTGAATTATGGGGCCTTGAATCTAGTTCATCAGTGGTTGAGAAAGTTCATTTGTTTGCATTAAAAAGATACCTTGGCGTTAGCATGAAAACTCCAAACGATTTAGTGTATGGAGAACTTGGAAGGTTTCCTATTTGTATCAATGCTGTTATTCGAAGTATAAGATATTGGTTCAGATTAGTACAAATGGATGAAAACAGATTACCGTCAAAAGCTTATAAATCGTTGTTGTTACTGGATGAAAAAGGAAAAACCAACTGGGTAACAAAAGTCCGAAACGTTCTATGTAATAATGGGTTCTTGTATGTTTGGGAATATCAGGGGGTAGGATGCATGCAAACTTTTATTAGGACATTCAGGCAAAGACTCATTGATGTTAGATGGCAACAGTGGGAAGAACACATGAATTCAAGTGATAGGTTTAGCTTATATAGAAAATTTAAGACACTTCCCACCGTCGAACCTTATATCTTATTGAATATGAATAGACATGTGAGGTATGCGTTGACAAAATTTAGATTGGGGATGTCGGAAATTGCTGTACATAGTTCCCGATACAGTTACGAAAAAGATGAAATATGTCCATTGTGTAAAGAAGAAACTGAAGATGAAGTCCACTTTGTATAACGCTGCCACTGTCTTCACGATTTAAGAACAAAATTTATACCACATATTTATCACGATAAGCAGAACCTGTTTTCGTTACAAATGCTCTTTTCATCAAAAAATGAAAATATAATGATAAATTTCTCTCTATATATATACAAAGCTTTGAAGAGGCGTGAGAACGCAACAGAATTGTTCGATGTCAGAGAGTAATGCAAAGACGATTGCTTTTTTGTTGCTTGTTCGTTTTGTTGTTTTTCTCTTGGAATCTGAGTATTGTTCACGCAATACTTTTGTGTCCGTATGTTATTTGTATGTTAACAATATTCATAACATTATATAAGGTAGAAAAGTTTCTTTACCTTTGTTTGACCCCTTCAAATGGGGCAATGGCCTTATATTGAATAAATCGTTCGTTCGTTCGTTCGTTCGTTCGTTCGTTCGTTCGTTCTCTCTCTCTCTGTCTGTCTGTCTGTCTGTATGTCTCTCTTTCTCTGTCTGTCTGTTGTCTGTCTGTCTCTCTCTCTGTTTGTCTGTCTGTCTCTCTGTCTGTCTCTCTCTCTCTCTCTCTCTCTCTCTCTCTCTCTGTCTATCTGTCTGTCTGTCTGTCTGTCTGTCTGTCTCTCTCTCTCTCTCTCTCTCTCTCTCTCTCTCTCTCTCTCACACACACACACACACACACACACACACACACACACACACACACACACAAAAATGATGATGTCCTCTCAGTTGAAACCTGGGATTTTCCCTCTGCACCCAGCTACCCTTACCCCCAGGCCCCCACCCCCCACCCCCCTCCCCCTCCCCCTCGCCCAACAACACACACACTCCCCACCGTCTGTTTATGTTTCTGTATGTATGTATGAGTTCACACACACACACGAAAAGTGAAAGACCACTTTGGAACTTGCACTGTTTTCTTCTTGGGAGGTGGGTGGAGGGGTAGGGGGTGTGGGGGGGTGCGGAGGGAGGGAAGGGGGGGGGGGTGGGCATGTGGAAACGATGCTTAACTGTCGGCAAAGTTTGTTGTTGATGTTGCTATTTCTGTGTTTCATTTTAATTTCACTTATTTATCTTCTTTCTTTTTTTTCTTTTCTTTTTTTTTTTTTCCTTTTTTTAGTATACTATTTTCGTTTCATCAATTTACATGATTTCATTATTGTATCTATTTGTTTATTTCTATATCTTATCTTATTACTTCATTTTAACCTATCCCCCCACCCCACCCCCTCAAGGCCTGACTAAGCGCATTGGGTTACACCGACTGCTCGTCATATCAGGGCATCTGCTTATTAGCAGATGTGGTGGTGTAGCGTATATGGATTTGTCCGAGCGTAATGACGCCTCCTTGTAAAAAAAACTGAACTGCTGAACTTTGATGAGCACTGCCCATATCCGGAGGTGCTTTGGTGTATCTCTTAAAAATCATGAATAAATGAATAAATAAATAGATAGATAAAAAGATTATACTACAGCTGTCGTCTATAAACCACTGAATAACTATAAATTTCTGGTGTAAACATCGATTATTCAAACGCATTCTTTTTTTTTTCTTCTTCTTTTTTTTTTTTCTTTTTTTTTTTATTCAAGCTGTCCATGGTACACGTGTGTTTGAAACAGCTGTTCGTGTGTTCAATGAGAAGGAGGAAGGTGGCAGAATGGTTAAGACACTCATCTGATAATACGGAGAGTCCGTGAGGGTGTGGGTTCGATTCCCGCTTCGATTCCCGTTTGACTGGAAAATCGAACTGAGCGTCTGGACTGGTCATTCGGTTGAGACGATAAACCGAGGTCCTGTTTGCAGCACGCAGTTGGCGCACTGGAAAAGAACCCATGGCAACAAGAGTGTTACCCTCTGGCAAAATTCTTTAGAAGAAATTCACCGTATTTTGTATTTGTATTTGTATCTCTTTTTATCACAACAGATTTCTCTGTGTGAAATTCGGGATGCTCTCCCCAGGGAGAACGCGACGCTACACTACAGCGCCACCCTTTTTTTTTTTTCTTTTTTTTTTTTTTTTCCTTTTTTTGTATTTTTTCCTGCGTGCAGTTTTATTTGTTTTTCCTATTGAAGTGGATTTTAATACAGATTTTTGCCAGGAACAACCCTTTTTGTTGCCGTGGGTTCTTTTACGTGCGCTAAGTACACGCTGCACACGGGACCTCGGTTTATCGTCTCATCCGAATGACTAGCGTCCAGACCACCACTCAAGGTCTAGTTGGAGGGGGAGTAAATATCGGCGGCTGAGCTGTGGTTCGAACCAGCGCGCTCAGATTATCTCGCTTCCTAGACAGACGCGTTACCTCTAGGCCATCACTCCACAACAGACACACAAATGTAATTATATGCATGCACTCAAGGCCTAACGAAGGGCGTTGGATTATGCCGCTGGTCAGGCATCTACCCAGCAGATGTGGTGTCACGTATATGGATTTGTCTGAACGCTGTGACGCCTTCTTGAGAAACTGAAACTGAAACTGAAACTTCAGTGAGAGGCTACTGGTAAACGATAGTCACCTTGCCTGATTGGAATTATGTCTCGATTTTTCAACAGTTTATGAAAACATAACTGATTTTATGAAGTTGTTCCTGACTAACTTGTGTGTGTGTGTGTGTGTGTGTGTGTGTGTGTGTGTGTGTGTGTGTGTGTGTGTGTGTGTGTGTGTGTGTGTGTGTGTGTGTGTGTGTGTTTAAGTCTGTACGCATGTATGTCTGCACGTATCCCATCCCTGAATTAGCCTCACGGCAACACGATTTCATGGTTATATGGTCTGCCGGTTTGTTTGATTTGTTTGTTTGTTTTTATTTATTTGTTTGTTTCCCTCTCCCTTGCTCTCTCTCTCTCTCTTTCTGTCTGTCTCTCTCTCTCTCTCTCTCTCTCTCTCTCTCTCTCTCTCTCTCACACACACACACACACACACACACACACACACACACACATGCACAAACACTCTGCCACACCCCTCTCTCTCCCTCTCTCTCTCTCTCTCTCTCACACACACACACACACACACACACACACACACACACATACATTATATTTCAGACATTCCGAAAACTGTCAGTGAAATTCTATTATGTGTAGACTCGAAGTGAGTATTAAAAGCTATAGAATCTCCAAATTCAAAGAAGCGAATAGAGATGACAATGGAAATAAAACATATTATTCACCAACTGACAAAACAGGGCATTAAATTAACTTTCTGTTGGGTACCTTCGCACTGTGGAATATCTTCAAATGAGTGGGTAGACCAAGCAGCTAGAAGAGCAGCACGTAATTTCGAAGGCGCAATACAACTTGACATCCAGTTAGATCTACATGAATACATTAGTTGTATAGAAAATGTATCTAGAAATCGATTTAAGAAATTACTTATAGATTCAAATAATCAATATTACCAATGTTGTGTAAACACAAAGAATGCAGCTAATCCCAAACATTTTCTAAATTTGACACCAGCAGCACATTCAAGACAAATTACAAGTCTAATGTATAGAATTCGTTTAAATGCCTTTCGTACAAAAATTCCTAAAAATATAAAATGTATATGCGGTAAGCAAATAACTGTAAGTCATCTACTCATTCATTGTCCGAGCATAAGACCGTTAATTCCTAAAGATGTAGTTGATGACTTTTCTTCCAATATTTCATTAGCCATTGAAAAGATTTTGAATGATTATTCATTGCTTAGAATGTTTTCGGAAATTTTAAACTCCAGTCCAGTTGGTATCCTCCTTTGATGTGTTATAATTAATGTTGTTATTTATATTTACATTGTTATAGGTTAATGCTTGTTGATATGCATATACATATTCTCCTTCCCATGACACCTCATTCAATACACACCACAATCTCTTTAGACCTTTTTCTTATAATATACTTTTCCTCTGTTACATAACATGAATTTTTTTTTACACTAATATTCACATGCATTCCCTTTCCTTTATCCACTTCTTTACTCCTTTCCGTCTAAAAACACTTATAGTGAATAGACGTTAAACTGAAGATAACACACACACACACACACACACACACACACACACACACACACACACACACACACACATTCACAAACACTCTGCCACACCCCTCTGTCTCTCTGTCTCTGTCTCTGTCTCTGTCTCTCTCT
>NC_134904.1:3875836-3880836 GCF_041734735.1 Babylonia areolata | reverse complement strand
TGCAATTTTATTTGTTTTCCTATCGGAGTGGATTTTTTTCTACACCACGTCCAGACCACCATTCAAGGTCTAGTGGAGAGGGAGAAAATACTGACGACTGCTGCTGTGATTCGAACCAGTGCACTCAGATTCTCTCGTTTCCTAGTTGGACGCGTTACCACTGGGCCATCACACCACTACAAAGGGGTCATTTTTTTTTTCAAGCTCGTCCGCATAGAACCCCAGGGGTGGAAGGGGGGGGGGGGGGGGGGGTCAATCTGTGCCAGCCAGGTTTTGACCGTGTGGTAGACGGGCGCAATAGTCGAGTGGTTAAAGCGTTGGACTGTCAATCTGAGGGTCCCGGGTTCGAATCACGGTGACGGCGCCTGGTGGGTAAAGGGTGGAGATTTTTACGATCTCCCAGGTCAACATATGTGCAGACCTGCTAGTGCCTCAACCCCCTTCGTGTGTATATGCAAGCAGAAGATCAAATACGCACGTTAAAGATCCTGTAATCCATGTCAGCGTTCGGTGGGTTATGGAAACAATAACATACCCAGCATGCACACCCCCGAAAACAGAGTACGGCTGCCTACATGGCGGGGTAAAAACGGTCATACACGTAAAAGCCCACTCGTGTGCATACGAGTGAACGCAGAAGAAGAAGACCGTGTGGTAAAAATCAACGGGGGCACGGCCATGCTGCTACACCGGGTCTGGGAAGTAGGAGTTGTGTGACGCATAAGATACAGGTTGTGCTTCTTGACGTCAGGTCAGGTACTTATGCGGTTACCTCGAGCGTGTGTGGTGGATGGAGTGTCAGTCACCATTCCCGCTACTCAATGCCTCCTGTTTGTGTAACATAAACTACTCACTGCCTCCTCTTTGTGTAACATAAACTACTCACTGCCTCCTGTTTGTGTAACAACCTACTCACTGCCTCCTGTTTGTGTAACGTAAACTACTCACTGCCTCCTGTTTGTGTAACAACCTACTCACTGCCTCCTGTTTGTGTAACGTAAACTACTCACTGCCTCCTGTTTGTGTAACAACCTACCCACTGCCTCCTGTTTGTGGAACATAAACTACTCAATGCCTCCTGTTTGTGTAACAACCTACTCAATGCCTCCTGTTTGTGTAACAAACTACTCAATGCCTCCTGTTTGTGTAACAACCTACCCACTGCCTCCTGTTTGTGTAACAAGCTACTCACTGCCTCCTGTTTGTGTAACATAAACTACTCAATGCCTCCTGTTTGTGTAACACTCTACTCACTGCCTCCTGTTTGTGTAACAATCTACTCACTGCCTCCTGTTTGTGTAACATAAACTACTCACTGCCTCCTGTTTGTGTAACAACCTACTCACTGCCTCTTGTTTGCGTAACAAACTACTCACTGCCTCCTGTTTGTGTAACAACCTACTCACTGCCTCTTGTTTGTGTAACAAGCTACTCACTGCCTCCTGTTTGTGTAACATAAACTACTTACTGCCTCTTGTTTGTGTAACATAAACTATTCAATGCCTCCTGTTTGTGTAACATAAACTACTCACTGCCTCCTGTCTGTGTAACAACCTACTCACTGCCTCCTGTTTGTGTAACAACCTACTCACTGCCTCCTGTTTGTGTAACAACCTACTCACTGCCTCTTGTTTGTGTAACATAAACTACTCACTGCCTCCTGTTTGTGTAACAACCTACTCAATGCCTCCTGTTTGTGTAACAAACTACTCACTGCCTCCTGTTTGTGTAACATAGACTACTCACTGCCTCCTGTTTGTGTAACAACCTACTCAATGCCTCCTGTTTGTGTAACAAACTACTTACTGCCTCTTGTTTGTGTAACATAAACTATTCACTGCCTCCTGTTTGTGTAACAGAAACTACTCACTGCCTCTTGTTTGTGTAACAACCTACTCACTGCCTCTTGTTTGTGTAACACGCTACTCACTGCCTCCTGTTTGTGTAACATAAACTACTCACTGCCTCCTGTTTGTGTAACAAGCTACTCACTGCCTCCTGTTTGTGTAACATAAACTACTCACTGCCTCCTGTTTACGCAACAAACTGCTCACTGCCTCCTGTTTGTGTAACATAAACTACTCAATGCCTCCTGTTTGTGTAACATAAACTACTCACTGCCTCCTGTTTGTGTAACATAAACTACTCACTGCCTCCTGTTTGTGTAACAACCTACTCACTGCCTCCTGTTTGTGTAACATAAACTACTGAATGCCTCCTGTTTGTGTAACATAAACTACTCACTGCCTCCTGTTTGTGTAACATAAACTACTCAATGCCTCCTGTTTGTGTAACATAGACTACTCACTGCCTCCTGTTTGTGTAACAACCTACTCACTGCCTCTTGTTTGTGTAGCATAAACTACTCACTGCCTCTTGCTTGTGTAGCAAACTACTCAGTGCCTCCTGTTTGTGTAGCATAAACTACTCACTGCCTCCTGTTTGTGTAGCATAAACTACTCACTGCCTCCTGTTTGTGTAACATAAACTACTTACTGCCTCCTGTTTGTGTAACAAACTTCTCACTGCGTATTGTTTGTTTATCTATTTATTTTATTATTATTATTATTATTATTATTATTATTATTATTATTCTTTTCTCTCTTTTTTTTTTTTTTTGTTGTTGTTGTTGTTGTTGTTTATTACTTCTCTTTTCTTTTTCTTTTTTTGGGGGGGGTATTTTTTTTACTTTTTTTTTTCTTCATTTTTTTTATTTTTTACTTCTTTTTCTTTGGGGGGTGGGGGGGGGGGGGGTATTTTTTACTTCTTTTTTGTTTTTGTTATTTTTTTAACACCCCCCCCCCCCCCCCCCCACCCAATCGATGAACAAGCCGCACAGCTTGCCCACCAGCCTGTGCCTTCACACATCTGTTTAAATCCAATATCATGCATGAACATAAACAGCTCTGACAACCCATCAGTGCTCGCCGCACGACAGCTAAGGAAATGAGATCATGCTGAATTACTTAACCAGCGGGGTGGTTTTCGCTTTCTGCCTCCTGTGTGTTAAGCACAGCGAGTCTGTTTAACCCCTTGACTGTTGCTAACAGGTATGCTCGTCAGTGAAGTACCATCACCTCAATGAGATAGGACCCAGCTTACAGGTCAGGGTGTCAGTGAAGGGCCGTCACCTTAGTGAGATAGGACACAGCTTACAGGTCAGGGTGTCAGTGAAGGGCCGTCACCTTAGTGAGATAGGACACAGCTTACAGGTCAGGATGTCAGTGAAGGGCCGTCACCTTAGTGAGATAGGACACAGCTTACAGGTCAGGGTGTCAGTGAAGGGCCGTCACCTTAGTGAGATAGGACACAGCTTACAGGTCAGGATGTCAGTGAAGGGCCGTCACCTTAGTGAGATAGGACACAGCTTACAGGTCAGGGTGTCAGTGAAGGGCCGTCACCTTAGTGAGATAGGACACAGCTTACAGGTCAGGGTGTCAGTGAAGGGCCGTCACCTCACTGAGATAGGACACAGCTTACAGGTCAGGATGTCAGTGAAGGGCCGTCACCTCACTGAGATAGGACACAGCTTACATGTCAGGGTGTCAGTGAAGGGCCGTCACCTCACTGAGATAGGACACAGCTTACAGGTCAGGGTGTAAGTGAAAGGCCGTCACCTCACTGAGATAGGACACAGCTTACAGGTCAGGTTGTCTGTGTAACAGGCCGAACTCTACCCCTGGCTATTTTATACCCCGGGTATAAAGTGGCCTGGGCTACTTTAACCCCCGGGGTAAAACCAGTCTAGGTCGTGCCATACACCTGCCGGCTTAAATATACCTCCTGTGTACACTTCGCTCACCAAGTCAGTCTGTGTCACCTTTTTTGGTCAAACAGTGATAGTGATGATGATGATAGTAATAATAATAATAATAATAATAATAATAATGGAAATTTATATGGCACTTCCCAATGCTCAAGGAGCTTTACAATGCTTGCAAAAACGTAATAATTTAGGAACAATAACATGATAAGGTGTATTACACAAACACCTGCTGGGAAGCATATAGAAAAGCAGCAAAACACACACACACACACACACACACACACACACACACACACACACACACATGTGCGTGCGCGCATGCAAGCGCATGCACTCACTGTTTTTTTGTGTGTGTTTTTTTTGTTGTTGTTTGAAATCTGTATTAGTTAAGTGGTTGTTGGTCTAAAATTTGGATAAGTCACGCTAGTCGATTTTTTTCCTTTATCAACTGGGATATTCATGCTTTTTTCTGCTTTTTTTCTTCTTCTTTTTTATTATTATTTTATTATTTATTTATTTATTAGAATAAGTGCATTCCATCTTCTGAACATTCAGTCACTGCTTAGATCAGAGGGTGTTTGAATTCTGTCCAAAAATATCTGTAAAGTTGAACCGTTAAACCATAATTCCCTGGAGTATTGCGTCTGTGTGTGTGTGTGTGTGTGTGTGTGTGTGTGTGTGTTTTATCTTCAGTTTAACGTCTATTCACTATAAGTGTTTTTAGACGGAAAGGAGTAAAGAAGTGGATAAAGGAAAGGGAATGCATGTGAATATTAGTGTAACAAAGTATCAGAGGAAAAGTATATTATAAGAAAAAGGTCTAAAGAGATTGTGGTGTGTATTGAATGAGGTGTCATGGGAAGGAGAATATGTATATGCATATCAACAAGTATTAACCTACAACAATGTAAATATAAAGTCTTAATAAATAACTAAAATAAATAACAACATTAATTATGATACATCAAAGGAGGATACCAACTGGACTGGAGTTTAAAATTTCCGAAAACATTCTAAGCAATGAATAATCATTCAAAATTTTTTCAGTGGCTAATGAAATATTGGAAGAAAAGTCAGATTAATTACTACTACTACTACTACTACTACTACTACTAATAATAATAATAATAATAATAATATTGAAAATAAAATAAATAAATAGATAAATAAATAAATTAAATAAATGAAAAAGACAACAATGATGATAAATAAGCAAATAAATGTATATAAAAAA
>NC_134904.1:3860836-3870836 GCF_041734735.1 Babylonia areolata | reverse complement strand
ATGTACAAAGCAAGCCCAAAAAAAGAAATAAAGGAATCTAAACTCGCCTTTAAAGTATCAGTATCAGTAGCTCAAGGAGGCGTCACTGCGTTCGGACAAATCCATACACGCTACACCACATCTGCCAAGCAGATGCCTGACCAGCAGCGTAACCCAACGTGCTTAGTCAGGCCTTAAGAGAAGGTAGAAAAGCAGTTTGAAAGAGGCAGTATGGCTGATGTGTGGAAAGGTCTAAAATTACTTTCTGGACAGTATAAGACGCAGGTGTCTGCATCACTAATGCCATGTGATGAAAAAAAAACATTTTTTTCAGAGAAACTTAATTAGCTCTAATCTACTTCTATTGTCGCTTTGAACGCGAAGACTTGAAAAATGACTCATCAAAAGTAATCGCTGACCTTCAGAAAAATGCTTTTAATAATGAAAAGTATGTTGTTGTTGACTCCTATGCTGTTGAATCTATGTTTAAAATACTGCATGTGAAAAAACAAATTGTTCCTGATGAGATCAGTGATCGTTTTTTGAAGACGTGTGCCTCACAGTTATGTGACATTTTTAGCAGCCTATACACCTGGTCTTTAAAAGACTGTTGTGTTCCTGACCTGGAAGAAATCAATCATTCGCCCTGTCCTAAAAAAAAAACAAGCAAAAGACCTGTTTCCTTGAACGATTATCGCCCCATTGCCCTTACCCCTATTGTGATGAAGTGCTTTGAACGTATAATCCTCAAATACATCCTGTCACACACTGTTCCATACAATGATCAACATCAGTTTGCATACAGATCCAATCGAAGTACTGCCGGTGCTACACTCACTCTCCTTCATCACGCATACACCCACCTTGAGATACCAAATTCGTTTGTTCGTATTCTGTCCATAGATTTTTCTTCTGCGTTCAGTACCATGCACCACAACTGATGACACTGAGGCTTCTTTACATTGAGGTTTGTCCGAAGCTTGTTCTATGGATCACCAATTTCCTCGTTAACAGAACTCAGTGCCCCCCAAGGAACAGTTCTGTCACCTGTCCTGTTCACATTATACATCAACGACTACACTGGTACAGAAACAACACCCTTGATGAAATATTCTGATGACACTGCACTTGAAGATCTTCCTAACTCTGTCTATTTTGAACACGTTGATGTTTTCCTCGTGGTGTAAATACAACTTCATAGATTTAAATGTTCAAAAAACAAAAGCAATGGTTATTGATTTCAGGAAAAGCCTGTCCCCCGTCACGCACCTCTGCATCAATGGAACAAAAGTTGAAAGAGTCAGTGAATGTAATGTTTGGGTACAATAATTGATGAAAAACTCAGTTTTACACCCAATACATATCACATCCAAAAGAAATGCCAGTCTCGCATCTACTGTTTACAGAAGCTTAGAAATATCCAGGTCAATCCTAAAATTCTCCAGGGTTTCTACCGATGCTTCATTGAATCGGTTTTTAACTTTCTCTTTTATCTGCTGGTACGGAAGTTTAAATGTCAAGAACAAGAATACTTCGAGCAAAATTGTGAATGTGTCCACCAATGATAAAGTTTTGTGGCAAACAGCGGTGAATGCATGCAGCCAACTATATGACACCTGATGTTGATGATGATGATGGTGTATGATGATGATGATGATGATGATGATCAATTTTTGTGACAAACAGAGGTGTGATACATTCAGCCAGTGCTACCAGCACCTGATGATGATGATGATGATGGTGATGATGATGATGATGATGGTGGTGATGATGATGATGGTGATGATGATGATGATGGTGGTGGTGGTGATGATGATGATGATGATCAATTTTTGTGACAAACAGAGGTGTGATGCAAACAGCCAGTGCTACCAGCACCTGATGATGATGATGATGGTGATGATGATGATGATGATGATGATGGTGATGATGATGATGGTGATGATGATGGTGGTGGTGGTGGTGATGATGATGGTGGTGGTGGTGGTGGTGGTGATGATGATGATCAATTTTTGTGACAAACAGAGGTGTGATGCAAACAGCCAGTGCTACCAGCACCTGTCATCACGGCGCTGCCCGCTCGCACGTGCGCTTCCTTTTCATGTATATGCCACTAAATAAATAGTAAATGGTTGGCTGAATCTCAATCATCGATTTCTTTTTTTTTTTTTTTTTTTTTTTTTTTTTTCTTTTTTTTTAACGTATTTTTAGTCTGTTGCTCACAGCTTATGCCGCATATGTGTGTATGGGCATATGTGTGTGTGCTTGTACAAGTAAGTGTTCATCTGTGTGTGTGTGTGTGTGTGTGTGTGTGTGTGTGTGTGTGTGTGTGTGTGTGCCGTGGAAGCTGCGATACGTAGACTAGAAATGAGTGTGTGGAGGAGGGGGGTAGAGGAGGTGCAGGGTAATGTGTGTGGTGTGTGTGTGTGTGTTGGAGCTCATGTACGTTTATATGTATTTGACTGTGCTTTCATATCTGTGAAACTGTATGTTCGGTGCATATCGGTTATGCATGTGTGGGTGTATATGTGAATGTGTGTCTTCATGTTTTACACCTATTTGCTTATTTATCATCATTGTTATCTTATTTATTTATTTATTTATTATTGTTATTATTTTTTTTTTTTTTTTCATTATAGTTATTATTTATTTATTTATTTATTTATTTGTGTAAGCTTATCTATTATTTATTCCTTTTTTTTTTCTTTTTTTTTTTTCCTCAAGGCCTGACTAAGCGCGTTGGGTTACGCTGCTGGTCAGGCATCTGCTTGGCAGATGTGGTGTAACGTATATGGATTTGTCCGAACGCAGTGACGCCTCCTTGAGCTACTGAAACTGAAACTGAAACTTATGCCGCCAGGAAACTGTTCCTTGTGTCCCAAATGAAAGACCAGTGGTGGGCCATGATCATACAGCCTAGGTCAAAATACTTTTGAAATATATTTATCTATCTATTTTTTTATTTTATTTATTCTCTTTTTTTTCTTTTTTTTTCTTTTTAAACATTAGTCCATCTATCTATAAACATTTTAGGTGTAAGTTCTGTATAATGATAGAGAGGAAATTTACTGCAAACATACAAACAAGACCAGCCTCTGTCTCTGTCTGTCTGTCTGTCTGTCTGCATCTACCTCTGTCTGTCTGTCTGTCTCTTTTTCTCTCTCTCTTTGTCACTCGCGCTCTCTGTCTCTCTCTCTTTATGTCTCCCTCTCGTCCTATGTCTCTCTGTCTTTCTGAAAAGCAAGCAAGCGCGCACGTGTGTGTGTATGCGTGTGTGTGTGTGTGTGTGTGTGTCTCTGTGTGTGTGTGTGTGTGTGTGTGCGTGTCAGTGTGTGTGTGTGTGTGTGTGTGTGTGTGTGTTTGTGTGTGTGTGTGTCTGTGTGTGTGTCTGTGTGTGTGGCTGTGTGTGTGTGTGTGTGTCTATGTCTGTGTGTGTCTGTGTCTGTGTGTGTGTGAACTGAATATAAAAAGCACAATTAAACATGGTGATCTGATTTGCTCACAATTGTCATTGGGACTGTCACCTCCCAAGTGCCAAGTGGAAAGTTTTAAGGCTGAACGGTCGATGAATATGTCAGTGTCAGTGTCTGACTATCAGCGTCGGCCGCTGCCAGTTGTAGTCAATATAGAGAGACGATTGTAAATATGTGGGCTGTCTGAAGTTTACTAATGGCCTTAAACTTGTGTGCGTGTGTGTGTGTGTGTGTGTGTGTGTGTGTGTGTGTGTGTGTGTGTGTGTGTGTGTGCATTTGTGTGCACTTGTGTGCGTGAATGTGTGTGTGTGTGTGTGTGTGTGTGTGTGCATTTGTGTGCACTTGTGTGCGTGAATGTGTGTGTGTGTGTGTGTGTGTGTGTGTGTGAGTGTGTGTGTGCACTTGTGTGCACTTGTGTGCACTTGTGTGCGTGAATGTCTGTGTGTGTGTGTGTGTGTGTGTGTGTGTGTGTGTGTGTGTGTGTGTGTGTGCATTTGTGTGCACTTGTGTGCGTGAATTTCTGTGTGTGTGTGTGTGTGTGTGTGTGTGTGTGTGTGCACTTGTGTGCACTTGTGTGCGTGAATGTCTGTGTGTGTGTGTGTGTGTGTGTGTGTGTGTGTGTGTGTGCGTGAATGTGTGTGTGTGTGCACTTGTGTGTGTGAATGTGTGTGCGTGCGTGTGTGTGTGTGTGTGTGTTGTCATCTGGCAAGATTATGTAAAAAAAAAAAATCGACTCTGATAGGTATACACATATATAAGCATGAAAACAAGGTCTGACAAGTGCGTTGGGTTATACTGTTGTTAGGCATCTGCCTAGTAGATGTCGTGTAGTGTGTATGGATTTGTCCGAACGCGGTGACACCTCCTTGAGAAACTGAAACTGAAACTCTGAAACATACAGACTGTATTAAGGTCTGCCAAGTGGTCGATAACTTTCCGTGAACTCTGTATGTTTATCGACAGATTGACGATTTGAATTGAATTATGCAGACTGCATTAAGCTCTACCAAGTGGTTCACAACTTCCTGTGAACCCTATATGCTCATCATTATTCTGACATCTGCCACATGATTGTGGGGGAAAAAAACAACGTGTAGGAGGGTGCGGGGCGGGGGGGGGGGGGGGGGGGCGGAAGACGGTGATTTGGGCGCTTTTGATGCTTTCCTGGCCACGAGGGAGCTCAACGCGCTTTTATAATAAATAGTAAACATATACACACATACGCAATAACTTACAAAAAGAAAGAAAAAGAAGTGAGAGAGAAAACAAAAAAAAGATTTAACGCACAAAAATATCGAACAGATTCAAAGACTACGCCTATTACATTACTTAATTACACACACACACAAACACACACACACACACACACACACACACACACACACACACACACACACACACACACACACACAGATATATATTCAGAAACTTTATTACTCAAGGATAAAGATTTTAGGCATTGCCCAGTCTTCCAACAAAGACAGTAACGATAAGACACAACAATAATACTCGTAGTAATGGTAAATACTACTACTACTACCACCACTACTACTACTATTACTACTACTACTACTGCTACTACTGATAATTACAACACTAATCAACGCACCATCATCATCATTATAAAAAATATAATAAAGGGAACACAGTCACACACTCACACCCACCCACACACACACACATATGCACACACTCATCCCCAAACACACACACCCTTATGCACATACATATATGCACATATACACACATGCATGCATGCACATACATATATGTATGCATATGCATACATAAGCATAATTAGGCATCAAACCATATTGTAGTATATTACAAATCATATTGTAGTACAATAGCAGATACCTTAAAAAAAAAAAAAATTTAAATCAAGAAGCAAGGGGGTTATTAACTCTCTCCATACGAACGGCGAAAGAGACGACGTTAACAGCGTTTCACCTCAGTTACCATCATCAAAATATTGCAAGCGGAAGGCTCTTATACTGAAGAGGTGAATGTTGACAAAGAATACCACAATTCTGACGACGGAACCTAAAGGTTGGGTCATTCAGACACCCACTGGACATCCGAGGGGTCTGTGTAGAGGAGAAGAGAGGACTGGCCGTACTGAGTGAGTTAAAACTGTCAAATTAATCACCACACGGAATACAGAAAAGAGGCACGACTGAAATGAGAAAGTTATATCACTGTACATATTATTCAATAGTGATGACGAATCTGATGCTGATGTGGCAGGCAATAACATCCAATCAATAGCGTGCATGTAATACATGAAAATCACAGAAAGGTTAAAAATAAGATGAAACACATTAGTGTATGTAAAGGAGTAGACAACGCATACATTTCACAAAAAGGGCATGATGTTTTTAGGCTGGTTATATTTGTTTGGGGGGCCTATTGTTTTTATTTATTTATTCAGACTTCTTGCTATAGCGCATATTCTTGAAGCTCTATGCGCTTTACAATAGCACTAAAAACATTCACTCAAACATCCCCACACAAACATATGCATATAATTTGAAATATAGGCGAGAGAGAAAAATTAAAATAGGTCATGTCAGTTGATTAAATCAAGAAATGCAACAGGTATTTTAAAAAAATAAATAAAAAATAATAAAAATAAAAACACCCCGCATTACACACACAGATCAAAACTAGAAAGATGAAACAAATGTTCACACACACACACACACACACACACACACACACACACACACACACACACACACACACACACGAATGACAAACAATTGAAACACACAGGCTACAACATCACATGATAAAGCAATATTCATCAAACATTTCAAGTAAAACGTATGTACATCATTACATTTAAGAAATTAAACCTGAAAATGTAAAAATGTACGTATTGTTAAAAAAAACAAAAAAAACAAACAAACAAACAAACAAACAAAAACAAAACAAAAAAAAAGCAAACAAACTCACACCTCCACCACGTCCACATACACTAGCACACACACACACACACACACACACACACACACACACACACACACACACACATACACACACACACATCATCAACAACAACAAAAGCACAACAGATGGACAACTGAGTAAACAAACTACAACATTACTTCATAAAACAGTTCGTGTTAAAATCTCTCACATACATATTTATACATTAAAAAACACAACAACACACACACACGCGCGCACGCACACACACACACACACACACACACACACACACACACACACACACACACACACACGCACACACACACGTATAACTCACCCACCCGCACACCCGCAACACACAGACACAAGCTCGCGCGTGTGGACGTGCAAACACCCGCCACCACCTCTCCCCCCTCGTCCCCCCTCGTAGGCAGCACTGACTTGAAGTTGTGTACCTTCTGAATGGAGAGAGTTACCACTCTTTACTATTTGATGAAATATATGGAATATCTACAACCTTTGATTACTCTCCACCGATATTGATCTTTTAACTTTGTCTTCTTCGGGATTTTTGCTGTTGTTGTTGTTGTTGTTTCTCTCTATCCCATACAAAACTGATGCAATATTCGAATACCAGTTATCTAGTTGATTGGTCCCTAACTTTTGGTGACCCCTGTACGACTGATGATTGTTCTAACATCTGCCGCAGGTTTTGTGGCCAACACCAGCGCGCGCGCGTGTGTGTGTGTGTGTGTGTGTGACACGGGAGGCAGGCAGAGACAGAGGAGACAGGAGAGGAGAAAAACAGGCGCAGACGTGACTAAAAGGAAAGATATACACTGACAAAGAATAGGACAGACCACAGAGGGGAAGTACATCCGCTGACATGACCAAGAGGAAAGACCACACGTTGACGTGACTTACTTAGAGGAAAGACACACCCTGACGTGACTAAAGGGAAAGACACACATTGACTAAAGGGAAAATTATATGCTGACTAAAGGGAAAGACACACGCCGACGTGACCAAAGGGAAAGACACACAGTGACGTGGCTAAAAGGAAAGACACATGCTGACGTGACTAAAGGGAAAGACACACACTGACGTGAAAGACACACACTGACGTGACCAAAGGGAAAGACACACACTGACGTGAAAGACACACACTGACGTGACCAAAGGGAAAGACACACACTGACGTGACCAAAGGGAAAGACACACACTGACGTGACTAAAGGGAAAGACACACACTGACGTCACCAAAGGGAAAGACACACGTTGACTAAAGGGAAAGACACACACTGACGTGACCAAAGGAAAAGACAGACGCTGACAAAAGGGAAAGACACACGCTGACGTGACCATACATAAAGAAAGACGCACGTTGACTAAAAAGGAAAAGACACACGTTGACTAAAAAGGAAAAGACACACGTTGACTAAAATGAAAAGACACAGGCTGACCAAAGGGAAAAACACACGCTGACCAAAGTGGAAAGACACACAGAGTTTGACCAAAGTGGAAAGACACACAGAGTGTGACCAAAGTGGAAAGACACACAGAGTGTGACCAAAGTGGAAAGACACGCAGTGTATGACCAAAGTGGAAAGACACGCAGTGTATGACCAAAGTGGAAAGACACACAGTGTGTGACCAAAGTGGAAAGACACACAGAGTGTGAACCAAAGAGAAAGACAAGCAGACCGTGACCAAAGGGAAAAAGCAAGCAGAGTGTGACCAAAGGGAAAAAGGCAAGCAGACCGTGACCAAAGGGAAAGACACAGACGCTGACCATGTGGGCGCCGCTACGCTGCCGCCGCGCCAAGCTGCTGTTTGTTCTGCTGTGTGTGACGATGACCTTTGGCTACCTGCTGGTCTGGAACGATGAGGTCTCCCAAGCAGGTGAGGTGGCTGGAGGGGCGAGAGATTGGGGGAACGGGGGGTTTGTGGAGGGCGGGGCGGGGCGGGGGGCTGGGGGAGGGGTGGGTGGAATAAGGAGAAAGATTCAAGATTCAAGATTCAAAAACTTTATTACTCAAGGAGAAAGATTTTAGGCATTGCCTAGTCTTCACAATCTGTCCTTGTGACAACAAAAACAGTAACGATAAGACACAACAAGAATAGCAATGGTAACTACTACTACTACTACTGCTACTACTGCTGCTGCTGCTGCTGCTGTTACTACTAATTATAATACTAATCAACGCACCATCATCATCATTATAAAAATATAATGATGGGAACACAGTCACACACTCACACCCACCCACCCACACACATATGCACACACTCATCTCCAAACGCACACACACCCTTATGCATATACATACTCAGTTGCACGTATACACACATGCATGCATATGTCTACATATACATACATATATGTATGCATATACATACCTAAACATAAATTAGGTATCAAATCATATTGTAGTACATTACAAACCATATTGTAGTACAATAGCAGATACTGAAAAAAGAAAAGTAAAAAAAAATATCAAGAAGTAAAGGGGCTATCAAGACTGTCAAAAGGAACCAGTGGCCAAGCAGACACTACGGAGGAAGTGGGCTGGATCGGACACACCCTCAGGAAGCCAGTGTCCAGCATCATACGCCAAGCCCTGACCTGGAACCCGCAGGGAAAGAGGAAGAGAGGCCGGCCTCGCAACAGCTGGAGGCGAGATACCGAGGCAGAGCTGAAGCAGCAAGGGACCAACTGGACTGGAATGGCCAGAACAGCCCAGAACAGAGTGCGATAGCGAGGGGTCATCGATGGCCTATGCTCCACCAGGAGCGATGGGCAAAATGAAATGAATGAAGACTGTCAAAAGGAGGGGGGAAAGGGGGACACGGGTTAGGGTGTATGTGTGGTGGATGGGTAGGGGTGGGGGGTGGCGGAAATGGAGGGTTCGGGGGTGGGGGATAGAAGGGGTGAGGTGGATTTAGTTAAACAGGGGAGCAGGGGGTGTACAGTTGTGTGGAAGGGGTAAGGGGTACTGGGGGGGGGAGGTAGGTTGGGGGTGAGGGGGGTGGGGTGAGGGGGGCGGGTCCTGACTTGTCTTAATGATGATGATGATGATGATGATAATGATGATGATAATGATGATGCTGGTGGTGGGTGGTGGTGGTGGTGGTGGTGGTGGTGGTAAAAATGATGTCGAGGAGGAGAAGGAGGATTAGGATCAGGATCAAGATCAGGAAAAGTAGAAAACAAGAGAGACAAGACCATCAAGACTTGTAATACACACGTAAACAAAATTATCTATTAAAAAAAAATGTATATATATATATATATATATATATATATATATGTTGTTTTTTAATTCAAAAATCGTTAAAATGTGTTATGTATTAAGTTACTATACAGATTCGAACCAAGCATGTTCGGGTCGAGAGTACGTATCCTTACTCACAGCCCTAAAGCACGACTACCAATGGCGTTGGAAAATTAACTTTTAAACATGTTTTTAGCGTGATAAACCGTTTACGGTATTCGACGTGATAACACCGTTCAAATCATGTTATCTTGTAATGTCTCGGGCATTTAAGAAATTCTTTAAAGTCCGTGGTAACGGAGACGTGGCCATCGCCTCAAGCACACCGCAACAGCCGTT
>NC_134904.1:3848336-3850836 GCF_041734735.1 Babylonia areolata | reverse complement strand
TCTGAACACAGTGGACATGAATTTACATCCCTGGCCATGGCAGATTGTGGGGGCCTTTAACCTTGAACACAATGGCAATGAATAGTTGTGGTGGCAACCGCCATTAGCCATGAACAGAGTGGATTTGAATTAACTTCTATGAATGGCCGCAACAGTCTGTGAGACCTTGAACCTGTAACACAGTGGATATGAATTCACTTCCTTAAATGGCCGTAAAAGGCTGTTAACAATTAACACAGTGGATATTCATTCACTTCCGTAAAGGGCCATAACTGGTTGTGGGGTCTTTAACCATCAACATAGTGGATATGAATTCACTTCCTTAAATGGCCGTAGAAGGCTGTGGGACCTTTAAACTTTAACACAGTGGATATGAATTCACTTTCTTATATGGCCGTAAAAGGCTGTTGAGCCTTTCACAATCAATACAGTGGATATTCATTCACTTCCGTAAGGGGCCATAACTGGTTGTGGGGTCTTTAACCATCAACATAGTGGATATGAATTCACTTCCTTAAATGGCCATAAAAGACTGTGATACCTTAACTTAAGAAAAAAAAAAGTTGTTTGTTTGTTTTTTAATTGATGATGAAGGAGGAGAAAGTAGAGGAGAAGGAGGAGGAGGATTATCTAGCCATGGAGTGGAGGTCAATTTGAGGTCAGGGACCACGTGACAAGGCTGTAGCATGCTGTGTGCTTCCTTTTCACAATGACTATTGGTTTTTGTTTTGTTTATTTCTTTCCTCTTTTTTCTTTCTTTTTTTCTTTCCTTCTTTCTTTCTTCTTCTTCTATCAAATAGAAACAAAAGTTTGTTGTTGTTGTGATTGTTTTGTTGTTGTTGTTGTTGAGTTTAGGTGTGTTTGAGCAAAAGCGGTGTCAAAAAAAAAAAAAGAAGAAAAAAAAGAACAAAATTGGAGGCAAAACAAGTTCAAATTTTGAGTCTAAAGTCTCTTCTACTTCTTCTTCTTCTTCTTTATTCTCTTCCTCCTCCTCCTCCTCCTCCTCCTCTTCTTCTTTATTCATCTTTGGTTCCTTCTTCTTCTTCTTCTCCTCCTCCTCCTCCTCCTCCTCCTCCTCTTCCTCCTCCTCTTCCTCCTCCTCCTCCTCTTTTTCAATTTTTTAAAAATATTTTTGGTGGTTACCATTGGCAGCCAGATATAGCCTGGTCCGCTACGAGGATATCGCCGTCGTGCCGCTGGAGTACACCCGTTCCCTGTATTACCTGATGGAGATGGAGCCCACCAGGGAAGTCCTGAAGGCCGTCAAGACCATGACCACCTTCGCCAAGAAAGTGAAGGACTGCCCCACTTGTCCTCCTTTACCCCAGGATTCCTCGGCCGTCTCGCAGAGCTGGCGCCAGACTCTGTCGCTGCAGGAGGCCAGGACCATCTCCCGGCACTGCGCCCCGGTGCTGAAGAGGCTGGGCTACCGGGTGGACTTTGAGGACGAGGCGGAGCTCCGGAACATGAATGTGTCCGTGGTGGAGTCCTTACCTTCCCCGTTTCGTCAGTGATGGGGTGTGTTTGGGAGGAGGGTGGGGGCGGGGTGGTGGTGGTGGAGGGGGAAGGGACGGGTGGGGAGGAGGCTGCGTAGGCTAGCTTGTAGTGGTTATGAGGGACATTCAAGGCTAGCTTGTAGTGGTTATGAGGGACATTCAAGGCTAGCTTGTAGTGGTTATGAGGGACAATCAAGGCTAGCTTGTAGTGGTTATGAGGGACAATCAAGGCTAGCTTGTAGTGGTTATGAGGGACATTCAAGGCTAGCTTGTAGTGGTTATGAGGGACATTCAAGGCTAGCTTGTAGTGGTTATGAGGGACATTCAAGGCTAACTTGTAGTGGTTATGAGGGACATTCAAGGCTAGCTTGTAGTGGTTATGAGGGACATTCAAGGCTAGCTTGTAGTGGTTATGAGGGACATTCAAGGCTAGCTTGTGATTGAATTGGTTGGGAGGGGGCGGGAGGGGTGGGGAATGGGGTTTGACCTTTTTGGCTAGCTTGTGATGGAGTTGGGGTGGGGGCGGACCTTACAGACTAGCTTGTGATGGATATGAAGGACTTTCTTGGCTAGCTGTTGATGGAGTTTAGGTGGGGGCGAACCTTATAGACTAGTTGTGATGTACATGAGGGACCTTCTAGGTTAGCATGTGATGGATATTGGGGACCTTCTCGGCTAGCTGTTGATGGATATGATGGACTTTCCAGACCAGCTTGTGATGCATGTGGGGGACCTTCTATATTTGCTTAAAATGACCAAAGAGTGGTACGAGGGGGGAAAAAAACTATTGACAGGGGAGGGGGGTGGATGGGATTGCATGTTGCTGACATGAGAAACTATTGGGGGGAGGGGCAGGGGGGAGGGGAGGGGGGAGGGAGGGTGTTGAACCAGTGCTGTTCGCGAGAAGGGGATGAACAAGTTCATCTTGAACGGAAAACACAGACACTGGTAGACGATCAGGACATAAAAGGGAAAGGATTTTTTTTTTTTTTTTTATGTGGGAG
>NC_134904.1:3825836-3840836 GCF_041734735.1 Babylonia areolata | reverse complement strand
TGCGCATGCAGGCAGCCTGTTGTGCATATGACCCCGTGTTTGTAAAGCGCGTAGAGCTTGGTCTCCGACCGAGGATAGGCGATATATAAGTATCCATATCATTCATCATCAGGTAAGACTGCAGTGGCTCTTCTTGTTACAGCCTTGGGTGGCGGGGTGGGGGGCGGGGACTAGATGGCCGTCTGTAACCATCCCAGAACCCCCCCCCCTTCCCCCCCCCCCCCCCCCCCCCAAAAAAAAAGCCCGGCCCTCAGCCCCCCTCCCCGACTATCCTACGTCCCCATTGGATGAGAGAGTGGGGGATGTAGCTCGTAGGACAAGACACTGTTGAATTGCATTTTGTTATTATTATGTCTTGTGTCTACTTTTAGCATGCTATTTTATGCCAATCCATTAATCAACTGAAATTTTGTATCGCACATGTATGGCTGCGTTGATGTATGTATGATTTACTCTAAGTTACTTTTTAAGGGTTTCTGTTGTTGTTGTTGTTATTGTTGTTGTTGTTACTGTGACTATCGTTTGCACGCATGGGTAGCTTTAAGTCGACATCAGAACATGTTAGGTCTTTTATGTATACATGTTGAATGGCTGTGATTTTCGTGTATTGTTTATGTTTCACACCACAAATGAATTTCCCTTATCGGGATGACAGTATTCTGTATTCTTTCCACAATAACCCAAAACTCTCCTCACCCAGACACTCGGGACAGGCAAGCAAGCTAGTTGCCACCCATCCTCTAGTCCGGCCGGACGACTGACACGACAAGATTCAGTGAGTGGTAAGAAACTCTTGGGAGAGCTGGACAATACAAAGTCTTCCGAGAAGAAGCCCCCCTTTAGTCAAGTGTTTCGGCCCTTAACTCTTCACCTCACGCTCAAACGAGGCGGGGCGCAACCAGGTCATGATTCCTGAGTGCCCTTGTGTTGCTGCCTTTTTTTTTCCAACCTGGTCCTCAGCAGGTTCGATCCCACGCCTCCAGGGTGGCCGCCACTTCGGGGCTGAGTCACCTTTCTGGCAGATGTTTTAGCCACTGAGCCATCGTATGCCTAGTTTAGGTTGGGAAATTCCTCTACAACCAGATGCAGCTGGAACTCTTTTCTGCTGCTTCTGCCATTGCCCTGAGAGCCCTTGTCCTCTCTCTGTGCCAGAAATCAATCGACAGCTGTTTCATGAGGCTGTAGGCAGATGATCTCACAAACCCTCTTGCACAGATCCCTATGACAAGGACTTTGGCTTGGAAGCCAGATTCTCTAAGGCTGCTGGCAAGACTAGCATACTTCTCGGTCTTGTAGATGTGACTCTCCAGCATTACACTCTTGTGTGTTTGCGTGTGCGTGTGGGTGTGGGTGTGCAGGCCTGGTGGGCGAGCAGGCGTGTGTGGTAGCCACCAGTGTCATCGTGGCCAGTGCCACAGTGGTACTGCTGATGTTGGGGTGGCGGAAGTTCGGGTGTCACACCCCCGGGTCTGGCACTGAGCACCGCACCGACGGCCGCGGCCACTCGCCCACGTCCAACCGCCGGGGACGCCGTAAGAAGAACACCCGGAAGCGGTACTGAGCTGAACTACTGCTGACTCCACCTTCCATCTCACCCACCCACCCATCCATCCACTCAGCAACAACACAGAGAGAGAGACTGCTGGATGGAGAAAGAAAAAGAGAAGAGGAAAAAATCGGAAAGAAGGAACTTAAGCGCAGCAAGTAAAAAAACAAAAAAAAAACAAAAAAACAACAACAACTATTAGTTGAGTGGGTGGCGGCGCCAATGGGAAGGAGATATTATTGATAGATCTGAATGAAAAAGAAAACAATTAGAGAGAGTGTGTGTGTGTGTGTGTGTGTGTGAAAGAAAGAAATACTACGTTAGTTATAATTCACACACATACACACGAACACACGGAAAGGAATTCTTACGAAATTAGTGAGGGTTTTTTTTTGTTTTTGTTTTTTTTTTTGGGGGGGGGGGGGGGGGGGTTAAGGTTTTTTCTTTCTTACTTTTTTTTTCTTTTCTTTTTTTCCGTTTCTTTTTTAAGATAAAATTTTAAAAAATTGCCAGCGGTGGGAGAATTAAGATATATATATATATATAAAGATTTCAGATAAATAGATTTTAAAGAAAACAACAACAACAACAACAAAACAGAACGTTCCAAAATATGCTTATTGTGAAAAGGAACATCTGCTGGAGATGCTTTTCAGCTCTTTGTGTGTGTGCGCGTCCTCCCCTCTGCCCTCGTCTTCAGAATGAAGAAACAAATAAGTACTGGAGGAAAAGACCACTGGACATAACTGGTTCTGCTTGACGCTCGGAAAATGATCTGTATGGATGCACAGGAGAGAAGGTCCTACTGATTTCTTTGCAGGTTTGCACAGGAATGATTTGTTCTCTTCTTCTTCTTCTTCTTCTTCTTTCTTAAGATTATTTTTTTTTAAATTACAATGAGTTCGACAGCAGTATGAAAATTAATAGTTTTTGGATTTTTTTGGGTTTTTTAATGGACAAAAGAATAAATAAGAGAGAACGTTCATGATATGCTGATTGTGAATAGGGAACATCTGCTGGAGATGATAGTTATTTAGCATCCTGTCCGTTGTCCTCGTCTCAGTTCAGAATTGATAAATAAACACCAGGAAGAAAAGAGCACCAGACATATCTGGTTTCTGGTTTACGCTCGGTAAATCTGTATGTATGTGTGTATATGCACAGGTCCTGCTGCTTGATTTCTTCGCAGGTTTCACAGAAAGTTGTCGCTTTTTTTTTTTTTTTTTTTTTCTTTTTTTTTTTTAACCCTGCGGTGAGGGTCACACACACACACACACACACACACACACACACACACACAGAGAGAACAGATGTTTGATGGCCCATGGTCAGAAGTATAGGCCCTGCATTGCAGGGCTTTCTCATCCTCTCCCCCCGTCCCTCCCACCCACCAACCCTTAACCCCTCTCCCACCCCCACTCCCCCCCGTCCCTGTTCATTGCAGTGAAGTGACAGTCGTCCTGTCTGGTCGTGTTAAAAGGAACGGCAGGGTAGCACAAGAGGGGTGTGTGTGTAGTGGATTGATTGTTACCCTGCATCCCATCCCTTCCCCCGTCCACATTTTCCTAACTTCTCTTCCTCCTCTTCCCTCTCCTCCTCTTCCTCCTCCTGCGCATTCTCCTTATTCTTTCTCCTCCTCCTCCTCCTTCTCCGTCATCTTCCTGTCCACATTTTCCTCCTCCTCCTCGTCCCTCTTCTTCCCCTCCACATTTTCCTCCTTCTCCTCTTCCCTCTTCTTCCTCTCCATATCTTCCTCCTCCTCCTCCCTCTTCTTCCTCTCCACATCTTCCTCCTCCTCCTCCTCCCTCTTCTTCCTGTCCACATCCTCCTCCTCCCCCTCCTCCTCCTCCTCCCTCTTCTTCCTCTTTACATCTTTCTCCTCCTCCTCCTCCTTCTTCTTTTGTACCTCCTACTTTGTCTCCTCTAGCTCCCCCTCCTCCTCCTCCCTTCTTCTTCTTCAAGGTCATTCATTACCCAACATCTTGTCGCAATTTATGAATGCGACATATATCGACCCTATTTATGACTCCACACACAATATGATTATGGAATTGATGTTTCTGTTTCTCTGATATCTTGCCTATCCTCCACATTCATTTTTATTAAAAATCCCGTTCATTACGATCACTTTGGGCGTCTGTTATGTCTTTTTGCTAAGTGCACTACCGTTTCTAGCAACATCCGTCCCATGCATGTTAAAATTCACTATTCTTTTTTGTTTGTTTTTCCCTTTTTGGATAACGTTCGTAAACAAAGTGAACCTAGAGAAATAACCCTCTTTCGGATGTCTGCGTTTTTGTGTTCGTGTATGATTGTATGTCTGTGTCTGTGGTCTCTTCCACCTTCCGCAGACTCCTCCACATCAGATGGCAGGACAAAGTCCCCGACATGGAAGTCTGGAACGAGCTCGCCTCTGCAGCGTCTACACCTTCCTGCAGAAATCCCAAGCCAGGTGGGCTGGACATTGTGGTCAGAATACCAGACAGTGGACTGCGAAAGCAGCTGGTGTACGGAGAACTGTATCAGGGAGCGCTCACTTGGAGGGCAGAAGAAACGCTACAAAGACTGCCTCAAAGCGTCCTTCAAAGATCTGGGCGTCGACATTAACACGCGGGAGACGCTTGCTCTGGACCGTCTAGGTTGGCGCAGCAAGATCACCACAGGAGCCCGTGCAGCTGAAGCCAGGCGCATCATCGAGGTACAACGAAAGCGTGCTGTGCGAAAGACTCGAGCAGCATCCACTTCCACAACAGCACCCACTCACTTGTGTCCCACGTGTGGGAGCGAAGGAAGCGGGGCTCAACTTCTGGAGACGTTTTCCCTTGCAACACCTGTGGGAAGTGTTGCGCATCCAGAATCTGCCTCTTCTCCCATATGAGGACACACACACACCGACAGATAAGCCTGCCTGCCTACTCGTCCGTCGGTCCAACGGGAGACTCCATTATGCTCTAGCTGTACTAGCTGAGAGGCTAGCCCCGTGGAACAGTGAGCCAGGAAGTTGGCCCTCTGCATGCAGCAAAACGGGATGGTAGCCGGGACTTCCGTCCATCAATCCAGCCACCGCCACCAGTAGTTTCACTTTCAGATTCTCAAAGAGGCAGCACTGCGTTCAGACAAATCCATGTACGCTACACCGCATCTGCTAGGCAGATGCCTACCAGACAGCAGCGTAACCCAACGCGCTTTGAGAGGAAGGTGGCAGAATGGTTAAAACGCGCATCTGCCAGTGCAGAATCCGTGAGGGTGTGGGTTCGAATCCCGCTCTCGCCCTTTCTCCCATGTTTGACTGGAGAATCAAACTGAGCGTCTGGCCATTCGGATGAGACGATAAACCTAGATTCCGTGTGCAGCACGTACTTGGCGCACTGAAAAAAAGAACTCATGGCAGCTAAAGTGTTGTCCTCTGGCAAAATTGTGGAAGAAATCCACTCTGATAGGTACACACACACACACACACACACACACACACACACACATATATATATATATAAACATGCATGTATGTATGCATACACTCAAGGCCTGACCAAGTGCACTGGTTTATGCTGCTAAGGTCGGGCATCAGCCGAGCAGATGTGGTGTAGCGTATATGGATTCGTCCCAAATGCAGTGACGCTTCCATGAGAAACGTAAACCGCTCCAGGAGAGATCACTCACAGACTCAGTACCCGACCTCTTTAATTACACCGGAAACCACATAATTATTCAATGCCCCGGCTAGTTCCGAGGCCCACTTTCCGAGGGGCCGGCAGAAAGCGGACCACACAGTACCCACCACATATGCAGGTGAAGAAGAAGCAAGCTAGAGGGTCCAGTGTTGAACAGGACTGTCTCAGCATATCTGCTTTGATTAGGAGTTGTAGTTGAGGAGGAATCGTGAGTGAGAGCCAGCAGATTCGGTTGGTAACGTGGAGTGATGGCCTAGAGGTAACGCGTCCGGCCTAGGAGGCGAGAGAATCTGAGCGCGCTAGTTCGAATCACGGACGGCTCAGCTGCCGATTATTTTTCTCCCCCTCCATTAGACCTTGAATGGTGGTCTGGACGCTAGTCATTCGGATGAGGCGATAAACCGAGGTCCTGTGTGCAGCATGCACTTAGCGCACATAAAAGAACCCGCGGCAACAAAATGGTTGTTCCTGGCAAAATTCCGTAGAAAAATCCTATAGGAAAAACAAATAAAACTGCACACAGGAAAAAAAAAAAAAAAAAAAAGGGGGGGGGGGGGGGGGACGGGGGGCGGGGGGGCGCTGTAGTGTAGCGACGCACTCTCCCTAGGGAGAGCAGCCCGAATTTCACACAGAGAAATCTGTTGTGTCAAAAAGAAATAAATATAGAAATAACTAGGTGGGTCAATCAGTCAAACGCTTTGGCGCGATCATCAGAGTGAGCTGTGGATGGACGTTCCAAAATAATTTGTGTTGGACTTTCCCCAACCACCTTGGACAGGTTCGAAAAGGGAGGTAAGGCGTCACCAATCAGGTTGCTTCACTGCGGGAGACAGAGCATTCACTGCCCATGTTTTCTTGAACTCTTTTGTTGGCAAAGAGGTCCACCATCGGTCGGAACTACAGCTTCTGTTGTTGTTGCTGTTGCAGTTGGGTTTTTGTTGTTGTTTTGTGTGATTGTGTGTGTGTGGGGGGGGTTATGTGTTTTGTTGTTTTGTTTTGTTTTTGTTTTGTTTTGTTGTTGTTGTTGTTTGTGCTGCCTCATCATCTGCCCCGTTTCAGTGGCATTTTTCCCTTCGCTGCTCATTCCGAGTCTCTCATTGTCCTGCTGTTGTTGTAGTTTGGTTGTTTTTGTTTTTTTTTGTTTTTTTTTGGGGGGGGGGGGTTGTTGTTGTTGTTTGTTGGTGGTGGTGGTGGTGAAGGTGTGTTGTTGTTTTTCTTTTGGTTTTTTGGGGGGTTGGGGGTGGGCGTGAGGGGTTGTTGTCTTTGTTTTGTTGTGTTGTTATTGTTGTTTTATATCTTTATCTATTTTATTCTTTGCATCGGTACTATTTCAATACCCTTTTTCACACACACGCGTGCGCTCACACACACACACACATACACACACACACACACATACACACACATTTTTCAGTTTCAGTTTCCTATGGAAGCGTCTCTTCGTTCGGGAAAATCCATATACGCCACAGCACACCTGCTACTAGTGCTAGACAGATGCCAAACCACCAGTATGACCAAGCACGCTTAGTCAGGCCTAGAGCGCATGCAATGTGTATATAACCGGAAAAAGAGAGCGCTAGTCAGGGATACACAGGGGAGGTAACGTACTTCGGGAGGTTATCGGCCGTAGCTACTTTCGTTTTCTCCGCATAGGCGGATAGTAGTTTGCACAGGACAGGAATGTCAGACCCCTGCTGGAGACTGCACTAGTGGGTCACGGTTAAGTATGTGTAATTAAATTGTGTTGTCTATCAGAGTGGATTTCTTCTGCAGAAGAAAAATCCTTTTGTAGCCGTGGGTTCTTTCTCTTGGTGCCTCGGTTTATCATCATCTCTTCCGAATGACTTGACGTTCTGTTTGATTTTCCAGTCAAACGTGGGAGAGAGGGCGAGACTGGGATTTGAACCCAGACTCTCACAGACACTTTATTGGCAGATGAGCACCTTAGCCTTTCTTCCACCTCACACACACACACACACACACACACAGGCGCGCGCGCACACACACGCATGCACGCACGCTAGCATTCACGCAGACACACGTACACGTACACGCACACGCACATACATATACACGCAAGCACGCACACGTATATGTGTATATATATATATATATATATGTGTGTGTGTGTGTGTGTGCAAGTACATATTAGTCGAAAACCACAATGTTCAAAGATGAACATTTATTAAATAAACCACCCATAAAGTGACAATAATCATAGAAGGCAAGCACTGAATAGCACCAACTTATATAAGAAATTGATGGACATACACGAATATCTTATTACCAAGGCCACGAAATATTAAATCGTGTACACTGTGTAAGTGCCGGTACATTAGTGTGCCACATCTGTATAATTGTAATTGTGTGTACATTTGTGCATGTGTCTGTGTATGTATTTGTACGTATGCGTACGAGTGGGGGGTTGGGGTGGGGTATGTGTGCAAGCGCGTGAGAGAGAGTGTGTATGTGTTTGTGTATCTTTCTATCAGTCTCAGTGTCGGTGTGTGTTTGAGTCAGTGAGCAAAAGAGACAAGAGATCGAGAAACAGAGAGAAGTGAATTTATACCGAAACACACCGAATTGCAATGAAAGAAAAAAGAAAAAGAAAAAAAGTATTGTGTCTCGTTTCGACAAGAAGATATTAACAACAATAATGCAGCTTGGAAACGCACATTAAGCTTATATCAACAGTACCCCAAGCTCACTAAACAAGCATCAGTTCATTGTTCATATTGAAAAAAAAAACAAACCCAAACGCTCCTTTCTATGGCAATAATAGGCAAGTCATACATATACATGTGTGTGTGTGTGTGTGTAAGCGTTCATCTTCCTCTTCTGTTTCAGCAAAGAAAGTCAGGCAAAAATCAAGGAAAGAGAAAGCCTAGCTGATAACAATGATCAGTAAGAATTCTATAGCATATATGGACTAGCCGTTTAGATGACTATACTGTTATTTTGCAAATGAAGTGCTCAAATCGATAAGTATGAGGACTTGGAAAGAAAGACGAGAGAAACGCACATGCGTATGTGTGTATGTCCGTGTGTCTGTGTCTGGGTGTCTGTGTCTGTACGTTGCGTGTGTGTGTGTGCGTGTGTGTGTAACCATGTGTGTATGTGCGCGCGCGTACGTACGTGTGGCTGACTTCAAGGCTTTAACTGTAGAATTGGACTGCAAGAATAATTTCCGCCTATAAACTGACCATTGCAATTCTGTCAGGAAAAGACAAACAGTGGATCCAAAAAATAAAAAGACAGTCAGTAAAATACGTGGACAGCAAGTTAATTAAGACAAGACGAGTAGTATTCATTAACAAACAAAATAAAGGAAGTACGTGAAAAATAGCACAAGCATCAATAAAATATGTAAATAGCGACGCTGACAACTGGTTACAACAACGTGTAGAAGAAGCATGCATGCAAGGCAAGGTCCTTTCTCTCGTGACATTTGATTGGTCCGCAGAGGAGAGAGAGTGGCACTTCAAACTTTGGTGAAATTGATCCCGGCAGTCACGCCTTTTGCGGTCATGTTCTGAAAATAGAAAGTGGGAATTCCCCCGCCATGTAAGGCAAAACTGGTTTCCTGATACAAAGCACAGCCCCACCCCCTCACACACACACACACACACACACACACACACACACACACACACACACCCTGGTTGTAGGCCTCACAAAAATCACTTCAGGTCAGATTAAAGGGAGACGACTCACAGTTTTCAGGCTGCCGTCGACAAGGCTCCGTTTAATGGTGATCTCCCCTCCTGGCGTTGCCTGCCGTTCGACCAGCTGTCCGTCTTCCACTGTCAAGGTGGCCTGGACACATTGATTGATTGATTGATTTATACTCATGGTAAAAAGACAGTAGTAAAACTTCCGGACCTCCTGGTAAAAAGGAAATGGTTTATATATGTATGTATGCATGTATCTGTCGATCTATTTATCTGTCAATATATATATATATATATATTTTTACATATAGATAAACACGCGCGCGCGCGCGCACGCACACACACACACACACACACACACACACACACACACACACTGAGAGGATGCATAAATAAATAGATAAATAAAGCAGCAGCAGCAGCATCAGAACAACAACAATAATTAATACAACGATAACAATAATATTAATGATAACCACATTCCCAACAACAACAACAAAATAATAACGATAATAATAATGATAACTATAATAACCACAACAACGACAACAGCACTAGAAGAAGAGATGAGAAGAACCTTGACAGGGTGTCCCATGAGGGTGATGGTGTCCACCTCCTGACCCACAGGAAACACGATGACACGAGACTTGTCCCCGGCCACCGTGGTCAGCTTCCACCCCTCCCCCTCCTTCTCTATCGTCAGCTCTGTCTTCCGCTCACGGGCAAACTGCCGCATGGGTTCTGGCACTCCTGGTAAAAAAAAAAAAAAAAAAAAAAAAAAAAAAAAAAAAAAAGACAGACATGGAAATCAGTATTATGGAATTTTTGGTAAAAAGACAGACATAGAAATGGGTATTATGGAACTCCTGGTAAAAAGACAGACATAGAAATGAGTATTATGGAACTCCTGGTAAAAAGACAGATACAGAAATGAGTATTGTGGGACTTCTGGTAAAAAGACAGACATAAAAATGAGTATTGTGAAATTTCTGGAAAAAAGGACAAAGGAATGAATATTATGGAATTTCTGGTAAAAAGACAGATAAAGGAATGAGTATTATGGAACTTCTGGTAAAAAGACAGACACACAGAAGTAAGTATTATGGAACTCTTTGGAGAAAAAAAAAAAAAAGAGTCACAAAACACTGAAATCCGTTGTATGGAAATCCTGGTAAAAAGACTGGTCAAACACAGGAATGTGTTTTATGGAAAAAGACTGTGGTAAAACACAGAAATGCGTATCAAAGAACACGTGGTAAAAAGACAGTGGCTAAACACAGAAATGCATATTATGAAAATCCTAGTATAGAGACAATGCAATGGTCAAACACAGAAATGAGTATTATGAAAAAATCCTGGTAGAAATACACTGGTCCAACACAGAAATGAGTATTATGGTACTCTTGGTATTAAGACAGTGGTCAAACGCCGAAATGTGTATCATGGAACTTCTGGTAAAACGACGGTGGTGAAACACAGAAATACGCATTATGGAATTCCTAGTAAACTCTTTGTGGTCAAACACAGAAATGAGTACCATGGTCTTCTTGGTAAAAAGACGGTGGTGAAACACAGAAATGAGTATTACAGGACTCTTGGTTAAAAAAAAAAAAAAAAAAAAAGTAAATAGATAAAAATTAAAAAGAAAAAAAAAAAAAAAAAAAACAGTGGTGAAAAACAGAAATGAGTATTATGAAACTCCTGGTCAAACATAGGAATCCGTAGCATGGAACTCCTGGTAAAAAGACAGCGGTAAAAAAACATCAACGCGCATCATGGAACATTAAGAATCGTACTATGGAATGAATAATTAAACCAGAATTCTTGGTAAAAAGACTAAAGGTCAAAAGGCTCAGGGGTGAGAAAGTACGGAATGAAACTCACGGTGAAAAGACAATGGTCAAAACACCTGGCATAAGTAATGAACCGGAACTCCTAGTAAAAAGACAGTAGTGTGGAAAGCACAGAGATGAGTATGAATAACGAAACGTGGAAAAGACAACGGTAAAAACACAAAGAGGAGCAGTATGGGATGAATAATGGACGGAATTCCTGGTAGAAAGACAATGATCAATGCATGGAGATGAGTATTATAAGATGAATAATGGACGGAACTCCTGGTAGAAAGACAATGGTCAATGCATGGAGATGAGTATTGTGGGTTGAATAATGAACTGGGACACTTGGTAAAAAAAATAAATAAATAAATAAAAGACAAATGGTCAAACATAAGACTCTCTCTCTCTCTCTCTCTCTCTCTCTCTCTCTCTCTCTCTCTCTCTCTCTGTGGTATTCGCACACACGCACGCACACAATCACAAACACATACGCACGCACGCACACACACACACAAACACACACGCGCGCACACACACACACACACACACACACACACACTCACACATACACGCACACACACACACACACAACAACAACAACAACAACAACAACAACAAAAGAATGCAGTTCCAGGAGGGAGCAATGCAAATAAAGAATGATGACAACAACATCCTGACCTGCGGAATACAGGATGCCCTGGGTATCTCAACAAGATAAATTCATTTGTGCTGCAAAAACGCGTAAGAATCACAGGTATTCAACATATATATATACATAAAAAAAAAGACATGAAATTTTTAATGTCAAACCTAGCGCAAACCATACATACAATCAATAATCGCAGTGGACAACAACAACAACAACATCAACAACAACAACAACATCCACAGAAACCCATAAAAGGTAACTTCGAGTAAAGTCATGAACACATCATCGCAGCCACACATAATTTCGAGTAAAATCATGTACACATCATCGCAGCCATACATAATTTCGAGTAAAATCATGCACACATCATCGCAGCCATACATAATTTCGAGTAAAATCATGCACACATCATCGCAGCCATGCATAATTTCGAGTAAAATCATGCACACATCATCGCAGCCATACATAATTTCGAGTAAAATCATGCACACATCATCGCAGCCATACATAATTTCGAGTAAAATCATGCACACATCATCGCAGCCATACATAATTTCGAGTAAAATCATGCACACATCATCGCAGCCATAAAGGACAGGCATAATTATTTGTATTTCTTTTTATCACAACAGATTTCTCTGTGTGAAATTCGGGCTGCTCTGTGTGAAATTCGGGGGGAGGGGGGGGGGGGGGGGGATATGTAGCGGCACATTCTCACCCATGCATGTATTATCGCCGGTGATGATAAGATGATAAGAACAGTGACACGACATTAGGGCAAGTGCACTCCGACGACTGTGCAGGTTTGTTTTTTTGGTTTTTTTTTTTTTTTGTTTTTTTTTGGTAGTAGCATATATTGCAGAAGGGCGACAATACGTGCAGAGGGGCGACAATACACGCATCGAGGGCTGCACGAATTGTCGCCGGCGACAGTACATGCAGAGGCGACAATAATACGTGCCGCAACACGGTATTCTTGGGGTTTTCCGGTTTCATTGAAAAAAAAAAAAAGGGGGGGGGGGGGGGGGGAGAGAAAAGACCAGCATAAAAAAAAAAATTAAGCACAAAAAAAAAAAGTCCCTGTCTGTCTGTCTGTCTGCCTCCCTCTTTCCGTCCCCCCCTCTCTCTCTCTCTCTCTCTCTCTCTCTCTCTCTCTCTCTCTCTCTCTCTCTCAGTGCTCAAGGGCCATGATCTATGTACGGTCTGTGTTGGAATCCAGACCCACACACTGTCAAACATTGCACTTGTATTTCTCTTCGCATGGAAACACACTTACACGCATAATTATATACTGACATTATACATCCATGCATGTGTGCAGCTACACGAAGGTGCGTGCGCACGCGCGCGCACACACACACACACACACACACACACACACACACACAGGGAGAGAGAGAGAGAGAGAAAGAGGAAGAGAGACCGAGAGAGACTATGTGGTGAGACTTGACACTTTTATCACACAGAAAATTAGGAACGTGACCCAGCATTATTATGAAAGCTGCCGTCGCAATTATCAAGTCAGCGCTGACAGGACACACACACACACACACACACACACACACACACACACACACACACACACACACACACACACACAGTGTGTGGATTAATTAGAACTGTGCGTAAAATATCAAAATAAAACACAAATTAATAGAAAAAAAAGAACAAACGTGTATGCAATTATATTCTGTAGGTCACATTACGGGAACATTTATTAGCACTCTGTAACAGGTATTCATCAATTTCTAATAATTAAAAAAAAATGACTGATTAGTCATGATAATTTTTTTCTGAAAATGGTTAACGTCCATATTCTAAATATATTTCTGTTTAATAATTACGATGTAATAATTAATTGCAATGTTTTTTAAAAGCGAATATGTGAAATGCTTTTATTTGAGAACATATGTTTATTACTCTTGTTTAATCAAGTTATCCGCGTGTGTGGGGTGGGGGGGTGGGTGGGTGTGTGCTGATTATCTGGTTGTGGTTTTCCGCAGTTCATCTTTATTCTTATCTTACCTATTATAATCAATGTGCAGTATAGTAGGCTATGTTTATAATTATATTCAAATAATGTTTCTTAATTCTTTCTGTTTTTACATTAAGAATACTAGTTATTACCTGCAGTGTGTGGATGTATGTATGAAACGATGTATGTGATTTTTTTTTTTTTTTTTTTTTTTTTTTTTTTGACATTTGTATCTTCGTAATATTTGTAGGGGCTGTTGTTGGTTTTTACAGTTATGGTCCCCATGTTGTTTACTTGTCTATGTTGTGATAATGCAACTGACCAAATTTCTCCAGTTGGAGATAATAAAGTTATTCTTATCTTCTTATCTTATCTTATCTTATCTTATCTTTGCATGAATTTTTCTGGAGAAAAAAAAAAAGGATTATGTGACAATGAAATAAACTATGGTTTCGAGTCATCTGCTTACCACAGACGAAATAAACTTTTACAAAAACAAAAAACACCAAAAAAAACCCCGTGGTGGTATGGTTTGTGGGAGGGGAGGGGGGTGTATAAAAGTATGTGCATGTGTGGAGGGTGAATAGGGAGAGACAACGATAGGGAAAATGGAAACGTTATAAACGCCAATCTCAAACAACTATAACAACTGTAACAAATGTCCTATAGAACTACGCAGCAAACCTTCTGCAATAACAAATAACATACTGGAATTGTTAATAACACATTCAAAAGAACTTTTGGTGAAGTCTGGCAAAAAACATTTTAGATTCTGACATTCGAATATTACATGGTTGCTGGAAATATGTTCCCACATATTCATCTGACATCTTTGCTGAACTTAGTTATAAAAGCGTTCAGTTTTATCCTGTTTGATAATGTATGAATCTGCCTTAATCTTATTGAATTACTGTATGTATTTGACTGATTGATAGTTCCCGGTTGTTGAATATTAATTACACTATGGTTTAAAGCTTTGCCGTTTTCTTGGTATAATTCTCTGACTTTGTTCCACGATGTTTTTTCTAGTATTCGATAACCCTCTTGCACAGACAGAGGCACATAAAGTTATATGGTTCCCTGTTCGTTTCTTGCACCTTTTCTTGCAGCCCTGTCAGCCCATTCATTGTAGAGAATGCCAAGATGTGAAGGAATTCAGCAAAACGTAATATGAGTTCCTTTTAAGCTTAAAATATGTAAAATGTGGCTGATTTCTATTATGATTTTGGATTTGTTCTTACAATTTGATGACGAAGTCTAAAGCACATAATACAGATTTGGAATCAACGCAAGATTTGCAGACAGCAAATTGGAAGATCAAGAATATGATTTAGAGCCATAAGAACAGCAATAAGTTCAGCAGTGAATATTGAACGATTTTTACCAATATAGTATGATCTTTCCGTTTTCAGTTCTGGTATAACGAAAGCTGAACCTGCTTGGCCATTGTCTAATAGTGAGCCGTCTGTGTAGATCTGTAAATGATCACAGTATCTATTTTGAAGGTGTACTCGGACTTCCGTGGCCATGATAATTATTCGGATTTTCATTCTTTTTAATGTCAGTATGATTAACATCAAAATCTGCTTTATTCATCTCCCAGATGGGGTATATATATATATGTGTGTGTGTGTGTGTGTGTGTGTGTGT
>NC_134904.1:3818336-3820836 GCF_041734735.1 Babylonia areolata | reverse complement strand
TTTTCATTGTAAAGAATGAAAGTGCATGTGTAAAAAAAAATTTTTTTTTTAAATCGATTAATTAAACCAAAAAAAAAAACCAAACTCTGGTTATCAATGGTGCTCATTACAGTGGCCGCATGCACGACTGTTTGTCGACAATTCAGCATCACTTCACCACGCACTGAAGAAGCAAGTCTCCAAGTGGTCCTTAACATTCCAAACCCAACAGCGGAAGTGACAAACGGCCTGTTTTATGTGCGTACACGAACACAGACACACACATAAATTTTGTGTACATGTATGCAAGCACGTACGTAGATATTCATACACGCATGCATGCATATATATATATATATATATATATATAGATAGATAGATAGATAGATAGATAGATAGATAGATAGATATATACACGCACGTACATAGTAGGCATACACATGCGAGCGCGTGCACACACACACACACACACATATACCCCCAAAAAATCACACACACACACATACCCAAAAAAATCACACACACACACACGCACACACACGCACACACACACACACAGGTCACAACACTTACTCCCGATCCCCTCCTTTCCCCTCTTTTCCTCCCCCCCCCCCCCCCCCCCGCACATACACCCCCCTCCCCCCCCCCCACACACCCCACCCCCACATCCCCACTCCCACCCCCTCCGTTCCAGCCACAAGTTTTAACCGGACCACAGACTTGATAAACAAGAGCACCATAAGTCTGTATTGTGATTGATTGATTTTAACTCAGGACACTCACTTCATAATCTTCCCACTAACATGAGCCCGCCACCCCCCACCCCCACCCCACCCACCCTCTCTACTTCCCCCCTCACTCCCCATCCCCCTCCCCTCCCCCTCCACCCACCCTCCCTCCCCTGCCACCCTGTACCAACCAGCTGCAGAGCCAGAGGCCTTCAAGCCAAACACTCCACTAGCATTCTTCCCTTACTGACTCATTCCGTCCGTCTACGTTGTAGCCGACAAATGAAAGCCATGTTAGTCAAGAAAACCCTGTGGTGGGCGCAACAGCAGAGTGGTTAATTTAAAGCGGATGGACTTTTCAATCTGACGGTCCTGGGTTCGGATCCTGCCAGGAGCCAGTTGCATTGCTCGGACGGAGGAGCCTAGTATGGTCGTAGCCCGCTATTGACTAATTGTGCGTAGTATGGAACTGACCAATGGTGTAGTTCGGTCAATGTAGGCATTAAGTCACGTGTGACTGTAAAAAAAAAAAAAAATCAAGCCGCATGCAGCAAAATAAGGCCAAATGAATACGCTTAATAGCCCAGAAAAGCGTAAGATAAGACAGAGAGTAAACCTGACAAAATGGCGTCAAGAGCCTTGGCCAAAGGAATAATTCAGCGCTTATAGCTTTTAGAGGAGTTTGATTGGCTAACTGCGGACCGGGCAAGACGGGTCGTCTTTTCACTGTTAGCCACGCGAAATTTGGCCAAGCAGAGCAGAGCAAACCAATAGGCCTAGTTTGCATCAGTTTGACATGGTACAGTATATGACACCAAAAGTTAGAACCAAGCAATGCAACTGGCACCTGTTCACCAGCGGCGCAGCGTGGGTAAAAAAAAAAAAAAGGGGGTGGAGATTCTTTTTTTCTCCCGATCTCCCAGGTCAACAGATGTTGTTCAGACAGACCTACCAGTGCCTGAACAGCCTTCGTGTGTATATGCATGCAGAAGATACAAATACGCACGTCAAAGATTCCGTAATCCATTCCATGTCAGCATTCGGTGAGTGAGTCAAGGAAACACAAAGAACATATCCGGCATGCACCCCCCTCCCCTCCCCCAACCCCCACCCCCCAACCCCCGGAAAACGAAGTATGACTGCCTACATGACGGGGTTAATTTGGTCATATGCGTTAAAAGCCCATCTGGAGATACATATACTGTACCATGTCAAACTAATGCAAACTAGGCCTATCGGTTTGCTCTGCTTGGCCAAATTTCGCGCAGCTAACGGTGAAAAGACGACCCGTCTTGCCCAGTCCGCTCTTAGCCAATCAAACGCCTTTAAAAATACAAGCACTGAATCATTCTCATATACGTTAAAATCCTCCTTTCGTTCATACCAGTGAAGGTAGGAGTCGCATCCAACAACAACAACAGAAAGAAGAAGACGAAGAAAACAACACACTCTCTTTATGTAGTTGCAACTATCCGTACAGCAGCCGTTTCCACAACAGAGCCTCATAATCAGTGAGCTGTGTTTTTGACGTGATTTTTATGGCGAGGCCGTCCTTTACGCTTGCTGAGTGACGGCTGATTCAGTTGTCCTCTCTCCAAAATTTGACCATACAACAATTAAAAACTGTACAACAATTAAAAACTGAGCACCTTGTCATTTCAGATGAGACGATAATTAAACCAAGGTTCCAGTGTGCAGCACGCACGCACACACACACGAACAAACAAAAAAACGCGTGCGCGCGCGCTCACACACACACACACACACACTCACACACACACACACACACACAC
>NC_134904.1:3773336-3780836 GCF_041734735.1 Babylonia areolata | reverse complement strand
CTCATCATCTTGTACAACGGAAAGTGGGTCTAATCACCCAGCTTCGTACAGGTCCACTCTCTGCCACCAACCAGTGACGCCATCAAGTATAATATGTGGTCATATCTTCAAGTACCGCAATGGGTGCACTGTGACTGCAACCTGAACCCAGAGGACAAGGGATGGCGTGAAAATGACGACCATCTTCAGCCTTTAATAGCTGACCCAACACCTGCTCCAGACACACTTCTTTAAGTAAGTGGATACAGATGCTAGTCAGACTATGATTTAAGGTTGTGGAGCTGTAAGAAACATGGACTGGCCTGTTCTCTTGTTGCATGTGGTAACTGCCGCAGTGTTACTTATGCAAATTCTCCTGTCTATCTTTGGAGGAAGTGACCGTGGAATACCAGGGCAAACTGGTGACTGACACACAAGTAAGCCTTTTACTGTTGTGATTTATGTTATGAATAATGATTTGATGACAGATATGAACGTAATTTTTCAAGGCTTTTCCAACGAGGTGCAACTTCTCCATATTACTGCAAGAATTTGTAAAGTAGGTCATTTGTACAAGGTATCGTGTAACGTGACCTAATTTTCAGCCTGTGGGTCCTCGGGTTGATTTTCAGATTCTACAAACCATGTAGAGTAATATTCAGCAAAAGAAAATATACTGCAGGAAACTTTCCTGTGAAATCTTTGGAGGAACTATTCCCGTAAGAATTTGTAAAGTAGGTCATTTGTACAAGGTATCGGGTAATGTGACCCAATTTTCAGCCAGTAGGACAGTGACATGTGCGTCCTAGGGTTGATTTTCAGATTCTAAAAAAACATGTAGGATAATATTCAGCAAAAGGAAAATATATTTCAGCGAACTTTCCTGCGGTATCTTTGGAGGAACTGGCCGAGGAATACTCGGGCAAGCCGATCTTATGTTGACTGGTGACTGACACACAAATAAGCCTTTTACTGTTGTAATGCACACACACAGAGAGAGAGAGAGAGATACGAGTCGTATATATATATATTGTTTTTTTCTAGAGGGTCAGCAGTCTTTTATAGGAATGTATGGGAAGCCTTGAGTAGCGCACTCCGGTAGGGCTGGAGACTAAATTTAAAATTTTTATACAAAAAAAAAAGGAGAATAATACAAGCAAAAGTCAGTGAACTCTACTCAGTCTCGTCACAAGACAGGAAGGTGGCAGAATGGTTAAGACGCTCAGCTGCCAATACAGAGAGTCCGTGAGGGTGTGGGTTCGAATCCCGCTCTCGCCCTTTCTCCTAAGTTTGACTGGAAAATCAAACTGAGCGTCTAGTCTTTCGGATGAGACGATAAACCGAGGTCCCGTGTGCAGCACGCACTTGGCGCACTGAAAAAGAACCCATGGCAACGAGAGTGTTGTCCTCTGGCGAAATTACGTAAAATGAAATCCACTTTCATAGGTACACAAATATGTAAGCATGCACTCAAGGCCTGACTAAGCGCGTTGGGTTATGCTGCTGGTCAGGCATCTGCTCAACAGATGTGGTGTAGCGTGTATGGATTTGTCCGAACGCAGTGACGCCTCCTTGAGAAAGTGAAACTGAAACTGAAACTCGTCACAAGCTGAGTGAGGCAGCCACACGGCCTCCTTTGTCAGAACGAATCTCTTGACAGCCGGAAGTACGGCAGGAAGTGCTACAGGAAGTGCTATCAGGTCTGGTTGTAGTCCAGCAGCAGCTAGCCACCGCTTGGCCACGCCGTAAGTCACAGGCTACCATCAGGGTAGCGTAGAGCATTTTTGTTTTTGTGTTTATTGATTTTATTTCTGTATTCATTTATTTATTTAGTGATTGGTCTATTTCTTTGTTTATTTGTTTGTTTGTTTATGGATTTATCTATTCATCTATTTATGTTCGTATTCGTCTTACAAAAACACTTAAACATTTGTCAGACTCAGTCGGAACTTCAGACACGGTTTGTCCTGATTGACAGATACGCGATTTTTTTTTTTTTTTTTTTTTTTAAACTGTGAGCATTCAATTACACACACACACACACACACACACACACACACACAAACTCAGTCCGAAGGTAGAGCTGCTGCAAGCACGTCTTCACACGTCAACGGCCGGAGGTTAGGAAGCTGAGAGAGACAGACAGACAGACAGAGAAGCAGTGAATAGATAAATACATTATGTATAAATATACAAATAGATGTTTAAATGTATAGACAAATAAAGGATAAATAACAAACTACATACAAAGAATGCAATATTCGTGTTAATTATAAAAATGATAATAATAATAATAATGATAATAATTATGCTCAAATAGCACACTGAACAGAAAAATGCTCTTGCTGTCTTACAAAACACAATACATTCTACATTGCGCTCTATTTGATTGTTGCATAAACACACCAATGCATTTAGTAGACCATATACAGATACATACAACGCATGTGATGATGATAATAATGAGTAGTAGTGGTAGCAGTAGAAGATGTAGTAGTAGTAGTGGTGGTGGTGGTGGTGGTGGTTGGTATTCTTGTTCTTGTTTTAATGTTATTATTCTTGTTGTTATCACATACATACATACACACATATATATATATATGTGTGTGTGTGTGTGTGTGTGTGTGTGTGTGTGTGTGTGTGCATAGTTCATATGTTTTCACACTAAACCAAGTATATGACATGTACTGGAGTATGTATTGTTTGAGTAAACCTGCCACAGCCGCATATTTCTCTGTTGTGGAGAGAAGAAATTATGTTTGAGGCTGGATTCAAAGAAGGCGAGAGGTTGTCAGTGGAGTCTGTTCCACGTCTTTGGGGCTTGAAAAGAAAAGAAAAGAAGAAAAAAAAAACCGGCAGTTGTATGAGTTTTGTAATGTGTTTGGTTTGACACTGCAAGGCAAGGCAATGTTTGAACAAATGAACAAATGTTATATTGAGGGTAACTGGTTAAGCTGGAAGCTTCTTTACACCATGCCCTCCCTCACACACACACACACACACACACACACACACACACACACACACACACACTCACATGCACAAAAGATGAAAAAGGAAAAAAGAAAGAAAGAAAAAAAGTGAAAGAAAAAAGAAAATCGGTACGGACACTCGGTGTAGACGGTAACAACAACAACAACAACTACAACAATAGTTAATCACGAAACATAAAAAATAGCATGGAATATAACTCTCTCACACACACACACACACACACACACACACACACACAAACAAACAAACAAACAAACACGCACGCACGCACCAGCTTACGCACGCATGTATACACGGACTGATATACACTAATCTTCTGAGCTCCTTTCCCTGTTCACATTGTCAGAGAGCAACGAAAAAAATGGCAAGGCGAAGCAAGAGGTTTATTTCACGTGTTCACAGTGGGCAGTGAAACAATAAACTGTCAAACTGAAGACAATGTTAGGACGAGTTGTAAACTTGGCCAGCATGCAAAATCCTAACCTCGCCCCAGCAACAAATGTACGGCCTGTACAAATCCTTAGTAGAAAAGCACACCATTAAAAAAAAAAAAAATTAATAAAAATAAAAAAATTAAAAAATCCACTCTATTCTGTCTTAAAAAAAAAAAGAAAGAAAAGAAAGTGTACAAAAATCATTTGTCTCCCGTCACCTGTTTCTGTGATAAATGACACGGTGAAATAATGTTTTAATTCAGTTGCCTGTGGTTTGTTCATTGATGTTGCGAAAGGGTTTTTAGTGACTCACTTTTGTAAACAAAGTGAGCCGAAGTTTTAACCTGGTGTTGGGTTGTCTGTGTGTGTCTGTGTCTGTGTCTGTGTGTCTTTGTGTCCGTGATAAACTTTAACATTGACATTTTCTCTGCAAATACTTTGTCAGCTGACACCAAATTAGGCATAAGAATAGGAAAAATTCAGTTCTTTCCAGTCATCTTGTTTAAAACAATATTGTACTTCTGGGATGGGCACAAAAAAATAAAAAATGAAGCCTAATTATATGCAAACTTCATTTACTGTTATATTTATAATTTTTGTATTCTCTAAACTTGGCACTTTGATCTGATATTCTGACACAACAACAAGAGCAGTCATTATTATCATTTTTTGTTCAAACAGGAACTTCTTTCGCTAAGCATGGAAGTTTTATTTATTTTTGCAAACATAGTTTTGGCGCAGATAGTAAAAAAAAAAGGGAAATTACTCTGTAAATAATGCTAGGGGACTTAATTTGCTTTAAACTGATCTTTCTCATCTTAAACATTACATTTTGAAATTATACTCAATTCATTAAAAGCTTGGATTTTTTTTTTAAGTGTGTCACAAGTGAGTCTTGAAGGCCTTGCCTCTCTTGTTCTTCCTTGTGTGTATTGTATGTGTGTGAGTATAAACAGAGATCTGCCAGGAGAAAGAGAGGGTTAGACTGACGGGCGCAATAGCCGAGTGGTTAAAGCGTTGGACTGTCAATCTGAGGGTCCCGGGTTCGAATCACGGTGACGGCGCCTGGTGGGTGAAGGGTGGAGATTTTTACGATCTCCCAGGTCAACATATGTGCAGACCTGCTAGTGCCTGAACCCCCTTCGTGTGTACATGCAAGCAGAAGATCCAATACGCACGTTAAAGATCCCGTAATCCATGTCAGCGTTCGGTGGGTTATGGAAACAAGAACATACCCAGCATGCACACCCCCGAAAACGGAGTATGGCTGCCTACATGGCGGGGTAAAAACGGTCGTACACGTAAAAGCCCACTCGTGTGCATACGAGTGAACGTGGGAGTTGCAGCCCACGAACGCAGAAGAAGAAGAAGAGGGTTAGACGGGGGGTGGCAGGGAGGGGTGGTGGTGGTCTCCGATAAATACTTTTAGACTCATTGATTGATATGGATACTTATATAGCGCCTATCCTCGGTCGGAGACCAAGCTCTAAGCGCTTTACAAACACGGAACCATTCACACAACAGGCTGCCTACCTGGGTAGAGCCGACTGACGGCTGCCACTGGGCGCTCATCATTCGTTTCCTGTGTTATTCAGATTTCAGGCATGCACACATACACCCTCAGACAGACATGTAACATTTTATGTGTATGATCGTTTTCTTTATTTACCCCGCCATGGAGGCAGCCATACTCCGTTTTCAGGGGTGTGCATGCTGGGTATGTTCTTGTTTCCAAACTCCACCTAACACTTGAATAGATATACAGGATCTTTAACGTGCGTATTTGATCTTCTGCGTGCGTATACACACGAAAGGGGGTTCAGCAGGTCTGCACATATGTTGACCTGGGAGATAGGAAAAATTCTCCACCTTTACCCACCAGGCGCCGTCACCAAGATTCGAACCTGAGACCCTAAGATTGAAAGTCCAATGCGTTAACCATTCGGCTATTGCACCCGTCACTTAAGGGGTGTGTGTGTGTGTGTGTGTGTGTGTGTGCATGAATTAGATGGTGTTTTGTCTTACTGCGGAGTGGGGTCGGGGTTGATTCATGCTTGTAACGTTAGTCGCAGCTTTTGACCTTTCAGCTGCGGTGTCATGTCATAAAAAAGTAACATTTTTCTTACCACACAAAAATGCTTTCCTTTTACATGACGATTGACGTCCTCGTGGGAAGGGTATACGAGTTATTCTTTCATTTTTATTTCACTTGTGTCTTAAAATGTTATGATTATCTCACTGAATAATTCTTTTTTTATATATGATTATTGAAAAAGTTACGAGACACAGTGTATTGGAGGGATAGAGGTAGGGAGTACCAGACAGTGGGTCCGAAGACTGACAGATTCTTTTCGCCAAAGGTGTTGAGGGAGTATATGATAGTCAGTCGTGTCCGACTATGATCATCAGAACAGCAGAGGAGGCAACTGTTCCGACTATTTGGGCTAGAATTTGATTATAGTGGAGAGTGTCTTGCCCAAGTACATCCCCACTCTCTCGACCAAGAGGGTTTTAGGACAGTCGGCGTTGGGATGGTTCCCAAAGGCCAACTAGCCCACAAGGCTGCAGCACTAAGAGCCAGTGCAATTTTGCCTACTAGTTTGAGAGTCATAGTCCTTCACAAAAGACTAAGCTGTAAATGATTTCCCGTTGACTGGAGAAACCAGGGAGTATAATGGGCTATCAGCAGAAAGGAGTCAAAAGAGCGTTGTGTCCTAGAAAGATGGTATAGACGGAGACGATCTGAAAAATAAGCTGGCATATTTCCGTGACAGAGAAGCTGAAAGCAAAGACAAGCAATTCTATATTGAATTCTAGCCTTCACGGGAAACCAGTGAAGTGCTCTGGGCAGTGGTGTTGCACTCTCATGCCTGACCATACGGAGCACAAGTCGGGCAGCATGATACTGAATGCGCTGAAGTTTATTGAGGTTTCGTTATCAGGGAGACCGGCTTAGAGAGACTTACAGTTGTCTATTCTAGATACTGTGATAGAGACAGCGAGTTTGTTGACAGCAGCAGTGGCGGGGAAGGAGCGAGTGTTGCCTTTTCTACACAACTGACAGAATAGAGTGCAGCCTAAATGTCTGTTTTGTGTATAATGATAATAATAATAATAATGATAGTATTTATATAGCGCTGAATCTTGTGCATAAACAAATCTAAGCGCGTTCACACCAGTCATTCACACGCATGCATAACTCTAAAACTGAAGAAACTGAAGACAAGGAAGAGGCAGGGGAGGGAGGCTATCTTGTGAAGAGGTGGGTTTTAAGGCCAGACTTGAAAGAGCTCAGTGCAGGAGACCTGACGAAGCGAAAGAGGAAGTTCATTCCAATTGCAAGGTCCAGAGACAGAAAGAACGGGCGTCCAACGGTTGAGTGTTTGAATCTGGTTATGCGTAAACAGAGTGGATCCGAAGCCGATCGTAGAGAGCGAGATGGAGTGTAGAGGTGAAGGCAGCCACAAAGATAGGAAGGGGCAGATTTGTGAATACATTTATAACATAGTATTGACCTTATACTTTATTCTGTGTGAGACAGGGAGCCAATGGAGATGTTGCAAAATAGGAGTGATGTGCTCAGATCTTTTCTTTCTGAGAACGAGTTGGGCAGCAGAGTTTTGAATGCGCTGAAGGGACTGATGGATGAAGCAGGCAAACCAGACAATAGGGAGTTACAGTAATCAAGCCGAGAGAGAATGAGAGAAACACGGCAAGTCTAGATGTTGCATCGGTGGACAGATATTTCCGAATGGAACTGATGCGTCGCAGTTGACAGTAGCAGGATTGACATGTCTGACTGATAGATTTTTGCATGGACAGTGTGTTGTCAAGGACAACGCTGAGGTTCCTGACTGAGCTGAAAAGAGGGATGGATGTACTGCCAAGTTTGATTTTGTCAGCTGTGATCGAAGAGAGTTTTTGTTTGGTTCCTCTGTTCATTGCTTCGGTTTTGTCTGCGTTCAATTGTAGAGCCATCCGGTTTTGAATGTCCAAGAAGCATTCAGATGTTTCTGGCAAGAGCAAGGACACTTTTTCAGGGGTATCACTCTTCTGAAGTTGAGTGTCATCAGCATGGGAATGATGACTAACA